>NC_090922.1:456611148-456911773 GCF_040938575.1 Ambystoma mexicanum
TGAACCTGGGCAGGGGAACCCTGAGAAACCCATTGAAGAGTGTGAACCAGAGGGCTTTGAGTTTGGGGAAAAGGGAACCCGGATAAACCCAAGGAACTTTGTGAACTAAGGTACTGTTAACTTGTGATGAGGGAATCCTGAGAAGCCTGTGGAACTTTGTGATCCGGAGTGCCTTAAACCTGGGAAAGGGAGTTACAGAAGAACTCCATTGACAAACTATTTTTATTTTAAACGCTATTGAGTTCACCAAGTCCCATACACATTGCCATTGTATAGAAGTGAGGACAAGCATCAATAAATCAATCAAGTACTTATATTGCGCACTGTCACCAATGGCATCATGGTGCATTAGAAAAAGATACCAAAGAGATGAAAGCGGAGAATCGAGTGAACAGGTGAGTTTTTTTTTAAATTTCGTTTAAAAAGCGCAAAGTCTGTGGTATGCTGTAGCGCAGACGGCAATGAATTCCAGAGTCTAGGCCCTGCAATGGACAAAACTCTACCTCTGATTTGCTCCTTTTGATGATTAGGGAAACATAAGAGCGCTGCGTTGGTAGATCTGGGGCGGGGGCATGCTTGGGCTATAGCTCTCTAGTTTCTCCTGAATGGCCCGACAACCTTTCCCATTCAGAGCTCGATGGATCATACAGGAGGCTTTAAGTTTAACTCAGGCTTTAATCTGCAGCCAGTGTAGGGATTGACGCACCTTAGAGACATGCTGACCAAAAGGGATCCGTTTCACTAATCGAACTATCACATTTTGCAACACCTCAAGACTCTGAATGAGATAGTGGTTGAGCCAGATAAATGACATTACAGTAATCTATCCTGCTATTAAGGCAAGCTGCGACTACCTGGGCTTAAATTTCCCCAGGGATAATAGGGAGAACTTTCTTCAACTGCTTCAATTTGAGGAAGCTGAGCTGACAGATCGATTTTCACCTGGTTCTCCATAGTCGGTGAAGTGGGTATTTTGCTGCCCAAATTCCAGACCACCTTAGCAGGTTCTGGCAAAGGGCCAAGTGAAGGTAGCCAGAATTCAGAAGTCCAACCCGCAGAGGCATCAGTCAAGCCCACAAACAAGACCCTTAGTCTTTCTGCCATTAAATGTTAACCAGTTGTCTTGCATCCAACCTCGGATGGCGTCAAGACATCGATTTAGCCTTGCTCCCGCTCCCAATTGATCCGTGCCTAACCTGAACAGAACTTGGTTATCGTCTGCGTAGGAAAAGGCCAAGAACCCAAATGACCAAATAAGTGTCATTAAGGGCCGGATATACAGACTAAACAGCAGCGGGATGAGGCCGAGCCCTGCGGAACCCCGCAGGTCACCGCAACAGGGGAGGACCTACAGGTAGGAAGGGAAACTGTTTGAAAATGGGATGTCAGCAAAGCACAGATCCAGCCCAAGACTGGTCCATAAAATCCGACTCTTGCAATCTGGATAGTAGGATCCCACGATCAATGGTGTCAAAAGCAGCCGAAAGGTCCAATAGAATAAGGTCTGCCGTGCTACCTTCATCCCTGAGCATTGTGAGATCGTCAAGTACTGCCACCAGAACAGACTCTGTCCCCATCAGAGGTGAAAGCCCATTTGGCAAGGGTCTAGAAAATTCTGTCCTGCAAGAAAAACCCTCAGCTGTGGGGTAACCACTGCTTCCATCATTTTCATAAGGAAAGGCAGTAGTGAGATGGGATGATAGTTAGATATATGACTGAAGCATCAAGACATGTTTTTTTTCAGCAGCGGAATCACCAATGCTTCTTTTAACTTTGCAGGATTTTGACCGAAAGCCAGAGAGGAATGTACGGCTTTGGCAAAAATCTCCAAAAAATTCTCTGCTGCTTGTTTTAGTAAATGCCATCCAGGGGATGCTGCCTTAAGGCTGGCTACCAACCTGCTCATCTCAGCCCCCTTGGTAGATGTAAAGCAATGAAATGTGGTAGCGACCTCTTGTACAGGTGATAACTGGGGACAACAGATCTTGCAGGGCACAGCAATGTCAGGCTTTACTGTCCCTTTTGTCTACGATATCTTTCCTAATCCCCCTAATTTTATTGTTGAAAAAGCTTGAGAGATTATCGCATAATAGCTGTGAGCTAGGCGAGCCATGATTTGCATCCAGGTTGGTCAAATTCTTTACTATTTCAAAGAGTATTGTGGAGGCATTCACAGCCGATTGAATAGAACTGGCTAAATAAGCCAGTTTGGCTGCATTCAAAGCCTTATGGTAGGCTGTACATTGCTTTTTAAACGCCTTGCATAATCGGGCATCATAATGCTTTCTCCATTTTCGTTCTGCTTGGCGGGTCACCAAACGAAGCAGAGTTCCATTGTGAACCAAGGGGCGGAATGGTAATGGGAAGGGGGCTCGGAAGACCACTGAAAAGGGGCTATCTCATTTGCCATGGTCTCCATGGCTTTGGCCGAAGTAGATATGGGAAGAAGGTCTTGGGTCCGGCTCTACCGCAGAGTAATAGGGTGCGGTTTCCGAAAATACAAGACCTGGGTTTTACTGTTGCCCAGTTCTTTTGTAGAGGATTGCGTGGTTCTCCCGTGCGGCCTGGATTGTAAAGGGTACCACCTGGTGATCAGACCAGGTTAAAGATGTCTAGGGAAAGCACTCCACAATGAGGGATGAGAAAATATAAGATCTAGGGTGTGGCCTTTCACATGGGTTGGGCCCACAACATGTTGCATTAACCTCAACTGTTTGATAGCGTTCAGAAAAGTGTTACTAGCTCATGCTGAAACAGCATTAGCCCATAGGTTTAAATCCCTAGGATGATTGCGTTTTTATGTTGCACCACTAGATCAGAAACATCATTCATAAAAAACCTTCTGAAAGGTCACTAAGTTGGAGGAGGGGGGATGATACCTCAAAAGAAAATGGCAAACCCATGATGCATTGGTAATAACTTGTGCTAATAAGTGCTCCATGTCTGCCTCTATTGATGTTGGCAAGAGCGAGCATTTATACTCTACCTTGTAAATCAGGGCCACTCCTTCCCTGGTTGCTTAGAGGCTCTGTCCACCTGAAGCATTACGTAGTCCTGGGGCAAGCGAAGGTATGAGACACAGTATTTTGCTTTGGACTGACACTTAGACTTGGTCTTAGTTTTCTTTTAGATAAGGAACATTCCCACCTTTGAGATAGAGCAAGTTAGGCGTTAGACCATCCTGACCCGTAAAATAAAGGTTTTCGAACTATACTTCAGTTGTCTGTCATCTTTTGATACCATGTCTGCCTCACACCTTCTTCTTTATCAATACTAGCTTTGAGTTGAATTTTAGGCCCACAAAACCAAAGCCAGCCTTCATCGGTTTAATGAGAACTGCAGCATCTGCTGTGATTGGGAGACAGACCGCTGGGATCAGGGGTGAATATTCATCTTTGTGGCAATACATGGGCATATTAGGTGAAATCCATCTAACATGTTTTGTTCCTGACAACGCTTCCCTCTGAGAGATCTACAACTGCTGAACTTAATGTGGCTTACGCACCTGACAAGAAATGGAAGCCAACCCTCTCTGAAATGTAGGTAACGTGGGTAGAGCAACAAGTCAGGTAGGGGTAGCAGACTGACACAAAGGTACAATTAGCAGACGCACTTATCTTTTGAAAATACACCCCACCAATATACAAAAAGAAATATATATTATGTTACATAAATAACATGGCTCTCAATCAGGTCAAATAAGTACTTAAAACATAATATAGAGTATTCAAAAAATACATAGTATACTATAAAAAAGTAAATGTCCTAAAGGACCGTTCTCACCCCACCACACCCTGTACCTGGGTTCACAAACTCAGATTGTCACCCAATATAAATCAATAGAGGGGAGGAGGTAGAGCAGTAGAAAAATGGAACCCCCGACCTTGCAAAGTAGGTAAAATCCCTTATGGGTCTGCACAATTAAGTTCTGCGTGATGAACACCCAACCCATTCATCTTATATGTAGGACGTCCTAGACGAGGTGTATAGCTCCTAAGAGCTATAGGTAGGGTAGGAGACATTCAACCAGCAGGAAAAATAGCCTAACATTCCTCTAAGCCAACACTGACACCACATTAATTCTGACCCTCTAGAGCAACTTTACATCATAGCCTACATGCCAGAGCCTAACCTCCCCCCAAAGGCAGTCTATATGCCCACCTAGGGCTGTGACTGGGTTTGCAGCAGAGAAGTGTTGCACCCGAAGCAAGGCTATGGTAAAAGGTGGGTCTCTGGGCTTTGGTACAAGAGAAACTACTACAACGGAGCACCTGACCTGCTTACTTTTGGCAGCACTATTGTGGGTCTGTACCTTTTGGGTGAACCTGTGTATCAATACTTAACAACCTTGGATATATGATAAACGTTAGATACTATCACTATCTTCCCTACACTGTTTTATCACTAGCCAAGAAAATGTTTGCACTTGCAATATAGTGTCCTTCATACTCATAAATGGAAACACACTAATAATGCTCTCATGCTTTTACTTGGCATTCATGTATATTTATTCCCTTTCAGATATAATATAGAAGCATTAAAAATAGAATAGTCGAGCGATATTGTCAGGACCTGCGCTACACAGAGGTAGCGCAAACTCCTTTCTCACCGTGAGAGTCTTGGCACCTGTAGTAGCAGTAACACTGGTAAACCGCGACCCCCAGAGGGAAAGAGGGTTAGGATCCATGGATTGGATAGGGAGGGGGAGTTAGGGTAACTTGGAAGAGGGTTAGGGAGCGGTAGTGGCTAGGTAGGGGGTTTTAGGGAAAAGTATGCTCCTTGGCACTTGTTGCTGCTATGTTTGGTGTATACAAGTTGCCCAATGACATACATACGTTATGATATGATAAGGCATTTGTAACGCGCCTATACACAAGTGTTTCAAGGCGCGACGAGGCAGGGGGGGGACAAGGGGAGACAGACAACTATCTTACTAGGCCAGGTGTCATTCAGATCGCGCAAGTGCAAGGGTAGAGGGGAAGGGAAAAGTGCATGGGGGAAAGGGAGAGGGGAAAGTGCAGTACAGGGTTATTAGCATACAGCATACAGGATAAATAACAAGGGCCAGCTGGTGGCAAGTGCGAGGTAAGTGCAGACAAGTGCTGGGAAGGGGGGCTGTATGGATACAGACACAGTCCCGTAGTGCAGGGGTTGCCGTGGAGGCAGTGCAGGAGAGAGTGGCTGGGCCGAGAACGGTGAATGGCCCATTTGCAGATTCAGTACAGTTTCAGTAATATTAGCAGGGGAGAGGGGGAGAGAAAGCGGAGGCAAAGAGGGAAGGTTTTGAGGTGCTTCCGGAACCAGAGGTGGTTCTCCTCAAGTTTCAGGGAGGTAGGAAGGCTGTTCCAGAGGGAGGCCCCTGCAGTGGAAAGAGATCTGCCCCCAACTCGTTGTTTGGAGAAGCGGCTGACCCTGAGGGAGTTGGAGGCGGATGAGCGAAGAGCTCGAGAAGGAAGATATTTAGGAAGAGAGAGTTGAAGGTATTTTGGCCCAAGGCCCCAGACGGCCTTGTGGACAATACAGAGGGTTTTGAACTTGATCCTCGCAGTCACTGGGAGCCAGTGTAGTGATTTCAGTCCTGGAGAGATACGGTCCCTGGGCTTGAGGCCAAGGACAAGTCTTGCAGTCCTGTTCTGGATGAGTTGCAAAGGGCGGAGAGTAGAGGCGGGCAGATTAAGAAAGAGGCTGTTACAGTAGACCAGCTTAGAGAGAACCAGGGCTCTAGAGACAGTGAGCTTCTGGGGGAAGGAGAGGAAAGGAAGGATACCTCTGAGGACGTGTAGCTGGTAGTGTGACTTCTTAGATACGTCGGATATGTGAGGAGAGAAGGAGAGTGTGGAGTCGAAGATGACCCCAAGGTTTTTTGCCTTGCATGTAGGAGCAGGAAGAGGGCCCAGAGAGGCCGGCCAGAGAGCAGCAGGGAAGGAGGGAGTGGGAGTGCCGATGAGTAGTATCTCAGTCTTACTGGCATTAAGGCAGAGGTCGTTGGTAGCACACCATTCCTGGATAGCAGAAAGACAGTCGGAGATGAGGGAAGGAGAAGAGGAGGCCGAGGGTAGCCTGAAAATGAGTTGGGTATCATCCGCATAGCACTGAAAGTAGGGGCAGAGAGCGGCGATGTGGTGGGCGAGAGGTGCCAGATACTGGTTGAACAGCCAGGGAGAGAGGTTAGATCCCTGGGGGACACCACAGGTAGAGAAGAAGATGTCAGAGAGGAAAGACCCCAGTTGGACCTGGGAGGGTCGATTTGAGAGGAAAGAGGTCAGCCACGTCAGAGCCTGACCAGTGATACCGAGGTTATCACAGAGACGGTTGAGCAGGATGGTATGGTTGACAGTATCAAAGGCAGAAGAGAGATCAAGCAAAATGAGAACACATGGAATGTTAGAGTCAAGGTTCGAGAGCAGGTCCTCACGGATGTTCAGGAGAGCAGTTTCCGTGCTTCTGGCAGCTCTGAAGCCAGACTGATGGTCATGAAGACAACCAACACATTCAGCATGGAGATTAAGCTGGGAGATGGCCAGTTTCTCCAGGAACTTGCCCAGGAAGGGAGTGATAGAGATTGGGCGATAGTTAGCTGGGCAGGAAGGGTCGGAAGAGGGTTTCTTAAGAAGGGGGTGCACAAGGGAGCGCTTGAGAGGGGATGGGAAGACTCCAGAGGCGAAGGAGTGATTGCAGAAGTCAGCAAGGGCAGGAGCCAAGGAGTCAATGTGGTCCTTGATCGTTTTGGAGGAACAGGGGTGGACCTGTTTTGACGAGACTTTCATAGATCGGACTTGTCTTGAAACCTCGTCAGCAGAAAAAAGGGGAAAGGAAGAGAAGGAGAGGGGAGGGGTGGCTGCAGAAGAGCCAGAGGAAGGGCAGGGAATAGAGGGGGGGAGAGGTTATAGGAGGAGAGTGAGGACAGGATGTCCTGAGTTTTTGAAATGAAGTGAGAGGCCAGTGCCGTGCAGAGGGCCTGGGAGGGGACAGGAGAGCTAGAGACTGCAGCAGGGTTGGCCAGCTCCTTGCAGATTTTAAAGAGTTCGGCCGAATTGTTAGATGCCGCAGAGATGCGGGCTTGGATAAGGGCTCTCTTCTTGGTGAGAACGGAGAGCCGGTATTGCCTTTGGAGCAGGCGACAGGCCAGTTTGTCAGAGGATGAACATGAAGCACGCCATTTCCTCTTTGCCACCCTGCACTTGCGTTTAAGGGTGACGAGATCCGAGTCATACCAGGAGTTACATTTGGCTTTGGGCTTCAGGCGGATTCTCATGACAGGGGCAAGGATATCAAGAGTATCAGATATAGCAGAGTGGAGAGTGGAGAGGGCTGTGTCAGGGTGGGAGTCAGCCGAAGGGGGAGGAGGGGGCAAGAAGGTGGCAGCGAAAGCCTCAACTGACACGCGCTTCATGGGTCGGATGACCGAGAAGGAAGGTGGCAGTGATGGGGTGGCTTTGCCTGTGGGGTAGGGAGGGTGAGGTGGGAGGAGAGGAGAAAGTGATCACTCCAGGAGAGGGGAGTGGAGAGAGGGACAGAGAGGGGAAGGTCAGAGGAGATCAGGGCATCAAGAGTGTGCCCTGCAGAATGAGTCGGCCCAGACGGGAGAATAGAGAGTGAGAGAGAGTCGCAGAGGTTGCGAAAGAGTCCAGAGGGGGGACAGGAGGCATCCAGGTGGATGTTGAAGTCTCCAAGAAAGAGGAGTTGAGTGGTTGAGGACAGGAGTGAGGAGGAGAGGTCCGCCCACTCTGAGAGGAAGGAGGAAATTTGACCAGGTGGCCGATAGATAGTAGCCACGGTAAGGGAATGGCTCGGAGAGAGAGAGAGAGAGAGAGAGAGTCGGCAGACAAGACATTCAAAAGAGGAGTAGGTCTGCATGGGAGTAACAGTGGCAGGAATCCACTCAGGGAAGATAAGGGCCACACCTCCCCCCGCACGGTTGGGCCTGGGCACAGAGAGGATCTTGTAACCGTCGGGTAGGAGTGTGTCAGAGCTGGCCGTGAACCATGTCTCAGTGAGACCGAGTACGTCAAGGTCAAGTTCCTCAAGAAGGCGGCAGATATCAGAGGAATGTTTGACGGCAGAGCGAGAGTTAAGAGTGACAATGTGGAGAAGTTTGCCATCTTTGAAGGATTTCCGGGGAGGGGTACAGATCAGAGGTACGCCCTGCGGAGGTGAAGAAGGAGCACGAGAGGGGGTGGGGAGGGAGGGAAGAGGCAAGTTAGTCGAGGACAGAGGAGGGGGCACAGCAGGAGAGGAAAGGAAGTTGATGAGGCGTGGGAAGCGTCTATCGAAGAGGTGAAGGTTGGCCTGAGGGCCTTGGACCAAGACTGTCCCATTAGCATAGACATTAATGATGGCCTTAGAGGAGTGGAAGGAAGCCAAGAGGACATCCCAACGGGTGCCACCATTAATGGGAGAAGAGGAGAAAGGAGAGAGCATAGAGACCATATGAAGGGTCCATAGGTCAGGAGAAGGCACGAAAAAGAGGATGTCAGTGAGAGTTTCCTTGGAGGAGGCACTAGTGTAGGTGTCAGCGATAGGGAGGCCTGGGTTGGAGACCAGGATGTCCTTTTTAAACTTTTTCCTACCAGATTTAGTGAGGAGAGCAGGATAGTCAATGGAGAAGCAGTTAGAAAAGATTGGTGAGATAGAGAGCACCATAGAATAGGAGGGAGTGGGTGGGAGAAGACAGGACAAGCGCAAGCGGACAGGAAGAGAGCGGCAGGCGTTAGTTTACCACAAATTCAGAACATAGAAAGCGTATCAGGTACACAGTGGAGAGGCCACCTAATTTGAAAATCCTGCAGAGGGAGAAAAACCCTAGCTTACCACAAATTCAGAACACAAAGAAGTGTAGCCGCACTGCGAGGAAGTGAACAGGTAGGGGTGGGGTGGGCCGAGGGAGCAGGTGGAGCTCACAAGATGAGGCGGTGGAATGGCTCTGGCCTCCCCTGCGGACACCTGCAGACACACCGGGAGCCGCAAAGGAGGGAGCCGCCCTTTGCCTAAGGGGGCCCTTAGCCGCTGGGGCTGCCGAGCAGGGGCTGCCCTGGTAGCACCAATAAGAGGAGGAGGAGACACGGGCCGGCAGCCAATCAGGGGGGAGCTGGGAGGATTGGAGGCGGGAGGGAGGGTACCAAGGAGAAACACGGAAGGGGAGAGAGGGGGGCTGGGGAGAACACACGAGGGGAAAAACAATGGCAGCAGCCCAAGAATGGGCAGAAAAACAACACACGGCCCACGGAGGGCTCAAATACCTTTGTCTGGGGGCCTGCAGTCACCGGCTCTGCCTGATGAACGTTTCATTCACACACATGCACTACATGGGATCACAATGCATTTGCACCTCTGGAGTACATGCTTTCACTCAGTTACCCCACTGTGTTATGTAGCCCCCAGTATGAGTAAACACATCTTAGCACTATGTTGTCTCACTGAATTACAGCCCCCTTAAGGGTGTGCACTTCCCTGCTTTCTCTAGGCGTGGGAATAACCTGAACACATCGCACAGTAAACACGGCACGCTACTTTGCTTTTACAGTGTTAACAAACATGAAACACTAGCTCTGTTGCAGAGCTGGGATCAGCTTTGCCTCTGGCTCTCAAGTGTCTCTGTATGCCGTAGGGGCGGGTCAGCAGTCTGTCAAGAATACCAGAAATCGGGTAGTGCCTCAAGAAACACTGCTTTCATAAGGAGGTGTCCAGTGATTCCCTCAAATATATAGCATCGAATGCAAAAGCCTCGAAAAAAATGTATCGAAAAAATGCTTTTTTTTGTAGGTAAAGTTTTTTTTTTTTTATTTGAAATGGGTTTTAAGGGGTAAAAAAACAGGGGTTGGGCCCCCCCCCCCATTAAACAAAAATGAAAAAAATGCATTTTTTTCGATGCTTTTTTTTTAGGCTTTTACATTCGATGCTCTGGATGTCGAGGCTATCGCTAGGAACCTCATAAGGATCGTAGCATTCTGTTTTACTGCATTTGTTTTCGCCTTGGTGTCCTTGACGCGAATAACACATGCAGGTTAGTGCGCTATGGCGCTGTGAGCCCTGATGCCGTGTGACTGGTTCCCTCTGGTTAGTAATCCCAACTCGCATGCAGTTAGTGCTACGGCGCAAGAAATATGAGCGGGGTATGGCAGCACCTATCTGCTGTGGGTGCGGGCCTGTAACACTTTCTGCAGGTAGGGTGGGGCCCCGCGATGACTTGGCTTGGTGAGGAGAGAGTCTCTGGTGCATCCTCTCTGGTCGGCACTCAAGCGCCAACAAGCGTTCGATGTGCACATATGCGCAGAGCTCTGGGTGTGGTTCTAGGAGTCTCTAGGCTCCATGAGCCTAACGCTGGGGTTGCTAGGTATTGTAGTGTTTCCCTGATTTTCCCTTTCCTGTCCATTTGGTGGTCCCTTCTTTTCGTGGCTGGGTTAAGGGCACATGGGTGTTTCTTGCAGGCAGCATTTCCAATGGTGTTCTTGGTGCCATAACGCCTGAGCTGCTGACCTCTGCGGCAGATATGGCATTTGCCATGAGTCGGTGCCATGTAACCGACCCCAGGTGCTCCTCTGGGACCCCCATTATACTTGCTACCTTCAGAGTTCTTCCCTGCCAACTGACAAATATACAGTTCCTAATGTTGCCAAGGAAGTAGTTGAGTTGATACCCAGCATCCTACTCTAATATTCACTTATAAAAAGTTAAAACTACGCTGTACTAGTTAACCATGTGCACGCAGCTATTGTGTCTCAGTAAAACTTAAAATAATACTCAAGTGTGATGTTGTGGATTCACAGCCATGAGAGTCAGGAGGTTATACAAACCATCCTCTGGATAACACATTAAGTCTCAAGGGTTAAAATCTCTTTCAAAAAGTCCATGGCTGCTATGAGCAGTTAACTAAGAACAACCTCAAAGCAACTACAGCCATTGATCAAATTAATTATGGTAAAACATTTTAAATCCTCCTGAAAGAGTTTCTCTCAACTTTCCCCTGTGCTTTGATGGTCTTCCTTAACCTAGCCAAAAAAATAAGAGTGGCAACACACGCTATGTATGGACGCTGTGCCAAAACCTGTACCACACTAAGACTGTGTTTCACCATCACAAGAGAAGTTGAAAGAATGACCTGACAAAAGTACAACTTGGTATATCGTAATGATTCTGCTATAGAAAATTAAAATGTATGTTGAAAAACGTGAGTAAAATGGCTAATTTGAGCCCATAAAATATTGAAAGTTCTAAAATGTGAATTTAAAAAAATTGGCAAAGTGACAGATTATAGTTCCTTAAACCGTTTACTGTCCCAGGGTGAAGGCACCTGAAAACAGTTTGCTCATTGGTTCCAAGGTTGTTCAGCTTTGCAGTTTAACTCTGCCTCCAAATTATTAAAGCAAGTATTACAAATCAGAATTTGGACAAATTGGCAGTGTGCCAACTCCAAATAGTTTTTACAAAAGGAAACCTTTTCAGAAGCATCCATGCATCAATCCTTTTGTGGGGCAGAAAATCACTTATCTGGCTGTAGGTGAAAGATAAAGCTTTCACGCCTCACTGATTTGCCATGGGTGCTGGAAGTGTACTGCACCATGAAGATAGGAACTGGCCTGTTGAAGTTGTTACAGCAAGAGAGCTGCATTTTATGTACATTTTACTGTGGAAAACCTTGTTAGTTAGAAAAGTTGTAACCTATGTGCTCCTCAACCATTGTTGATCTACCGCACAGAACAGGTTTTTTCTTTCAAACATTTAATTGCATAGCCTGTCATCTCTCTTCTTTGCAGACACTTCCGTAACCTCTGTTCCGATGACACTCCCATGGTGCGACGGGCAGCAGCTTCCAAGCTGGGGGAGTTCGCTAAAGTTTTGGAGCTGGAGTACGTCAAGAGTGAGATCATTCCCATGTTCTCAAACCTTGCATCTGATGAGCAGGTGTGTGTTTTTTTCCTAATTTTTGTATGTTATAAAGTAAAAGAGAATAATAGTTTTTGAATGACAAAATACTGTTTATGCAGTAGCATTTGTGGACTTTGATAAGATCCTAATCGGAGTAATTTGCCCAGGCTTTTGAGAGGTCTTGGTATACAGTGAAATGGCTGGCACGGGGTCAGAAACTGGTCAACAGTTCAAACCAATATGGTGGTTGCACGTGGGCTCAGGGTCTGCGTGTGCACAATGGCCATTTGAGGTCTACCTTGTGGTTTCCCCGAACAAAGCAATACACCAAAACAAAATGGCAGCACTCTTGCTGCTCTGGTAAAGCTCACACTTAGCATCATAGGAATTTCTTATTTATTTAAACTGAAACCCCTGCTCTATTCGGTACGGAAATAGGATAGACATGAATTGAATATAGTGTTATGGATGTTCAAGCAACCCAAGGTTCCATGAATATAACCTGGGTGAAGCACGTTAAGAAAATATTTGTTTTAATGAGTTTCTGGGATGACCCATGTAATTATGGGAAAAATAAAAAAAACTGTTTTGCTTCCAGCTTTTAATGACTGCTCTAAAAGACCAAATTGCTGTATGTTTTAGCCAGAGTTTATCATCGCAGTACCTAGAGCTTAAACTCTTGCGGAAGCCTGAAAAATATATTGATTTTCCTTTGAAACAACGTTTGGTTTTCCTATCAATTTTTAAACTTTCAAATCACTGGGGAACGATTAGTCGCCCAAATGCCCTCTGTGCATTCAGTGCGACGAAGATGAATATCATTTTATGTTCTTATGCCCTTTATATCAGCATCCTAGAAGACTGTTCACAACCACTGTTGGATAGATATCAGATAAGATCAATGATCGAGTCAATTATTTTCTTAAACTCTGTGAACTGTAAGTTTGATTTAATATTGCAGTGACTTAATGAATGCTCGGTTAATATGTTTTTATTATTCATGCATGTTCAGGTGTTATATTATGTATTTGATTTTGATTTATGGCGTTGTAGTGATGTGTTTACTACTGAGGGTCCTAGGATGAAATGTCTAACCTTTTGTATTTTATATTTTAATTGATACGGTTTCACTAAATCTTGCTCCAGTTTGTAAATTGTCTTTTATGGCTGTTTTATGATGCAATGTTTAAATAAAGCTTAACTGTCAGAAAATGCCAGTGAACTGGACTTGCAAAATACATGGTTACCCCAATGGCTACCAAAAAGGTATGTTGGGTACCTGTGCGGTAGAGCTGGGCAATACATTTAGTTTTGGAGATATATCGATATATTTTCAAAATTGATATAGGATGAGACAATATTGTTAAAATCGAGATGTATACATTATTACATATACTATTTTGTATCTACATTTTGATATTTACACAGCTGTATGTATTCTCAACCAGGAAGATGAACCTCGTATTTTCACTTTATTCTGATCAATGTCGGGGTATATTCACCCTAGGGCCAAAATAAAGGGCTTAAAAAGCACTACTGTCCTCCAACCATGGTCCCATGTACTCTAAAAGAGTGTAAAGCAGTTGCAGCCAACTTTTCTCCTCGCCTCCCTTTTCAGGATCATTATTGCTCATTTTCTTGTATTTGCACAGTTTGGTTTTAACAAGGATATCGCATTTCCATTCTCTTCCCCTTCAAGGATTAATATTATTCTCCTTCTCAGACTGTCACTGTTCACATTCAACAGAGATATTCCACTTCCTTTTTTATTGATATAGCTGATAAAAGCAACTTTACAATATAATTCATTCATTAAAACTAAATATTTGAAATTCATAATGTCATATCACACAATACACTTAGCAAAAAATGTATTTCCAATCAAAAATACAGTAAAAGCAAAAGACTATGAAAATCATGATGATAAAATCCACCCACCTTAAGAAATAAAAGATAAAGAAGGAAAACAACAATATTCAGGAATAGACATATAAAATTAGCTACAATTATCCTGAAGCATATTGGCATTAGATTTGTGTAGTATTAGATCGTATAGAAGAGCCAGGGCCCTGAGTTGTACAGTTTTAGAGTGTGCAGAATAAATCATTTCCACAGTGTTTCTGAAGTGCAGACTCCATACAACTCCACTATTGACTCGAAGTGGCTCCTACGTAGCTTGACCAGTGCCACACATTCAGTTAGAAGAGGTTTTAAATTTTCTACAACATCTTTTTGCTGACAAAAACGACAATGCATCACTGAATCTTTCTGAATGTTGCGCCACACTAGAATCTGTCTGGTAGGCCAAAGATTCAGCCTCAAAGGCATAAAGTCATGTTTATTAGTTACTGACGGTGCTTTGATGAAGTATGTTTGCGGAATACTATGTTTTTTCCTGGGAAATAGGTGTGCATCAAAATCCCGATATTTGGAACAATCAGGACTATTGCCTTCCCAATTGAACGCAAACAGTCTAGTTTTAACCTGTGTCGCATTTTGAAGAAGAGTGGTTAGAGAAAAATCTATCTATGCCAGTGCCTGAGATCGCCATTTGGTAATGAAGGCATCGTTTGATGAAAAACATAGTCCGCCAAAATGCCCAGAAAAGATGTGTGATAAGCTAGGAGGCATTTTCTGAACAATGCCACCATTTGCCAAATGTATCTCATATAGAGAGAGATATAAGCCCAAGCTCATTTCGTATGAGAGGGAGAGGCGTGCAAGAAGGAAGTCTAAGTACCCCACGCCAAAATTTGCCCTCCAGAATTGACGAAAATGTTTTGGGCAGTACAGGTCTGGTTTCTGCTGCATAAAGCAATATTGGCGTTGTCTTTTGATGATAGTATGTCAAGGCAGGTGCAACTAAAAACTTGCCATATTTGTGTAGCATAATCTTAGTCTGCTGTATGGCCGTGATGACTTTGAGTTAAAAGTTGACCATGGAGAGGAACACCTCCATGACTTACTATAAGTACTCATAAATACGTGTAGGTTTGTACAACTTCTAATTTGGTCCCCATGAGAGTCAAAACACATGATTTATAATCCCGTTTTCTGGATGAATTAAACAACATAACCTTAGTCTTTTTAAGATTGATGGACAGGTAATTCGACTGGGTATAGTCTGCAAGTACATTCAAGGCTCTCTGGAGTCCCTTTGGAGTCTTAGACATTATCATCAGATCATCAGCGTACATTAGACAGGGTATTGGTTTGTTGGTCAGCTTAGGAGGGTCAGTTAAGATGTTATCAAATGCACTCCCCACATCAGAGATAAAGAAATTGAATATAGCTGAGGCCAAAGTACACCCTTGTCTAACCCCTCTGTGTTGGTATTGCAGAGGATAATTTACCTTCCAGCGAGAGTCTTACTTGTATTGGTTGTTCGTATGAAGATCTTTAATTAAAGAAATTAAATAAAGTGGGCAACTCTGATGAATGATTTGTTATTGGAGGTAAAGGTTTTTTTGATTTTAATGCCCTTGATTTTCCCCCTGTTTTCACTTGTGGGGCCAACCGTTTGATTAGTTTTATATTGGCTCTCGCGACCATGGAAGAGCTTTTTGGTTTTTAGTCTTTTTGAGCACGTCAGACGTCACAACTCCTCTTTTCTTGCTTCTTTAGTGTGAAAGAGATTGTAAGAAATCTTTTTAGGTACTGGCTCGTTCATTGATGTAATATCAATGTGTATGACTTCACCCATCGATGGAGGAGCCTTCTCGGGAGATACCTCACAATTTTCCATATTAGTCATCTGATGATTCGGACTAGTAGAGATTGTCAAGCAAGAGATGATTTGGTGCAGGGGGTTGACACAGATTACCCGCGCTGTTAAGTGATCGATCCACCCCAATTACATGAGAGAATGTGGGCAAAACTGCCTCTAGAATTGGCGATGGTTTATCCATCATGACATTGTGGAATAACATTGTGTGTGCCCTGGATCCCCAGTTTTCCATATGTATTAGGGAGCAATTGATCTTGCTGTGGCAAGTCACTCAACCATATCATAAATTGGCCAATTTGCTTAGATTGATTCAAGAGTTTCACATCTAACGTTTCATACAATTTGGTCACCGTAGAAATACTTAGTACTTATTGCATTTAAAGTAATTTCTAAAAGTTTGAATTGAGAAGAGACCAACAAATTATTATTGGGAATGTCACTGCACCTCCGAGAAGATTGACCGTCAGCCACCAGGCCCGCTAAAGACATATGAACAGTATGTACAGAATCATCAAACGGACTGGGAGATTGATGAAGACTATTTCTTGTTAATGATATCGATGACGATGAAGCAATCAAAGAAATGTTTTCCAGATTAAAGCTTGTCTCCTCGCCTTGCTGATCATTAGAGTAACATGCGAGCAAAGGAAAAATTTGATCACATATGATTTTCACAAGTCAGGTGGTGGAGACACGTCAACATTTCCTGCACTCGTGGAGAGTGTAGACTGGCCCACAACCTCACTTGGTGCAGATGTTTTTTCCACAAGAATCATGTCCACACCAGCTGCTGTAGAAGGGATGGGCAGGCCTACGCCTGCCAATATTTGCGTGTCCGTGATGGAAATGTGGCCCGACTGATCGGCCGCCTCAACTGAAACCAGAGGAATTTGCGCATCATGATGGGAGGACAATCCAATAGTGCTCATTGAAGCTGGTCTACAAAAATCACGAATGTCACCAGGAATACGTTTTTTTCCATAATTTGTTAACACATTTTCAGAGCATTTACGTTTTGGGACAGAGGCCAATGAATGGCGACGAGGGGTGGATTTTTTGAGGACCAGCGAGGTACTTGAAGTTTTGAGAGCCTTTGGTATATTTGTTGTAAGCAAGTATCCTCGTAATGCCATAACAGCTTCTTAGATGTGTAGCAAATGAAAAACGAAATAGTACTGAATGCAGCCCTAGTGCCTGAAGGATGAGAAGGCAGCGCAAAGGGACTAGCCCGCAGTTACTGCACATCCGCTTTAGCCACACACGTTTGTCTAGAGAAGTAGTATCAGCTATATTTAAGGGTGATCAAGTAAAAGGCAACCCCGGAACCCACCAATGCACACAGATGGCACCTGAGAAACTCTCCAGTGCGCAAAGAGGCAGCAAGTCCATAGGAGGGCAGCCCAGACAGCCGGAACAGCTGCGTCAGGAATGCAGACAAGAAGCCCGTGCACAGTCCCACTCAGCTCAGGGACTTGCCCAGACTGCAGAAGAGCCGACCACAGCTCCAACCCCCGGAGAGAGCGTGACCGCAACACACATCGGGCTCTCAGCAAACCCAGGGCCGGATCAGAATGTACAACGCAGAGGGGCGCCACCGCCGTGCAGAGCCTCCCAGCTCCCACAGCTCCCAATGCCAGGTGCTGCCGCCACTGATGCCTCCAGGAGATCGCACAAATGCTGCACACAAAAGCCATTCAAGGAAAGAAGCACTGGCGTCAGTGCAATCAAAGTGTCAAGCCGCACCTCGGAGATTCCAACGAAAGGAAACCAGGTTGAATCAGAGGCCGCCTCCGACACCCATTCAATGATTCACTCCTGTGAATTCACTCCTTCAGAGAGTGCTATTGCTCGCCTCCTTGTCTTATCACAGTTTAGATTCAATAGATTTATCTTCAGGTTTGCGTCATTAGTACTGAGACGAGTTATTTGTGTTGTAGAATACTAGTCTGTGGTTTCCCGTGCCTCCCCCCTGTCCCCATTACCTTTTGGTCTCACCAGGAAACTTCTTTGGGGAGCTTGCGGGTCTGGCGACTGTTTTGTTTCTCTGACACACTATTCAGCAGATTTCCTCAGCTTCTCTTGCTTCCTGTCTGCTGGCCCCTGCCACCACCAGGTTCTTCCCATGGGCCGCCTGCTACCACCTGGGCCCCTCTGATCTACAGACCGTCTGCTACCACCTGGAGCCTTCCTGTCTGTTGCCCCCCTGCCACTTCCAGAGCTCTTCATTTCCCACAGACCGCCTGCTACCACCTGAGCCCTTCTGAACTGCGGACCACCTGCTACCGGCCCCTGGCTGCTTCCTCCTGTGCTCTTCCGGACCGCGGACCCCCTGCCAGCAGTTCGGCTCCCTGATCTGTTCCTACCCTCGGCTTTGATCTTCGTGGATGGTTAGTTACTTGTTACCTGCTCCGCCTTGACTGCGAGCTACCTGCCACCACCTGGGCCTTTCCTGTCTGTGGGCCTCGGCCTCCACCTAGGCCCTTCTGGGCCGCTGATTGCCTGCCACCACCTGTGCCCCCTGGCCTGCACCGGCACCCGGCTGCGTTCTCCTTGGTCGGATAGCTACCTCCTGGGTCCCGCACCTACTTAGGCCTTCTCCGGACTCAGCATACCTTCTGCACCCTGCACTGACTCCTACGAACTGCTCTACTCCCACATTGTTTGCTACTGGGATACGGTCTCCTCTCACCCTCTCCCCAGGGCTCCTCACCCCTAAGGCCTGCTTTCTCCTGCTTAGGTCTCACCTCCTCCGAACTGTTTTTCTCATCCATTGCCTGCCCCCGGGACCTGGTCCTACATTGCTACCACTGATACTATGCAGCCCCTCTACTTGTCTGCTTACCTTCTGCCGCTGCTGCTTCATCATTGCGGGTCATTATCCGCCCACCTCCTACAGCCTGCTTTTTCATCAACATACTCCTACCTGTTTAGTGCATGTGACTGGGTCTAGCGCTATACCTCTACCAACTGACGCCCTCTTCCTCCCCTTCACTCTCTTCATCACAGCACTCTCTTCTCCCCTCTGTCATGCGCATTGCCGGACTCCACTCTCCTCGTCCTCCTTACTCTTCGCCCTCTTCCTCCCCCTTTGTTCCCCCTGCCCCCTCCTTCTCCTCTCCCTCCAACTTATCCACATGTCCATTCCCTTGCTCAACCCCCTCCCCCATTCATCCCATCCCCTTCCAACCCTCCCTCATCGTCCTAACCTCATCTACCCCCCTATTGTCCAACCCTCCAGTCTCATCAACATTGCTCTCTGGAATCCTAGATCGCTCTACAATAAGACCGCAGCTGTCTTGGATATGTTCTTCCAACTCAACCGTCATTTCCGCTGTATAACCGAAACTTGGCTTTGCTTCCTCTCTTCCCCCTCTCTCTGACTTCTCCTCTCTCTTGGCTAATGAAGCTCTATCCCCTCTGTCCTCCTCTCTTCCACTCTTGATCAACTTCACTCCCTCTATTCCTTCCTTCCTACTCGCAAACCTTCTCAACCCTGGCTTTCCCCTCACCTTCTGTACATGCATCGTCTCCTCCATCCCCTCTCTATCTAATCAAACCTCCTATTTCTCTTACCACTCTCTATATGACTCCTGCCTCAGCTCGGCTAAATGTTCCTACTATTCTAACCTTCTCCACTCCCCAGCCTCTCATCCTCACTGTATCTTTCAAACCCTTTCTCGTCTTCTCTCCCTGCCCACTCCGGACCCCTCAGCTACGTCGTCCCTCTCTCCTTCTGACTTTGTTGTTTTCATCTCTTCCAAAATTCTCTCTTCGCCAAACCATTAATTGCTCCCCTTCCTATTCCCCTCCTTCCCCTTTCCTCCACTCCCCTTCAGCTTGTATGTCTGACTTCTCCCCTGTTACTCCTTCCCACATTTCCCCTCCTCGTGTTCAAATCTCATCCTACTGCTACCCCTTCCGATCCTCTCCCCACCCTCCTTATTCCGAAGATTTACCCTCTTCTCATTCCCTACTTAACATCCATCTTCAATATCTGTCTCCTCTGCTACCTTCCCCTCCACCTTCAAGCACGCTACTATCATCCCTATTCTGAAGAAACCTTCTGCTAATCCCCTTCTTGCATCCAACTGCTGTCCAATCTCGCTTCTTCCATTCCTCTCTAAAATACTTGAACACTTAGTCTATTCTCTGCTCTCAGCTTTTGTCACTAACCTTTCCCCCCCCCTCTCAATCTGGTTTCCGCCCTAAAGACTCCTGAGAATGCTCTCACCTTTGTTCTCTACTCCCTCCTCACTACTCTAAGCAATCCTCAGTCCTCCTCCTCCTTGACCTCTCTGCTACCTTGGATACCGTCGATCACTCCTTACTTCTCAATACTCTTTCCTCCTTTGGTTTCAAAGACTGTTTTCAACTGGCTCTCCTTTTACCTCTCCTCCTGCTCATTTGCTGTGTCTTGGGGTGGTCGTACCTCCTCTACTCTCCCCCTGGACTACGGTGTACCCCAAGGCTCTGTTCTCGGCCCTTTTCTAGTCTCTCTTTACACCACCCTTCTCGCCCCTATCATCTCTTCCTTCGGAATTTCTCACCATTTCTACGCTGACGACACCCAGCTCTTCCTTTCCTTCCTTCACTCCTGACCTCCACCTTAATCTCTCTTCCTGTTTTACTGCCATTAAAAACTGGATGCCATCCCACTTTCTCTCTCTCAACACTGATAAGACTGAAGTCTTATTCTTTCCCTCCAACACACTTCCCCCACCCAATCCCCCTCCTTTTATTCACTCCCCCCCCTCTAATCTTCCCATCTCTGCCCATGCTCGGAATCTAGGCATTCTCTTTGACTCCTCCCTCTCGTTTACCCACCATATTTCTCTTACCTCTCGTGCCTGTCGCTACCACCTGTTAAATATTCGTAAAGTCAGCTCCTCTCTCACCTTCCATGCCACTAAACTTTTAATCTCCTCCCTCATCTTCTCGTCTTTTCTATTGTTCTTCTCTCTTATTTGGACTCCCTGCCTCTCATCCCTCTACCACTCTGCCATCGGTACCCTCTGTCTTCTTGCTCCTCACCACTTCATTTCCTCTTCGCTTTCTTACCTTGGCTGGCTTCCCTTTCACTCCCAACTTAAATTTCACTACCTCTGTCTTGTCTTTAAATCTCTTCACGATCTTGCTCCCCCATAGCTCTCCTCTGTCCTCTCTCCTTTCATTCTACACCCCTTCCCGCTCCCTCTGATCTGCCGATCTCTTCCTACTCACTGTTCCCCTGTCCCCATGTGCCTCTTCTCGTTTCCACTCCTTTCAGCTCCTTGCCCCCCCTACACTGGAACTCCCTACCTCATTCTATCCGCTCCATCCCCACCTATTCCTCCTTCCGTGTTTACTTGAAATCTCTTCTTCTCCATTCCCCACCCTGACACCCTTATCCCCTCCTTTCACCTCTATCTCTCTCTCTCCCCTCATGTCTTCCCCTTCCTACCTCTCCCTACTTGCTCCTTTTCCTCTTGCGCTTCCTCCCCTCCTCTTGCATCTTCATTCTATTCCCCATCCTGTCTCCCGCCTCCTTCCCCTTCTTCACCCCCTCCTTTTCTCGTTTATCTTCATAGGCAAATTGTTCTACATAATGTTTGATTTATTTGATTCATGTGTTGTAATTTGCTTCTACTGATGTTTTCTGTTATAATGTAAAGCGCTTTGGCGTAAAGAGCTCTATAAACATAATAAATACAAATACAAAATACACCTGCGCTCCTCTTGGTTATTCAGAGTCGGCTCGTCCCTTTTCAGGCTCTCGGTTATGCTGGCTTCTCATCGCTCTTTCTGCTGCTTCCTAGAAGATTTGGATTTCACGGGTTCGACGTCCTCCTGTGGCTCTACCTCTTCCCAGGTTTGCGTTGCCAGGAGACTTCCACTGCTTAGATACTCCTTCCTCTCTCGCTTCTCGTCACCCTCCCTGCTTTGTAGTTGATGAGTGATCCTCTTTCAATCCACTCTTCTCAGTGGATCAGTCATTTTTTCTTAAAAGAGCCGGTTTCTCTTTCTTCTTGATAATAGCATCGGTTATCTTCTTCAGCCCGGGCCTGATAGTTGGCAGGGTTTAACACACAAATATATGCCATCACCTTTACTGGTGAAGGGTGTTCCTCACATGAACAGGAGTTCTTGTCCCCTAAGGGGGAGTCTCATCTGGTGAGGTCCCACTTGCCTCTACCGCTAGGGAGTGTGTTGATGAGCGGGCTCACCTCCTTATCCTCAGAGTGGGGGCTCCCCCTTTGAGAGAGGACAAATTCCCTCAATATGCCACACACCCTTGCCCTTATGTTGTGGCTTCCCCTTCTTTTCTTTTTCTTCATGTAGGTCTCCGTGCTTGGCTCTGAAATTGGAATTTCTTTCCCTCCTGATCTGGGGCTGGTCAATTACAGATGGAAGCTTTTAAAAGTTCAATAGAGCATTCCCCGGAATGTAGAGGTGAAAATAGTGAATCTGTACCTTGAATTCTAGAAGATCTTAACAGTTCTCTGAAGGTTGGAAAATCACTGCCACTACTGTTTTTATAATTGGGGTTTGGTCCCGAACTTGCAATGAGAGAGGCACTTGAGACTAAGTCTCCGTCACCATGAATGCATGGTCTTCTTACTGATTGTTTGCCTTGTATATCCCTGTGGATATAGGACATCGGCTCGAACAGCAGTTTGTTTGCTTCCAGAATATATTGTTGCATTCGTCCATATGCCATTGATCTGTATCTTCTGATGAGTTTAGAAGCATTAAGACTTGAAGTAATAAATCACGGTTTTATTTGTGTCTGTTAACCTACCTATTTCGATGGGTTCTTCAATTGCATTTTTACCGCAGGACCTGAACCTGGCGAGGTGTCCCTTCTCCCCACAGCAAACACATATAGGGGAGCCAGATAAGGAGGTTTTCATTGTCCATTTTCCTCTTTAGGAATTAGTGTCAGGGTTTAATTAAGGGTATTCAAGGACTCATTTTTTTAAACGTTCTTTTTTGTACTCTTCCTTACTCGGGTATTCCCGCAGAAAATTCTTTGCAGATTTTGGACATCTCTCTTGTAACCTGGGCTTGGGTTTGAACTTCCTGTCGCTCTTTATTTCTTTTGTCCCCCCCACCCGAGTGTTTTAGATAGTTGGCTGCTTCTGAGTAGGCTTGGGCTACGTGAATAGCTGTTTCTAAGGAAGGTTGATGATGTTGTAGTACCGCTCGCTGTAAAGACGGTGGGAGGGTGCTAATGAATTGTTCTAATGCTAGGACCTTAAGGACCTGTTTGGGTTTTCTTCTCTAACCATTGAGGAGCTTTCATTCGGTAGTAGCTGTAGATCTCGGAATTTTAATCTATAAAAGATATCAGTTTGTCCCACCCATTCTAATAAACCCTGCTTTATATCATTAAAAGGGTAAGTCCCTAAAGGATTGGCATTTCAATGGGAGGCCTGTAGCTCTCATTTTAACAATGGGTCCAATAACATGATGCTGAAATCTAGTTCAGGTGGGGAGACAGAAGTTTCAGACGAATCACTTCTAGCTTCTTCCCATTCGTTGGAATCTTGGCTATTCTTTCGGCTCTCTCTGATTTTTTCTTCTTGGTCTGAATCATCTGGTAGCTTGGAGCGTAAGGCAGTGGGGTTTATAACCTCCACTCTTGGAACTAGGGGCTTCTGTCCTAAGGCATGCTTTATGCCTAATAGACCAATCGGCGGTAGGTGCTCTGTGGTTGTGGCCATATATTTTCGGAAGGATTGTATCTATTTCGGGACTAGATATCCCATTCATGATGCCATATTTGGATTTCGCGGGCTCCACGTTCTGCAGCTCAGCCTCTTCCCAGGCTCACTTTACATGGGGAGCGCCACTGCTTGGAGACGCCTTCCTCTACCTTCTGGTCTCCCTCTCTGCTTTGTACTTGACAAGTGTTCCTCTTTCAATCCACTCATTTCAGTGGATTTATCACTTTTTCTTAAGTGACAGTTTCTCCTTCTTTGAAATAATAGCATTGGTTATAGTCTTCTTCAGCCCAGTCCTGATAGTTCATATGGTTTGATAGTTCTTCACCGGAACGGGATTCTTTGTCCCCTAAGGGGGAGTCTCTCCCGGTGAGTTGTCACTTGTCTCTACCCCTAACTAGGGTGTTCCAGAGCGGGCCCGCCTCCTTAGCCTCACAGGGGAGGGGGCTTCCCCTTTGGGATAAGGGACAAATTGTCTCAATTCATCACAATCCTCTCACCTCAAGGGGGAACTATCCCATTTGGGACTAAGGAGGGGATCCCAAAAAGCTTAATACAGCCATCTCACTGGGGGTTTCTCCACCCCGCCTTAGAGGACCAACAATTCCTACATAGGGGCTTTTGCTGTCCTACATTATCCATAAAAGATAACAATGTTGTTGCTTATATGGGAATTGAATGTTGCGCTCACTCACAACTTCATACGCAAGTGGTTGACTTGTCCTCTGATCCTTTTCAGGGACGTCCGTGCCCGAGTGGAGAATGCAGAGAACAAACATGCACCTTTTTGGGGTGGAACAAAGAGCTACAATCCACATTCAGGAGAGAGGAGCCAGTCGCCTGCCGAATGACCGAGACAGGAAGACATCCTCCTGGAAGGTGTGCTCCGAGGAGGCAGACAGACTCCTGATGAGGCGTTCAACTGTGCGGAGTGACACATGCAATTCCGAGATGCTGACTGGGGAAGAAGCCGGGGACAACCCAGAGTGACTCGAACCAAGAGACTGACAGAGGGCTGAGGAAAATGAACCACCGAATTGTGAGGTGCCCGCAAGAGAGTCCCCCGATGCTAGCCAAGACTAGAGAAACCACAGAAGAATCGATGATGCTGACTTTGAAATGACTGTTCTACCCGATGAGGACTGCAGCGGAGAACGAGGTGCCTGGTGGCTCTGGGAGACATGGCATGTTAAGGCCAACTATACCCCCAAGACAGGGTGCCAGCAAACACCCCAGTGTGTGGGCCAAGAGTAGTCCTAGCCCACAAGAGACTATACCCCAAGGTGGGGTGACAGCAAAGACTCCCAGGGTGGGACGAGGGAGGCCCATAGTCCAAGGCGGCCTTCCAGAATACATACCCCAGAGCGGCTGCCAGAGAACGTACTCCAGGGCGGGTGAGAACAAATATACACAAAGGTTGGGCGAGTGAAGTCCCAGCCCAAGGTGTGGTACAAGAAACCAAACCCTAGGAGCGGGCACCAAATGTCAGACCCCAGGGAGGGGTGAAACCAGCAATAACTTAGGAGGGGAAAGGGAAACCAAACTCCAGGGTGGGGTACGAGAGGTTAAACAACAAGACATGGTGAGAGCACCCCAATTCCAAGACGGTACATAAGAAACTAAAGTTCAAGGTGGGCTGAGAAACCAGACCGCTCAGAAAAGTGTAATGATTTTCTGGTTTGGGAATCCAGGGAAAACACAATCAGAAAACTACCCAGACTAGTTTATCAAATAGAGACTGATATAAGCTCTTTGGTAAAGTGTATTATGGTAGAGACTAATCGGAGGCTATGATGCAACCCGAGGAGTAAAGGAAGGAAAATTAAGGTTGTAGTGACTTGCATTCTCCTTGCAAATAGAGTACCTTGGTTAACCAGTATTTCAGAGAAATGGGTTTAGAGAGTTGGTCCTTAAACCTGGATTGTATTTCTCTAGGCGCCAAGAAATCACATTAAGGTGCTGCTTCACGACAAATGATGTAACTTTTGCACCCATTTTGGACGAGGTTACTGTGAGAAATGATTTACCTATGCGACCAACAATACCCCTGGCAGAGTATTTAAAATGGATGACATCAAAGCACCACAGATCTGTTCTAACTCAGTTCAGGCTTGGGTTGTTGCCTTTAAGTAGACCATTGGGTTTGGGGGGGGGGGTGTATATAAGCATAAATAAGGTTTGTTTATGGCTATGCAGACGATTGTGAATCTTTTTGGCATTTTATGAGAATTTTGCATATAAAGAGATTAAGAGTAAAACATTAGTGCACAGCATGAATTTTCAAATAAGGAACCATGCACTTGCATTAATTCATCTTTTAACATTGCCCGATAATTGTTTTGCAGTTGTGGCCTTTTTAACTTCTGTGTTAAGAAGAGCGAATCTCAAAGCAATTATATACATTTTATTCTGGAAAGTATTATGTCAATATTATATATAGTGATATGCTAGTAAGGGTGTCACAAATGTTATAGTGAGATTTTGTACATTGTATTTATGAATCATTAGTGTGCTTAGTACGAAATAAATGTATTTTGACTTAATGATAGACTATCTTGTGTGTGCTGGTGCCCATAGTGCCCCTCTGTGCCTCTGCCATTAGTCAAGTCGCAGGAGTGGAACGCAAACTATATCAAGGAGACGCCAACGGTGTAGGGTTAAAGTCTGCATCGGGAATATGCAGCAATGGTAACTGTTTCAGGAGTGTAGACAGAGTTTATGGAATTGGGAATGACATAATTAGGGACAGATCTATACAAATAATTACTCAATGAATGCATATAATTGTTAGAGCTCTATCCCCTATTGTTAACTGCTTTAATGAAGTGCAGACCCTATAAGTTCTGACCCGCCCTCCTCCCCACCCTGGTCACATCCCATCCCATCTCTTGCCTTGCTTAGTTTTCAGTGTCAATAGTTGTGGCTTACAAACACTTAAAAGTCCTTTATCTCATTAGTGTGCTACTATTTAAACTTTTTTTCAAGTGGCTATGCACGAGAAGAAAATCCAGTCTTGTTTTTCCCCTTGGGATCCTCAGACTTTTCTTTCCCATTTGAAATTTAGGAAAACTACAAATCCCCAAATTCCTATCAAAAATAGCATTGGATGGCCTTCTCCCGCATGGCCAATGGAAACCTGAGAGCTCTGGGATTCCTGCCACACTGCACGTTAGAGTTAAACATTTGAGCTCGGACTGCTTTGTCATCATTGAGCTCAAACATTCACGAAAACATTTTGATTTACCTCAGCCTGCAAATCAATGAGTAGGGCGGTAAATTGTGATTAGCCACTAGCCTTGCTTCTTCTCCAGAACCCTCTGCTCCAGTCTGCAAAACAGGGCAAACTGAAAATAACAGTCGTCACTGTAAACATTTTAGCAAAGGTTCTGTGTACTATGTGGTATGAGGCCACTGAAAATGTGCGCAGGCTTGCACAAACTAGGAATGAATAGAGTGCCCAACATGCAGAAAGCACATTTGCATGAAACTATGAAATAATCAAGGACCTTGAAGTATTTACCTTTATTAATTTACTTATTGAGAAACAAAGTCATGGCCACCTAATAAATGGTTAGATGTAAAGTATACATTCACTTAATAAAATGTAATTATGGTGTGCAACGGACACAGCTGCTTTAAAGCTGCTCATAAGCAATCACAAACCAGGACATGGTCTTGTAACTGGAAGACGGGCCTGGATTAGCACAGTTTAAGGTGGGGAATATGCCATATATAATAGTCAAATTAAATTGCATTACTATGCAGCTCATAGTGCCCCATGTCGGGAGTGAGCAGTCTGAGAAGGTTAGATAAAATTGTTAGCTTTATCAATGATTGTTTTTAAGAGGACTCCACTGCAATGAACGGATTTAGATCAGGGTGCTGAAGGGACACTTGGTTAATAGATTTTTATTACACCAGTAGTACATTGTACACTGCAATTAAATCATTAACCCTCAGAAGACAGCTTAGAAATAATACTGACAGGCTAACTTTTGATGTTACTGCTTGTTGAGATGGATTTCTAAAATCTGGTCTGATGGACACATTTTAGGAGGCCACCCTAGTTATAGTGAACGTCTGCGAGGTTAGCCAAAACCCAATCTTGGTAAACATGCAAAGCGGTCAAGGCTATTTTCAGGAGACTGAGTGGGGTCAGGAGCCCACAATAAGTCCGCACAGTATAATGCACTCCACAATTTAGACCTGTTAGGAAAGATTTCTCTTTACAGCACCTTTCCTTCCATTTCTATAGACCCCCCCCCCCTAATGTTAAGCTTCTATTTTTGAATCTGGCCTACTCTTTTAGCAGCATAGTGAAGCTTTTAGCTTCACTAAACTGGCTTTTTCTCATTTTGTCATGAGGAAACTGACGTGTCTTTCAGGCTGTCAGTACTGGGAAACATTGTTACTTTGTTGCCACTTTTGGTAACTTGTTATCACTTGGGTAACTTTTTTATCATTGTACAATGCATTTTACAATGCAGTACAATGGGGTACGCTTTTTGTTTTGCCCTAGACTAACACTTTAGTGTTTTTTCGTTGCTCTAGTTGTGCCTAACGGACAAGCTGATGGCAGTAGTTCCTTTTTGCAATTTTCTGGTGTATTGACTTTTAGCCTTACTGGGTTTACCGTGTTTGGCGAGTTTCAGATCTGCCATTGACTAGTGGGAGTTTCAGCTCTTACTTGACTTTTTGGATAAGAAGAGGACCCCAGCACCCATTCTGGAGAGATCCAGGAAGAAACCGAAGGAGCCAAGTATTCTGTCCTACTGCAAGACATGCAAGGAGACTGTGGACCCCTAGGAAGAAAGCCTGGGGAACAACTTCTGCTGTTGTCCTGGAAAAGCCCTGTCTTGTAGGGGATGTTCAGCAGTCCCGTGAAGGAGCTGCGACCGTGGCAGTGGATGGAACATACATTCTCGATGTCAGCTCTGAGCTCTTTGAATGAAGAGCCTTCAGAAGTGCCCCTGGACAGCCCAGTGGCTGACCAGCTCAGAATTTGGGCTACCGTGCTGCAGACGTTGCTGTTCAAAGTTGAGGCCTTGGGGATCCTGAGCTTGTGCTATAAGACTCACCTCTGCCAAATGTTGTGCTTCCAAACTCAAGGGGACTCGAAGAGGCAAAGCTTGACCGTGGCAAGTGAATCCTCTTGAGTCGCTGTGCATTGTTGGCCATCACATGAAACTTTCCTGTATCCAGTCCAGTGCTGCTGAAAGGGGCCCTTTATTGACTTTTACTGCATTCTCCAACCCGAAGACCTTGTACCTGTATTTATCACCGACCAGAGAAGTGCTCTAACCTGCAGTCTCTGAACATCAAGGGCTGAAGCTGATGGCGGGAAAAGCGACCTCGGACCATCTTCAGAAGACCAGCCAAGTCCTAAGAAGAATTGGAGTATGGCGGGTGAGTTGTAACGATACTGTCATGGTCACTGGCTCCAGGACACGGGCCCCACACCACCAGGTAATGGGGCCAATGGGACACTTAACCCATTCTCGTCCCTTTGGGACATACAAACACAGTGGGCCTGACTGGACTCCGTCCCGGCGCCTTTGGCGCCAGGCTCATATACAAATATAAACAGGAACACTTATTTATGGGACCAGAATGCTTTATTTCTTTCCATGTGCTACAGGTTGGGCGTTTGCCATTCCCTGGGTTGAGCTGCACGTGCAGATATCAGGAGGGGCAGGGTGTGGCAGGCAGACCAGGACTAGTGGGCGTGGCCAAACAAGCTCAGCTATATAAGCTGCTTCATCTCCAAGGCCAGTGCTTCGTGTTATTTGCACTTGCGTGCAACGTAACGCTCACCGCCATCTTGAGTCCACAGTCTTACCTCTTGGAATCCAGCACCTTACCTGCATATTCACACCTTGTAAACTGCCGTCCATCCTTCCATCTTCGTGTGCGTCCTCTGGAACCAAAGATCCTGTTTTTGAATCCGCTGCACTGCGCACTCTTCATCTCCGAAGCTGGTCCCTGAGAAGGAAACGATAAAACAAGGTGAGAACATTCATCAACAATTTAACTGAGGGTTGCGGCGCAGTAAATCCTAGCGCGCATCCCTAAAAGACCACTTACCAGTTGCTGGACCTTCGTGGAGCCATTCTCCATCTCTCCGGATCCCGTCTCGTGCTCCGCAGCATCTGCCAGGTCTGCAGCATCACCTATACGTGGAGAGAGCAAAAGAGAGACATTACTTACAGAACGGACAAAAATACTGGAACAAACAATACCAAAACTGTTACTGCCAGTTGAAAGCACACAGACAAGCGGCGATGAAGAGGAAACAGAATGACACTTACTGCAGAGAAGTGGACTTGTTGCAGCTGGACTGGACTACCACATGCTAGAGGCCAGTGAAGGAACTCTGCCCCAGCCATACAAGTGCCCCTGCTAGAAGCAGCAGGACGGAGAGCTCATCATTAACAATCAGGTGAGCCTTTCAGGAACAGCGCATTCTCACGAAAACCATGCCTAAGGAAGAAGGGTATGGAAGAAAGGGGTCAGGGTCGTAGACTGGCATACTCGCGTTCCCCTTATGTATCCACATAGGAGCAGTGCTACTAATTGCTGCAGTCCAGAGCATAATTGCAGGGGGGAGAGCTAAACAAGAGTGATCGCATTGCAGGGAGGGTTACAACTGTGCCCCAACGCCCCCGCAGAGACCAGGTGAGCGTAACAGATACTTACCCCAGCCCCTAACTCCCCTTTTAAAAGTTTAGTAACTTTTAGAAACTTTTATAAGTTTGGCTTTGCCATTGCTTGTTCATGCAAGCGCTCCGAACGTTGGGGACACTTTTGTTAGTTAGAGCAACTTCTACCACTGTAACGCTCACCTGGCTCCCACGGAGGCGCTGACCTGGTCTGGATTGCTGTGACCTCTTGAAGCATGATGCGCAGGATTCGAATCACCGACTGAACTGGACCCCCAAATCTGGCTTGTCTGGCCCGTAGAAAAATCTTTCTGTAGGTGGAGAAAGGGGATTAACTGTCTGCAGAGTATTGTGATTGCTTCCCACATCCCCTTTGCTCTTCTCTGACCACCTCCGAAATCCCCAATCAAGGCTCACCTTAATGTTTGAAGGGATGAGCTCTCCATCCTGCTTCTGGTGCAGGGGCGCGTATTTGACCAGTTACTTCACTGGTTTCGGAAGGCGAAATGCCGTAAGTATGCAGTTTAAAAAGTTCCAGAGTTGAGTCTTCTCTTTGTTTGCTTTTCTTAACCTGCGATCTGTCCTTATTTTCAGGTGCAGAGTGGAAGTGATGCTTCAAGGGATATTGCCGGAGATAAACTCAGGTGAGTTCGTGATAAAATGATCCCTTTAACTGTCTTTGAATCCCTCTAGTAATGTCATTCTTTTTTCCCCTTAGGGGCCGGGGTGCGGTACCAGGCCAAGAAGTGGCGCCGACCCGAAATGAGGAGCGGTTCCGTCAAATATGGCCAGGTAAGTCTTGTGACGGAAAATCAGGCTTTCCTCATTTGTTCCTCCTGCTCACCTTTTGTCTCTTCTTCTCCCCTGCAGGTGCAGAGATGTGGCGGAATGCCCAGAAGGTCGCGGTGGATAGTGAAGAGCCCACGAGGCAGGTGAGTGATGCACGGCGCTGCAACAAGTAGCGCAATGCTTTTAAAGAATGTCTATCTTCAGGATCGCTGGTGTGATGGTTCCGGACACAGGTAGGAAGTTAGATTAAGTTCTTGGTTTTGACCTTTTCTCTTCACTTTCTTCCTTTCAGGTATCCCAAGATCGAGGCGGGCGTGGCTGGAGGCAAGATACAGGAGCAGGCACGGTGAGCGTTCAGCTGCTAGATGCAGAGCAACGCGAAGCACGTGTGGTAGTCCGGGCGTGGTTTAAATAGCCTTGGAAGAAGTTCCAGGTAAGTATTCTTCCACGGTCCCCACCCAAGTAAAATAGTTCCTTTTGATAAAATAGTCCCTCCTAAGCCTCATTTGGCTTGAGGCTTCATGCAGCATGGTCTGCGTCAGGTAAGTGCACCAAACACCCTCTTTTATGAGCCTGGCGCGGCGCCAGGACTGATGTCCAACATGAGCCTGGCGCCAAAGGCGCCAGGACAAAGTCCAAAGAGCCCCTATTAGGGGCCGCTGGCTTTTACCGGAGGGCATGATGCCTGCTCCCGGGGGTGCTGGGCCTGTCCTGGTGCTCCGGGGGTAGGCATCATGACCACCACTTGGAACTGTTCATTGGACTTAGAGAACCTATCCTAATGTTTTCCAGCCTCACAAAACTGCATGGAACTTGGGTGAACTTTTGAGCACAAGGCCCCACACAACTTACGAGTGGACTTCTAAAGTAAGGGTTATATCTCTGTGGATCTGTAGTGCTTTATACTAATACTCACTTTCCGCATCAGGGGTTTCATATGTATTCTTCCCTACTCCAGTGATTGCATATATGTATAATTTACTTAGTGTTGTGTGATATTACCTGTTAGTAGTCATTTTCACTGTTATATGGCCATAAATAAATATTTTTATAACTGATTGTCTAAGTGTGTTCCCTGACTTTTCACTGTGTGCGCTCATAATGGACCCCTTCAAAGCCCCCCGCCTCTTGAGACTTAGCCTCTTGAGACACGACCTACCTTGAACTGGTTTGGCTACAGCTCCCACAGTTGTCCATGTCACTATATAGGTTGGCCTTCTATACATCTGTCCACCAGGCCAGAGAATAGAAAATCTGTCCGAACAACAGATATGTTTAAAAATATCTATTCTAGGCCTTGTTTACGCACAATAAACAATGAAATATCAGATTATGTTCTACAGCATGGGGTCTAGCATGGATTCACATGCTCATGATTATTCCACATCGTCAGTTTCACTTCTGAACTGTCTTTCTCCTAACAACCAATCACTGGTCTCTGGGTCATACTGCCCCAGCCAATGGCTGCCCTTTTCCTAATCCCCTCCTCTGGCAGCCATCTTCAGATTTTTACTGCACGTTCAAGTGTTGGAGTCCTCGTGCTATAGCTCTCGATCTTTTACTGCGTTTTGCTCTATTCTTTCAGTCAATCAAGCCTCAAGCTCCATCGATCCATCATCCGACTAACTGGGGTCCGTTTTTCAGAACTTTCTATGCCCCACAAGGGCAATTTTTCATCGAGTTCCCTTCTTGAAGGATTCCAGAAGATTCTTGGAGGCCTACGCCGCATGGATATGGCTGAAGATAGAGACTCAACGCCTCTGTTCAGGGTTTCCCCTGGATGCCGCCTACAGAACATTTTCCTGGACGATGGTCACTACCTGTGCCTCTACTGCCTGCATACCAACCAGACGCATGTGGAGGAGGCCTGTGCGTTCTACAAGGATATGAAAGTCCGCACCATGAAGGACCGTCGCAAGCGGCTTGCCAAGAGGCTCCAGACAGGCGAGTCCCGGCAGCATGCCTCACCCAGCCGCAAGAAGAAATCTGAGCAGTCTTCTAAGACCTTTGGGTGCCCTCTGGCGACGGGGCCCCAACAGAAGGCAAAGCACTGCGAGTCCGCGGGTACTGGTAGTGCCGTTGGGGCAGACTCCTCGTTGGCCAGGGTGGGCGCAGCATCTCGGGCACCTTCGACCACGAGCCAACGGTCCCGCTCGGCGAAGAATAGGAAGTCGGATCACCCGGGTAAACTTCTGGAGAAGTCCCAGTCAGCTCCGACGGAGAAGGCCAAAGGGGAGCATGGCGCTGACCCTCCCCCACGGTGAAGGCCCCAAGCACGACTAAGGTCGTGAAGGCCCAGGTTCACCTGGTGAAAACCTCCATTGAAGGAGTGGTGGCTTCCCTGGCGAAGGCCGTTGATAAAGATTCACAGGAAACGGCCTCCAGAGCTAGAGTTTCCCTGCCAGCCAGGAGGGAATCATCTTTTCTGCCCGAAGAGAAGACACCGGTGAAGATGATGCCGGTCATCTCCCCGAAACCGTCTCCCCTGATCGAGAAGAAGGGTGGGGGGGGGCACAGTAGTCCTGCAGGGCAGGGACATCTCCTCCGAGGAGCTTTCTGTTCTTAAGACCATTTTGGATGAGAAGTTCGTCGAGGCCAGGTCCTACGCGAGGGACCCAGACGAGGCAGATGTGGAGAGTGGCAAAGACACCGACGAGGAGGAGCAGGGCATTCAGGATCCGGAGGACACTACGCCACTGCCGTCGTCCCTTCCGCTGCAGCCACCGCCGCCTCAGGTGGACATTTCGGTGGACATCCTTCAGGCTTTGCACACCCTGTGCTCAGAGATTCGGACAAGGATGCCCCTGTCCCCGGCGTGAGACCCCGCGGTATCTGGGCCGTCGGGAGAACCCCACCCAAGAAGAAGAGTTCATCTGCCACCTCCTTACCATCCATCGCCTCTCTTCCCTCAGCTGTGGGACGAGACGGAACCGAATACGGCGACGACGAGCATGGGTACGGATGACGACGGCAGAGTGTATCTTCCTTCCCTGCCGCCCAGAGCCTCGCCGCCCGATGAAATTGGCTAGTTTCATGCCATGATCTCTACGGCCTCGAAATTGTTCTAACTGGCTCCCGAGGAAAAGAAGGAAGGCTTCCTGTACCAGGGCCGGGAGGCTAAGAGGAAGATAGTGCTGTGTATCCCGCTGTTGGACGACATTTGGGATGAGGGACTGTCCCTCATGAAGAACCCCTCTTCGGCCCCGGCAAAGAGGGACCGGTACAAGAAAAACTACAGGGTGCTGGACTCTGCACCCAAGTTCTTGAGATCAGAGCCTTCCCCGGATTCGGTGGTCTCGGCAGTGGCTAGGAAGAAGTCTGTGGGATCGTCTGCAACGACGTCATCTCCTCCCTCCCGCTCACCCTCCCACAGCGAGGGAAAGAAGCTAGACGACATGGGACGACGAGTCATCTCGTCGGCTGCGACGACCATCAAACGCCCTCGCCATTGTGGCTCATTACGACCGGGAGCTCTGGTTCAAGATCGCTCCCCCTCCTGGTCTTCCTTCCCGACGACAAGAGAGCGGAAGTGCTGGAGATCCTGCAGGACGGCGAGGTGGCATCGGACCATGCCATCACGGCGGCCACGGACATCGCCGACACGGTGTTCCGCCAGATGGGCAACAGCGTTTGCCTTCGTCGGCGGGGTTGGTTGAAGGCCACTAACTTCCGCCAGGATGTGCAGTTGAGGGTGTTGGACATGCCCTTGGACGGGGATAACTTGTTTGGCAAGATTGTGGACGAGTCTCTTCAGGCCATCAAGGCGGATACTGAGATGGCGCGCGCTTTGGGCATGTTCAGCAGCGATGGCCATCCTTTCGGTTCCTCCAAAGGCTTCGGTGGCTTTGAAAAGGAGGAAGAGGATGAAGGGCAAGCAAAAGGCATTCTCAAGAGAATAGTCAGTAGAAACGTGTCTCCACTCGCCTTACTGTAAGGCCAAGCCTGAGGGCCAAGAAGAACAGCCGTCTATCGACCGCAGACGGATAATCGGCAAAACAGGATCGGCCGTCGCGAAGGATGTTGAAGATATGTCGAATAGCCACAGCAGAAGTGTTGCGATGGAAACTACAAGATAGGATAGGTAGCAATCACCACCAGCTACGCATTAAGTGACCGACCAGATCTGAGGGACCTCGACGCGTGAAGGGTTTTGGGTACACTACACGACAAGGATAGTGTTAGTCATGCCCATGACGACGTCCCTATTCAATCTTCAAAAAAAAGATGCAATACTCGATTACCACTAGATGTCAAACTATCTGCACAGAATGCGATTCTAGGCAGATTCGCGAGAGAGAGAGAGAGAGAGAGAGAGAGCGAGAGAGAGAGAGCGCTCCCTGTCGCGTGCGCGCGCGTGATAGACACGGAGAGGCAGAGAGAAAGAGAGAGAGAGACAGAGAGACAGAGACAGAGAGGCGGAGAGAGACGGAGAGAGACTGTCTGGTCACATTCCACATCTATGGAGCCATAGTGTCTAGGTGTCTGGCATGAGTGAAACCAGTAGTTGTCCCTGATTGGCTTTCAATGGTGCAGATGATTACCATTGGTGCTGATCTGCACTTATTTCTTCAGATCAGCATTGGAGCCAAGAATCCCTCGTGGACGAACAGCCAACTGAAGATACCAAGAAGACTCATGAAGATTCCTAGCACTCAGTTGTGTATCTGAACCAGTGAAGCCCTGTTGGACTACCTTATCTCTGAAGACCCGGAGCAGTGCTTCAGCGCTTGGACTAACGGGACCAACTAGTCTGATGGCTTCTAGAGGAGTCAGCAATCCTGAGCCTTCAGAAGTGTCCCTAGACCACCCAGTGGATTGACAAGCTCTCTTGTGGGCTACCTCGCCAGATTGCACCCGGAACATCGGATGTCGCCAGCTTGTGGTACAAGTCACCTTACTTGCGAGATTCAGCATCCCAGCATCAAGGGATTCTGTCCTACGGAAGCGCTTTCAACCGTGACTGGAAGGACACCTGTAGTCGCCTGTGTGCGGTGACTGTTTCTGAGCTTACCTTTCCCAATCCTGTGAAGTATCCTGAACAGGCCTGCATCAGTGAATCTTCATCAGCAGAGGTTTGATCTTGATCTGACCGAAAAATCCTTTCACGCACAGCATCTGGGCACCTCTCACAGGAACCAACAGCAGAAATCCCACCTCCAGCGACCCCCAGTCAACGCATCAAGTCATCTGGGAAAATCAATGTCGGGGGGTAAGTAAACACAGAGCATTTGTTGCCGCCCCCTCCTCCCCCCTTCTTCCCCCCTTTCGTCCATAGGATACATTGGTAATAAATCCCTTTGTATCCTAACCTTCTATTCCACTGCTTTTTGGTCATCAAACCTGGGTAGTATTTTCTGAAAGATAAGAACACAATTTACTTATCTGGTATCCTTGTTGAATATCTTCTTTGAACTATCACCAACACAAGTAAAATTAGAACTTCCATACAGAGACTACATTCGAGGGAGAAGCACTGTAGCTCCTGACTTTTAGGCATCATTCCGGTTAGGGGTTGGACTGCTGATGTTAGGAGAAAACACTTGTGATTTGGTTCCATCTATACTGCATTAATTTACTTACCCCCTGTGTTGATTAAGTTGAATGCATCTTAAGAACCTATGGTGAATGTGCATATGTTTATTATTCAGTATTGTGCAAAATGGAACAAGTTACTTAACTGTAACTGTTCTCCAGCATGGGTCTAGCATGGATTCACATGCTCATGAATATTCCCCGTCGTTAGGCTGTGAATCCTTGGTAAAGAAAAAATCAGTTTCACTTCTGAACGGTCTTTCTCCCAACAACCAATCACTGGTCTCTGGGTCATACTGCCCCCAGCCATTGACTGCCCTCTATGTAAGCCCCTCCTCTGGCAACCATCTTCAGATTTGGTAGCACGTAAAGTGGCAGTAGGACCAAGAGAAGAGCCGCAGAGGGGTAGGCGGGTGGGTTCGCGTGCGAATCGATGCAAGGCCCATGCTGGAGAACAACATTTACAGGTAACTTGTTCCTTCTCCAGCATGGGGTCTGGCATCGATTCACATGCTCATGAATAAAGAATACACAGCAGTACACACATGCACAACCACGGTAGGTGGCAAGGCTCAACATGAATCATCTCAACATTAAGCATCTCTTACCTCCTTAGGCTCAACTTCAAGCGAACAGGTTACGCAGCACTGCTTGGCCGACTCAGGACTCCTCCCTGGAATCCTGGTCAATGCAGTAGAATCTCGTGAAGGTGTGTGTCGAGCTCCACGTAGCAGCCCTGCAGATGTCCAGCAGGGGCACTCCAGACAGGAGCGCCTTAGTTGCAGCGACTGCTCTGGTCGAATGGGCTCTCGGACGGCCAGACAACGGCGGTTTGCCCACCGGTGACAATGGGTGATGCAGCCAGAGAGCCAACGGAAATGGAAGCCTTGGAGAGGGCCTTCACTTGATTCACAGGGCCAAAGTTGTGACGTCTTCCAAAAACTCTTTGTGCGGTCCACGTAGAACTTCAGCAATTTCGCCACATCTAGCGAGTGCAAAGTCCTCTCAGCCGGCGACAAAGGCGTCGGGAAGGAAACAGGTAACACCAAGGGCTCGTTTAGATGAAAGTCCGACGGCACCTTGGGCATGAAGGAGGGGTGCGTCCGTAGCACTACCCTCATTTTGTGAAATGTTAATTACGGAGGTTTACAGGAGAGGGCCTGGATCTCTCCCACTCGTCGTGCAGAGGTGATGGCCACAAGAAACGCTGTCTTCCACGATATGAATTTCAGTGGCGCCGAATGCATAGGCTCGAACGGAGGACCCATGAGCCTAGTCAGCACCACACTGAGCTTCCACGTCGGGGCCGGAGCCTTCACTGGCGGGAACGAGTGGGAAAGTCCTTTCATGAACGCTTTGACCAGGTGGTGCAACCACAGCGACGACCGCCCCAGAGTTCTGGTGTAGCGGGAGATAGCTGCCAGATGAATCTTGATGGAAGCGTGCGCCAGTCCTGCTTTGGCCAGCGACGGCAAGTACAGCAGCACCTGAGGGGCCATAATCCGTAGAGGGCTTATCTTCTGTGCACGGCACCAGACAGTGAACCTCTTGCATTTATGTCTATCATTTCAGTGTAGACGAAGCCCTGGCCTTGGCAAGTACCTCCTTGCAGTCTGCCGGGATCTTGTATCCTCCAAACTCTAGTGCTGCAGGAGCCAGGCCTGCAAGTTCAGCGACCCTGTGTCGTGATGCAGGATCGCTCCTTCTCTGGTGAGAAGATCTGCGACCACCGGAAGCTTGACTGGAGGGGACGCTGACAAGTCCAGAAGGTCCGGGTACTAGATCTGTCTCGGCCACGCTGGTGCAACGAGGATCATCCTGCACCGGGGACGCCTGAGCTGATTGATGAGTCGCAGAAGCAACGGCGGGAACGCATAGAGAAACAGGCCATCCCAGAGGAAAGGGAACGCATCCCCCATGCTCCCCGGCTGGGGAAACCTGCTGGCGAACCTCCGGCACTTGGTGTTCGCCGTTGTAAACAGATCGATGTGGGGATTGCCCCATTGGAGGAACAGAAGATCCACTTGATCCTGCCGAAGCTCCCACTTGTGGCATGATCGCAGCTCCCTGCTGAAGGAGTCAGCAATGATGTTCTTCATTCCCGCCAGATGAAATGGGACGAGGAATATCCCCGGGCCATGGCACAGTGCCATAGATCCTGTGCCTCTCTGGAGAGTGCTGGGGATCTGGTGCCCCCCTTCTTCCAGATGTCGAACATCGTGGTGGTGCTGTCCGTGAAGACCGGTACCACCTTTGAGGGACGGAAGGAAAGAGTTGAAGGCCCAAAACACTGCCCGTAGCTCCAGAATGTTGATATGGAAAGACTTCTCCGGCAGCCACAGGCCTCTTGCGTGGAGACCTCTGATATGTGTGCCCCATTCTTCCAGAGAGGCGTCCGTTGTGACCGTCTCCTGAAGAAGTGGGGTCTGGAAGTCCATGTCCACCGACAGGTGTGAGCAGACACCCCACCACCGTATTGCTCGATGGAACATCTCGTCGAGAGAGATCTTGTCCTCGAAGCTTCCCGATACCTGGATCCAACGGGCGTCGAGGTACTCTTGTAGTGGCCGCATCCACAGCCTGCCCAGTTGAACAAGTTATATGCATGACATCATACCGAGAAGGGATTTCTTGGACCTCACCCTTGCGATCTTCAGGGTCAGCAGCTGTTGCACTTTGCCCAGGATGGCCGCTATCCTCTCCTTTGACGGAGATGCCAGGCATGACACCGTGTTGAGTCGAGACCCCAGAAATGGTGCGTCTTGCAATGGCACCAAGCAAGACTTCACATAGTTCACCGAGAACCCCAGCTCCGTCAGCAGCTGGACGGTTTCCGCCGTGTGAGCAACGGAGACCTCCCTCTATTTCGCTCAGATGAGCCAGTCGTCCAGGTAGGGGTAAATGTGGATCTCTCGTAGACGCAGCTGCGCCGCCTCTGGCGCCAGGCACTCAGTGAAAACCCTGGCGCCTACTTTAATCCGAAAGGGAAGGGCCTTGAACCGATAGTGCTGCCCTTGAACCACGAAGTGCAGGAACTTGCAGTGTCCTTGTGGGTGGGGATGTGAAAGTAAGCATCCTCCAGGTCCAGCGACGACAGGAAATCCCCTTCTTCCAGCTGTCCTATGACGTGCTGAAGGGTGACCATCGGAAACTTCTGGGATCTGATGTACTTGTTGAAGCGGCGGAGGTTCAGGATGGGCCTCCAACTGCCCATCTTCTTCTTGACGAGGAAGTACTGAGAGTACACTCCGAAACCTCTTTGGGACGAGCTCTATCCCGCCCTTCTTCAGCATAGCCCGCACCTCCAGCGGAAGCTGAGGGAAATTGTTTTCCTGCTTGGTCACAGGTGGCATACAAGGACACTTTAGTTGTAATTTCAGAGTGTGTCCGTGATCCAGGGCATCCAGCACCCAACTGTCGGTGGAGATGGTCTTCCACACATCGATGAAGTTCGCCAGCCGGCCTCCCACCGGGGTGCGCGGGTGGGGGGGCCCGACGTCCCGGCCGGTTCAGTCCTGCTTTGCCATAGAGGAGCCGCCTTGGGGACCTTGGCGACGACTGCGGCCTCCTCCGGGCTTGCTGCGGCCTCTGTAGGTCTCCTGGGTCGAAGAGCGGGACGGTTGAAGGACACTCTGAGTGCAATCAGTGCCTCCCTCGTGACCATAATAAGCGGCTCTGCAAGACTTGTAAGCTCTTTCAACGTAAGTCCCTTAAGGACAGGCCCACCTAGCGGTGGACTGCCTTCGCCATGCAGGCCGAGAGTCACACTTCCGCCATCACCTCGTACAAGGAATCTTTAAGCTACCATGGCTCTGGTTCGGAGCCCGTAGACGTAACAGTGGAATTTGCTGATTCCCGCGTTTCTAGCCCCAGCCCCGATAAGCATGCCACCGGTTGTGCTATATCCCGGTGACAGACACGCACAGCATTCCCATAAACACACTCGGCCTCCCTCGACGGATTTGTCAAAGAAGCCATCCATGCTCGTAGGTCCTTCGAAAAGAGTTCGGCAGGGCCTACTGAACCCTTCATGGTTCAGGCCCCGATGCGCCCACGCTGTTGCGGCTGGTGCAACTCCCTAAGGCTTCGACCTTACCGGGCAGCTCCCACAAAACATCGGGAAACGTTACGATAGCGTCGAAAGATGGGCCAAAATGGCCTTCTCTTTCCAAAACACTTGCAAAGCTTCAAGAAAAGCTTACCAAGGCCCCCACTTTACCTGCGGGGTATTCTCAAGCCTCCCCCCCTCTATCTCAGGCCCTAAAGCAGAATCCTGCTCCAGCTGCTCCATCTTTCCCTCCCATTGATGAATTATCTTCCTCTGTATGGGCCAGTGGAACATTTGAAGCCTGCATGGATAATATTTATGAGTTTAAAACATTTTCAGACACATTTGATGATATTCTAAAAGGCCTCAGCCTATGGATGATTATACCATGCCTTCCAGGTCACCTCTGCACCATTCTCCTTAGGCACAATTCTCCTCTACACCTAGACAACATCTACCTGAGACTCCTGTAGACATCTAGTCTGTCACGGATCAGGATCAAATTTCTCTGGATCCAGGTACCTGGACCCCCTATGATGACCAAGGTACTTGGCCCAATACCCCTGCCCACGAACCTGACCCAGACAATATCTTCCTGGATGCTCCTCCTGTCTCTTAACACCGGGACGCTTCGCCCATTGACTATCAGATGATGTTTAACACCCCCCTCAGAAAGGCTGCTGACCACTTATAAATGGTGACATAGGAGGAGGCGGTACCAGACTTTGATTTATTTGAGGACAACTTCAAAGAGAGAGTCTGTGCCAGTGAGGCCATTCCTCTTCTGAATTCAGTTAAGAAGTGCTTTGCACCCTCCTTACTTACACTCTCTCTCTCACTTGGACCATGTAACCTAGAGTTGAAATATTTCATTCATTCATACAACTTTATTTCAGCAAGGAAAAGCCATAAAAGTGCAAATAAAATGCAACAACTTAAGATATGAATGTTTCTTTCTTTCTTTATTGATTTATGTGGCGCACCAAACCTGAAGTATCTGGGCGCTTTTACATGGGAAGGCAAGTATACTTTCGCCATGAGTTGCAATATTTACAATAAGTTACAATATTTACAATTGATTATGCTTAATAAAAACAGAGTATATACATGTAGTACAGGTACAGAAGAAAATACATTGGGTGTGATCTGGTTTAGCTTGCAAAAATGTTCTAGACCCGAACAGGCAAAGAAGGCTCATGTTAAGTCTTCAGGACGCTCTGCAAAGAGTATGTTTCCCCTTGCAGAATCTTCTGCCTGTGAGAGATTGATTGGGCCATCATAGGGACGTTGGGAGGGTAGTTTGTCACCTGTCTGCAAACGGTTAGTATTCAGGTGGAATATCACTCCCAAAGGGAACTACCTTGTGGCCGACTGGGGCAATCACAGCATTCCATTGGCAAACGCAGGTCTTGCACAGGCCAGGTGACTCTGGGATTTTCCCCGAGACAACCAAGCAATCCCCAGAATAACTTGCAGCTTGAGTGCATTGAGGAGTTCAAAGTGAAAGTAGGCTTAATGCTCCTGAATGCACATCTACAAAGCAACAATCTCATGGGCGATATCCCCAGAGGTCATTGGTGATCCATCTATGGAATGGATTGGTGTAGGATGAGAGCAGTCCTGCTTACCTCAAGCACTCAAGGTCATATGGACGTTGTAAATCCGGTGCTACTTCTAGCGACAAGTATATATTGGAGAGAGAGAGGAAGGGTACAGATGTTGTCTCATGTGGTCTTCTAATGTGCAACTTGCACCCTGAAGAGGGCCAGTGCTGGTAAACAACGAATCCATGAGATTAAGGGAGAAAGGGGTAGGCAAGATGTTCTTTTAAAGCATTTGTGAACAATACAGCGTTCACTTGTGTTGCAAAGAAACCGGGGCAGGGAATCTCAGAGTGAAGCATGCTCTGGAAAAGATGGGGCAAGCTCTGTCAATGTCTAGGGCAATGTCCCCCTTCAGATACATTACAAAAGATATTAATGATAAAGTTCAGTTAAAACAATATTTTGTCCAGTGCCCTCTGATCCCTTATATCTCAGAGCTCATGCTGTTACGGACTCCCTGTTTGTGACCACCACCAGGAAATGTGCAGGGGGTTCTGCTTTTACCATCAGACAAGGATTGCAAGAAGCTGTATGCTCTTGGGAAGCTTATTACTACCTGAGCTGCCTTCAGCACTCATATAGCGAATAACACCACACTCCTGGCTATCTACAGCGATGAACGGTGGGTGCTAGTGCAAGATGCCCTACAGACTGTCTCAGAGCCTGCCCAAACTCAGATTCTGGCAGTGGTAAATGAAAGGCGTCAGGTGATGCAGAATATATTAAAGCATACCCTTGATGCGGAAGAGACGGCAGGGTGGGTACTTGCGGAAGGGACCCTATTAAAACGCCATGCAGGAGGGCTCAAGAGCTTTAGTTTTAAGCCCAAAACACAGGCTTCTCTGATTAATAAGTCTGTGGAAGACTGCCCTTTTTCGGAAAAGCGGTCGACGGGGCCCTTGAAACTACAAAGGACGCGAAATGCTGAAGCCACTGAACCATATCTCAGCCAAGCCTTTCGTCCAATGGAGCAGTCTTTAACATATGCCAATCTTTTTGCGGACAATAATTTTCCCGCTCCTCTCAAGGGTCCTATGGCGCAGGGGGGTCTCCGTTGTACTCCGGTCAAGGTACTTCAGCACTGTTCAAACCCCTCAACAGTGGGGATTTCTGTGTAACAAGGGTAGAAGGAGAAACTAGTCAGCCAGAGTCTCCCCTGCCCCTGCCAACAAGTGACTCAGTGGTGCAGGTCCACTCCCATGTTTCCACGTTTCCCTGGTAGGGGGGGTCAATTAACATCTTTTAGCCACGCATGGGAGGGCATCACCATGAATCAATAGAATTCCTGCAACCACTATGATACCACCCTCCAAAAAGCAAGCGGCTGTCGCTGAAACCTCTGCACATCCTGCTAGAAGTCCAGATCCTGCTAAAGAAAGGGGCGATCAAGGTTGTCCCAGATCTTCAGGTAAACAAGGATATTTATTCAAAATGCTTCCTTGTACCCAAAAAAGATCTAACCATGCACCCTGTATTATATCTGCGTCCTGCAAACAAATAATGTCAAACCTCAAAAGTTCAGGATGACGACGTTACAAGAGGGGGAATACATGGACGCCTTGGATATGAAAGATGCATACTTTCATATATCAGTTTTGTCAGCATACAGGAAGTACCTTAGGTTCATGCTAGAAGTCATATTTACCCAAAGACTAGGAGCACACCTTCAGTATGTAATAACTTTTTAGGTTTTTGAGATAGTGGGGTGCAAGGGAGATGCACCAACCCTGACACTTGGCGGTATCAACAATGAAGAACCAGCAGATGTCCACACTCTTGTGAAGCCCTCCCATTCCTCGCACACCCAATATATATTGAAAAAACAACCAATAACTTTACTGTTTATTATAAAGAAATATTACTACATCCATGTCCCTTAAAGTAATTTACTATTTTGCGTATCAGTTTTCATATAGATAACATTACATCATATCTCATATGTCAAGTAAAGTTGTTCCTTTAGCACAAGTTAAATGCACAGTTCAAAAAGAAAGCGAAATTTCCATTGTTGTGTCTTCGAAGTATAAGAAACGCAGTAGATGGTCCAGTCATTCCCAAATTTATCCTGCACAATTTTTCTTATTGACGGATTCATGGTAACTGTAGTTTCCCAATTTCTGACACTTGTGCCCTACGCATTTCAGGAAATCATTCCCTTCGTCAGGAGGTGCTAATTCACTGTGATCCTAATTCTTTTATGTTCTAGGATTTGTCATATATAATCATATATTACTAATCAATCTATTACAAAATTATCAACAACAGTTCTGTCTGTCATGCATCCTTGGAGATCAATAATCACCTGGATTATTGATGAACAAGGCACAAGTCACTCTGATCCTGGTGGCACCAATGTGGGTGCAACAGCCATGGATCTCTCATCTCATGAGAATGTTTGTCCCCGACCCAGGAAATTACCTTGCCCATACAACATGCTGTCACAAAACCAAGGGGAAATGCTACACCCGTGCCTCTAAATGCTCAGCTTAGTAGCTTGGCTCCTGAAGTCATAGTTTGAGCACCTCCAACTACCTTAAAGATGTATAATAATTATTTTCTAATTGTTATTTTATAACACGCTTAATACCAGAGATGGATTTCTAAGCGCAGGATCAGGATTCAAACCTGTGTTGCGCTGCATTGTCTATCTTCCAAGACAAATGTGTTGCCCGGTGTTATGCCCCTTACCGACATTTTGGACATTTTGAGAGACGCACAGAAACCGAACACCAGGCATTGTTACTCCAATAAATGGAAATGTTTTGCCACTTGGTGCAATACAAAAAACATCATCCCTATTGATTGTGCACCGAAAGATATTAGGCCTCATTATGACTCTGGAGGTAGCAGTGCCGGTAAATACCAGCACGGCTGCCGCCGGAGTCATGACTTTTCCGGGGGCTGGGAATGGGCAATTACCGGGGCATTACAGGCCCAGTGGACCTGGTAATTGCCCATTCCCGGGCGCCGGAAAATATTACTCCCCATTCGAGTCCCGTTGGACTCAATGGGGAGGACGGATGCACCGGCGCCATTAACAAATGGTGCCGCTGCATCCGTCGAGGTCTGCGAGCGGGTGCCGTTCCGCCCGCCATGTCAGACCTGGCGGGCTGAAAGGCTCCCGCTCGCATACCTCGTAGTTTGCCGGTCTGGAAACCACAGTACAGGCAAGCTTACTGGTACCGTTGTTTCCAGACCGGCAAACTTGTAATGAGGCCCATTGACCTTTATCTAACACACCTCTTAGATTCACGACTTCTGTTCAACTCACTAAAGATCCACCTTGCTGCCCACTCTGCGTATACCACATCTCGTGGCAAGGTTTAATGGTGGAAAATTCCAGTGATTAAGGCCTTGAAGGGGTGAAAAGAATTCACCCTCCTGTTTCTAACCCAACTCCTGATGGGACTTTAATTTTGTTGTTACATGACTAATGGGGCCTCCTTTTGAGCCAATACATAAGGCTTGTCTTAAGTTTCTCACCTATAAAACTGCTTTTCTGGTGGTTATTACCTCTATCGGGAGAGTTGGGGAACTCCAGGCTCTCTCAGTTCAATACCCATTTGTTACCATTCATAAAGACAAAGTGGTACTGCGCAAACACCCACACTTTGCACCTAAATTAATTTCTAAGTTCCACGTGAATCAATCCATTGAACTTCCAACTTTCTTTCAAAGTCCCACTAACTCGGCTTAAAGAATTCTCCATACACTAGATTTGAGGAGAGCAGTGATGTATTACCTTGATAAAACAAAACCGCTAAGGAAGACCAACCAATTCTTTGTCTCTCTTGGCGCTGGTAGAGAAGGGGATCCTGTCTCTAAGTCGGCAATCTCTAGATGGATTGTTAAATGCATTCAACTATGTTACTTTCTTGCGTAGAGAGATTTGCCCTTTACGCCTTGAGCACATTCTACTCCAGGCACAGGAGCTACTATAGCCTTTATTGCAAATGTTCCCCTTTATTGTATTTGTAAAGCAGAGTTCTGTTCACACTTTCACTCAACATTACTGTTTGGACATGCACTCGAAGACTGATTCTCAGATGGGGCAGGCGGTGCTAAGACATCTCTTTGCTACTTTTCCTTCACACATCCCACCACCCTCCTGGTACTAAATGCTAGTCTATGCACAGCATTGATTCTAAGCAGATTCACAAGCATCAGAAGACCTACATTACTCAACGTAATCATATTTCTGTTGCTTGTATCTGCTTAGATTCACATATGCCCACTCTTCCTCTCCTCTTGGAGTTGATGGAACATAGACACCTTACACCTTCTTTCTCTGCACTCTCTCACAAATTCTGTAAGGCTCCCTCGCAGCAAAAACAACCGGGATGACCTCGACTTGTGAAGAATTTTGGGTACACTACATGCCACATTAGGGAGAGTGCTACAGTCATGCCCATGTCGACGTCCCTTTTTCGATCTTCTAAAAAAAGATGCAATACTCCGCGATTACCACTAGATTATATGCACAGCATGTGAATCATAGCAGATACAAGCACCAGAAATATGATTATGGTGAGTAATGGATGTCATCTGCTGCCACCACCTTGTCTTTAGGCACATGTAAAAGTAACCAAAAATCTCAAGTGCAAAAAGCTAGGGTTATACAAAAGTATCCCCATTGCACTGCATTGTAAGCTGCTGTGTGCTATGTTCAAAATTTACAACAATGTAATAGGAAAACAGTTTCCCAGTAACGATAGTCTGAAGGACTGATCATTTCCCCCATAATGCATGAGCAAAAGGCAAGGGAACTGAAGCTGAAGGCTTTACTTCCATTCAAAAAGTCAGAACAGGTTAACAAAAAAAAAAAGCAAAATGTTTGGGGGTCCATAGGCACTATGACGGGAAAGTTGCCAAAAGATACATCTTTCCTAACACTGCTTGATAAAGAAAAGCCAAAGAAATCCTAGGGGGATGTGTTTTAGGCAGGGAGGGTCAGGTACTTGGTGGAAATTGCCATAGGAATTGGTATGGCCAAGGGCAGTCAATGGGTGGGTAAATAACCAAATACCACCTACAGGCAGTGTGCACCTCCTCACATGCCATTTCGAGTGGATTGTGTACTCCAACGTATTGCTCATCTTTGATATTCTCGTCCTGCTTCGGCTACATCAGAAAAGAAATTCTCAGCAGAGGGCGCTGTGCGTCGATGGCATCGAGTCAATGTCCCTCGAAGGCCTACGTCGAGGGTGATTTCATCGGGTGTACAAGTAGCACGTACGGCGCCCGTTGGCCTCGGTTCCGTTATTCCGCAGAACGTGTTGCTTTCGGAGAATCAGCATGCTTTGTTGCTGTTTTCTGCTACGCAGTTCCATTCTTCATAAAAATCATTGAAAGATGTCCTCTTCATCGACCCAAACTACCCCTCGTTCGGGTAGTTCGAGTGCAGTTCTAAGTTGTCGATCAGAGTCCTGCATCGATTGTGCTTGTGGTGCCTGGGAGAAAACCACGACACGGAGGCCTGCTCGAAGTGTCAGGCGTTGATGGGTAAAGCCCTGCGAGAGAGGAAGGGGAATTTGCAGGCGGGTCGTAAAACTAAATGACAGATCTTAAACTGTTGAGGTGAGAGGTCATTCCCTTCGACGCGAAAGGAAGGAAGAAAGGCTCTCGCCACTCGTCTTCGCCAAAAAGATTGAATAAAGGATGCCACAGTTCAACATCTTTGTTATCAGGCGATTCCCCAAGTAAGTTTAGATGCCCCACTAAACATTCTTCTTTCGAAGAGTGGGAAGCATTTTGTTTAAAAATGGTGGAAGTGTTTGAGAAGACCAAGCCTCGGTCCATGCCTTCCTCGGAAGCCGCCCGAGAGCATTCCCGTACCGACACTTGTGCGCCCTCGAGCCGGGGTTATCGAAGGAGAGCCAATCATAAGCCCTCGAGATCTCTGATAAAGAAGAGTCATTCAAGCCGGGAAGCACGCTTAAAGTCTTCGACGTCGTCCAAAGCTTGCACACTCTTAAGGTAATCCTTGAATGTAGTCATCGAAACCTCAACGCCATTTCCACCTTTGGTGCCATTTTCATCGATGCCATCGACGCCTTTGTCTACGTCGACACCAAAGCCATCGACGCCGAAGTTTCCTCAGGTTCCAACTCAGTCCTCTGAGTATGTTGCAGCAAAAGAAAAAGCTGCTAAAACAAAACCAACTCCTCCTGAAAGATCTTTCACTCCTTTGCCCAGAAAGGAATTCTTTAAATCTTTTATCTTCAATTTTTGAAGAACAAGAAAGAGCTGAGGCTGAGGAGGTTCCTTTTGGTCTGGAGTTTGGCACTGCTAATGTGCCAGAGTGTTTGATCGCTGAAGAGAGTAAAATGAGGGACCTCATTGACAGACTACATAATGCTAGTGGTGTAGGTACATGGCCAGAGACTGAATTTGGAAAACCAGAGCTGGGAGAACATGCTAATTCCTCTTACCGACAGCTGATGTCTAAGGCAGTAGACTATTTAGGATGGGCTAGACCACCATCTCAATTTATTCAGGATGAGTCTGCCTACTGACCCAATGTTACCCTTCCATGTGGCCTTGCTAAATAGGGTGGCCAAGAATTGGAGTCCCTGGATTGTAGCCCAGCTGTAGATAAGTCACTTACTAGAAAATACCGACCCCTCCAGTAGTGACCCCGGCTAACTGTCCAAACACCCCGCTCCCGAGAGTTTGGTGGTCTAGGGAGCCACAGCTACATCTAACAAATTGGCGTGCCCTACCGTCCCTCCGGATAGGGACGACAAGCGTGTGGATTGATGGGCACGCAAGGTATTTTCTGCGGGGAGTATGGCCCTAAAATCATCCAACTCCACATGTGCCTTAGCCAAATTTTCATAGACTTGGTGGGAGTGCATCTCCATGGCGGTGGAGCCCATACCAGAAGGGGAGGAAAGGGAGGGATGCCTAGCTATCATTCGAGATGGCAAGGAGACCATGCATGAATCCCTTCAGTCTGGTTTGGACACTGCAGACAGCAGGTCCATGCTGCAAGCACAGTTATGTGCAGGTTTGCGTGGTTGTGGAAGTCTGGTTTCGCACCAGATGTGTAGACCGTCTCCTGAACATGCCATTTGAAGGGTCTCACCTTTTTGGTAGCAAGGCTGACAAGAGTCTTGAGAGGTTGCAGACCTCAAAAGCGGCTGCCAAATCTTTAGGGGCCGCTGTTAGGCAACCTCTGCCTTTTCGTTTATCTGGACAGTCTTGGAGGGGATGGTCCTATCGTTACAACCCCTCATTTCGAAAGGTGAATGGGAATAGCCAGTCAAAGAGGCCAAAGAAAAATCCCTCATGGTGGACGAGGTAAGAGTGCAAAGTCAGCTCCAACTGCAGCTTCCTTGCCATCAGCAGCTGCAACACCCACACCAAAACCACTTTGAGAGCTTGCGTCATGTAACACCAGTGGGAGGAAGACTGTCTCAGCATCTGCAAGAATGGCGAGACATTACTTCAGATGCCTGGGCTCTGGAAACAATAGCCCAAAAGTACTGCCTTCCATTCTTGTGCAGCAAATATTAACCATGCTAGAGAAAGGTGTTAGAGAACCAGTACCTGCAGCTGAGAGGAACAAGGGCTGGTATTCCCCATATTTTTTGATTCCCAAAAAGGACAGAGGACTGAGACTCATCTTGGACGTGAGTTACTTTAACAAGTTCCTCAGGAAGACAAGTTCACGATGGTCACTCTTTCTCAGATCCTTCAGGCCCTTCAACTTCAGGATTGGTTGGTGTCATTGGACCTTCACGATGCTCATTTTCATGTGCCTATCCATCTCAAGCACAGAAAATACCTGAGGTTTGCTGTTGGTGGCTCGCACTATCAGTTTCGAGTCCTGCCATTCGGGTTGACCTCCCCCCGAGGGTCTTCACCAAACTGATGGTGGTGGTGGCAGCATATTTTAGGATAGGGGGAAATTCATGTCTACCCCTAACTGGACGTTTGGCTGATCAGGGCGCGTTCTCCCGAGCAAGCCCTGGATCATCTGAAAGTCACCTGCCACTCCCTGCACAGACTGGGCTTCTCCCTCAATTTTAAGTAGTCACAGATGACACCTTCCCAGCAGCTCCAGTACATCGGAGCTGTATTATACTCATCCTTGGGAAAGAGCTTGCCACCCAAGACATTCTTCAGATGGTCTTCAAATTTCAGAATGCCCAGAATCTTCCGGCCTCTAATTTTCTTGAGGTTGCTCAGCCTCATGGCATCCTGCATTTTTCTGGTGCCAGAGGCCTGGCTGAGTATGAGACCCCTTCAATGGACTCTAAAAACTCAATGGTTCCAGTTCTCAGGAAAGATGATGGACCTACTTCAGGTTCGAAGCAGGGTCGCACAGGATCTTCTGTGGTGGACCTGCGAGGACAACATTCTGAAGGGAGAACATTTTTGGCAGCCATGGCTGGAGATTACAGTAGTGACGGATCTCAAACTCATGGGGTGGGGAGCCCATGCCAACAGTCTGACAATCGGCGATCGTTGGTCTCCATTGGAGTCCAAACTACACATCAACCTTTTTGGAGCTGAGGGCAATCAGACTAGCGTTGAAAGCCTTCCTGCCCTCTGTACGGGGAAAGAATGTCCTGATAATGACGGACAACACAGTGGCCATGCATTAACTCAACAAAAGAGGAGGTGTAGGCTCACTACCACGGTGCAGAGAGGCAATGCAGCTCTGGTACTGGGCAATCCAAGAAGGAATCTCCTTATCAGCAGTTCACATGGCTGGGGAGGAAAACACAGTGGCGGACGCTCTGAGCAGGCAGAGTGCAATGTCCCACGAGTGGGAACTGGCTCAGGAAGTGCTTAAAGAGATCTTTGCCTTTTGGGGAACCCCTCAAGTAGACCTGTTTGCGACTGGGATCAACCGGAAGTGCAAAAGGTATTGCTCAAGGGAATTTCCTCCGAGAGGAGCTCTAGGAGACGCGTTCGTGGTGGATTGGGATGTCCCACAACTATATGCGTTACCTCCGTCATTCCTCAAGTCATCAGAAGGTTCAGATGGTTTGGAAACCGCATGATCCTAATTGCCCCGGATTGGGCCAGGAGAACGTGGTGCTCCGGACCTTCTAGACATGTCCATCTGTCCTCCAATTCGTCTCCCGCAGATAGAGAATCTTCTCTCACAAAGGGAGGGACAGGTTCTCCATCCAGAGGTCAACACTCCCAACCTTCACGCTTGGTTTCTGAAAGGCTGAGATACAAGGATTGGGACCTCCCAGATGACGTCATGGAAGTGTTGCTTTCAGCAAGTAGGCAAACAAAAAAAATCTCTGTACTGTTGCCATTGGAATCAGTTTTGTGACTGGTGCAGGGAAAAGAATGTTGATCCTTTTCTATGTTCAATTCCAGAGGTGTTATCTTTCCTCTTATCATTGGCACAGAAAGGTCTCAATATTGGGACCATAAAAGGTTACCTAGCAGTGCTTTCCTTCTTCAAGTGCTCTTCGGAACAGTGTTCCTACTTTAAAAAAGCCCTTGGCGATTCAATTCCTAAAAGGGCTTACTAATGTGTCCCCACCTTCTTCTTTTCAAGTTCCAGTTTGGGACCTTAATCTGGTTCGAAAGTTTTTGATGTGTGCCCCGTTTGAACCTTTGCACACATGCCCATTGAGGTTGCCAACCTTCAAGACCATTTTATTGGTTGGATTAACATCTGCATGTAGAGGGAGCGAGTTGCAGGCATTATCTTCCTGGCTACCCTATACTGTGTTCCACAAGGATAGGGTTGTGTTGACGGTGAAACCCTCCTTCTTACCTTCCACTGGAATCACATCCCCCTCCACATCTGCTCTTCTCCCTCCTACCCTTCCTTTCGCTCTTCTCTAAAATCTTATCTTTTCCATTCCCCTCCCTAACACCTTTCGCTTCCACTCCTACCTCCTCATGCCTACCTCTTACTCCTCTGCTTCCTTACCCTCTCCATCCTCTCTTCTCCCTTCTACCCCACCTCCGGCTCTTATCTAGTCTTATTCTTTCCTCTCTTCCTCACACCTTCTAGCCTTCCCTCTTACTTCCCTTCTACCTCCACTAACTCCTCCCTTTTCCTCTCACACCTCTGTCCCTCTCCACTCCCTCATCACATCAGCAATATTGTAAATTGTTCCTTATTCTGTTTTCGAGTTGATTCAATTGCCATTTTATGCTTTTTGTATTTTTCTTTTCTCATGTAAAGCACTTTGGATTAAAGGGCTATATAAATTAAATAAAATACAAATACAAAATACCTAAAGTCGTGTCTGATTTACATTTAAATCAGAAAATCATTCTGCCGGCGTTCTATCCTCCGCCGCATCCCGGTAAAGAGAAGGAAAGACTCCACAGGCTGGACCCTAGAAGGGCTTTAAACTTTTATATTTCTAGGCTCTCCAAGCTCAGAGTTGATGATCAACTCTTTATTGGGTATACTGGAAGGAAATTGGGTCAAGCGGTTTGCAAACAGACCTACTCCTACGTTCCGTCCCCTTTGCTCCATACTTATGGGACATCCCTCCGTCCTGTGGGACGGGACTGGAGTGCTTTGTAAAAGCATCCAAAAATTTCAAAAACATGTTAGTCCTTCCTCTCTTTCTACACAGGGCCCGGCACATGGCCGTAACCCCGCCCATCTCGGCTCTGCCCGGCGCATCGCCCATCAGTCCTTTTCTCCGCTTGTTCTGGACTGGACGCGCTGGCATCCTTGGAAGATCTTCTTCCGTTTTTTTTCCTCCTCTCGGGCTCTCGCTAGCGATTTATTACTAGTCTGTCTGTCGTTCAAACTAGACTTTCCAGATTCGTCATCGTGTCACCAACGCTTCTCGAGAGCGGATCCCCATCCTCTTTGTCTAGAGTGTTTGGGTCCGGATCACCGTTGGGACTCCTGTTTTTATTGCGACTCCCTTTCGATCTGGGCACTTCAACGTTGGTTGGAGAGGTGGGAGGAGGTGTTTCGATGTACTCCTCCTTCTCATTTTCAGGCGTTTATCGACGAAAAGAAGAAACACCCGGTAAGTTCTTTACTTTTCAGAGCACCCCGGCCGGGGGATACCTTTCCGGGTTCCTCTCGGGCTGGGAGGGGCGTTGATCGCTCTGTCACCGGGGTTCGCCATGAGGTGCCCTAATAATTCTACCTGAGTTTTCTCCGAAGGTCTCCGTGAGGGACCTGTGGATACCGGAGTATGCTCTGTGGGGGCTGTTTGTAGACCCAGTTCTACTGAGTGGTGGGGTACCGGAGCTCGCTCTGAGGCCTCTGTCTGCTTCCCTCAAAAATAAGACCGGGGTTCGCCCCGAGGTCTTGGGTGGGCTTGTCATTACCGAACGGATGTTCGAGGCCCGCGTAGATAAGGCTGTTACCGGACCTGGGTCCGAGGTCCCTCGTTCAGAGGCTAAAGCTACCAACAGTTCTGAGAGGCCTGATGAGGCCTTGTCTGTGAAAGCGGTTTCTCACCGTTCCTGCTCCTGCGGTGATACCAGACCTGTTGAGGGGGCAAAGAAGCAAAGTTCCTCTTTTACCGGCAGTGCCGAGGTCCTTCCTTCAAAGGCTGAGTTGGCGGTTGGTATGTCACAAAAACATTCCAGGCCTCACAGTACTGGCTCTGCCGAGGTTCCTTATGTTAAGGCTAAAGTTAAGACCCCTGATCCATCGACGATCCTGCCTCACTTCCTCACGTGCTGCAGTTCCCCTCAGATGAGGACAAAATGGCGCCCGTTCCCGCCACGACCGCGGTGGCCATTTTAGGTGCTACCCCTACAACAACGTCATTGGCCTCAGGTGTAGGGTTTGGTCCCTTGGGTGAACATAGAGTCCCTTGTGCGCATCCTTATCGGCCAGTTTACGATTGTAACGCCCAGATGCCTCTTCCGCACAATGTTTCGTTGCCTGCGGGGTCGGCACCTTTGATTTATGTGGATACGTCGGTGGATGGGCTTATGTGGCACCCTTCCCCGTTACGTCCCTGGATTTGTCCACCTCATGAGAGGCATCCTAAGGTTCCGAAACAGTCCCCGGAGGACGCCTTTTTCGGTAAATTTCAAATGCTTATGCGTACCGACCCCATGAGGGAATATTTCAAAGGGATTTTCAGGGAGATATGTCCACCTGCACCTCCGGCTCCACCCGTTCCTCCGGTGGTTCCGCCGGCGCCTCCCTTGCCTACGGTGCCTTCCCCGACTCTTCCGCCTTTGCCTCCATTGTCCCCGGCGGTCCAGGCAGCACCTGACATGGCTCAGCAGGATCCTGACTTGTCAGATGATGCCCAAGGCGATCAGGACAATGAGGACTTTCCTCGCTCTATTAGAGCTTTTCATGACCGGGTACTGGACATGATGAGTTTCTTAGATGTTCCGGTGCCCGAGGCACCCACTCTGCAGGAGGGCGTGCTTTCTGGGGCGTTCACCCTGTCTCCCTTGGAGCGTACCGGCCTGTTCTTGCAGAAGGACGTTCTGGCCTAGGTCCGCAGAGTCTGCGAAAAGCCACACTCTGGACTTTTTGTCAATAAGAAAATTGACGTGAGATACAGGCTGCATTCTTCAGAAGAGGTGGCCCGGTCGCCTTGTCCGCCTCCCTCCTCCACAGTGGTGGCTGCGGCCACTTTGCAGTCCAGGCCTGCAGCATCCTCTTCCACGACGGCTACTCAGGTTCTGGGAAAGGAGGACAAGCTCCTAGACTCCCTCGGGAGGAAAATCTTCGCCAACTCAGCCTTGCAGCTCAGGCAGGCCAACGCTGAATTTATTTTAGCGGGAGCTAACGTATGGATGTGGAAAGGTCTGTTGGAGTTTGAGGCGTTTATCCTGGTCGAGAAGTTGGAAGACTTCAAAGGTGGCCTATCCGACTCCAGGGTCTTGGCCTAAGATCTCCTGGAGGCTGCGGTTCATCACATAGACACCTCGGCTCAGTGTTTTATGCTGGGGGTCGATACCTCACGGCAGGCGTGGCTGCATGCCACTAAATTTTCAAAAGAAGTGCAGGACAAGGTGTTGGACCTTCCGTTCGATGGTAAGGAGCTCTTTCATTCTACAACAGATGTAGAGCTCACCAAGACGAAGGATACCACTCAGACAGCTAAGTTATTGTCTGTCCTGGTTAAGGCTCATTTCAAAACCCAGAGACCGTTGTCACAAAGTCGACCTTCCTCTGGCTTTAGGGGCTTCCTCGACCGCAAATCTTGCAGAGTGGATACCCCTGCGGAGAATAACCGCTGTAGGCAACAACGGACGCGGTTTTTCTCCCGCTCTTCAGCCTCCTCCTCAGGTTCAGGTGGCACCGCCATCGATAAACCTAATAAATGAGGGTTTTCCGCACTCGCAGGAGACCCCGGTGGGAGGATGCATTGCGTCTCATTGGGAGGCCTGGCAGACCATCACAGAAGACAGATGGGTCTTGTCAGTTGCTCGGGCGGGCTTCCACTTACCTCTGCCCCCTAACCCCACCCCTCAACCCTCCTTTTCAGCTGTCGGGCTCGCCCTCCCTCAAAGCCGAAGTTCAGAAACTTCTGGACCTCCGAGCTGTGGAACCCGTTCCCCTTGGGGAGCGAGGGAAGGGCTTCTACTCCCGGCTGTTTACGGTGCCCAAACCCAACCAGGCTGGCCTGCGCACCATCCTAGACCTTTACCAGTTCAATCTTTTCCTACCCCAAAATAAATTCAAGATGATCACGCCCAGCCAGATACGCTCCTCCTTGCAGATGGGCGATTGGCTCAGCGTTGTGGATCTTTAGGACGCGTACATGCATATCCTGATTTGGAACCCACACAGGAGATATCTCCGCTTCTCTTTGGGAGAGGAACACTTCCAGTTTCAAGTGCTTCCTTTTGGCCTCAGTTCGGCGCTGCGTGTCTTCACGAAGATGATGTTGGTGATTGCGGCCTATCTTCGTCTCCAGGGTATCCATGTGTATCCATATTTGGACGGCTGGCTCTTACGCAGCCCTTGTCTGCTGGCAGCAGCGGGCAATCTCCAGTCTCTCCTTCAGCTCCTGTTCCATCTTGGGCTGTCGGTGAACTGGTGGAAATCTTCCATGACGGTCTCGCAGGACCTGATTTTCCTGGGTTTTCGCTGTAACACGATCGACTGCAGAGTGTACCTGACCGGGGACAGAATGGCGGATCTGTTAGCCACGTGTCGAGATGTTTGCGCAGTCGGAGAGCATGTCGGCCTGGTGGTTCCAGAGGCTTCTGGGCCTCATGGCCTCGTGTGTGCTGGCTCTTCCTCTTGCTCGTCTCAAGATGAGACAGACCTAGATGGCTCTTCGGAGTTCTTGGCGGCAGGCTGTGGACCCGGATTCCAAGCACATAATGATTCCGGAATTCATGAGAGTGGACCTGGATTGGTGGTCATCTTTTAGCAACCTGTCGGGGGGCGCTGGGTTTCAGGACCCAGCCCCCACGGTGACGATCACGACAGACTCCTCCCTTCTGGGGTGGGGTGCGATGTTAGATGATCTTCAGGTCTCAGACCTTTGGTCGTCTCAGGACAAGCTCCTGCACATAAATCATTTGGAGCTTCTGGCGATCTTTCTGGCACTCAAGGCGTTCAGACCGCTCATTGCCAACAAGGTGGTCCGCATACGCACGGACAATGTGGTGTCAATGTATTACATCAACAAGCAAGGGGGTACGAAGTCTCCCCACCCCCATGGGAGTGGGCCATGCTTCATGGTGTCTGGCTGCTTGCAGTACACATCCCGGGCCAGCTGAATGTCACAGCGGATGCCCTCAGCTGGCGGACAGTGGTCAGCTACGAGTGGGAGTTGAAGGCGGACGTCTTCTCATGGATTTTCTCACGTTGGGGCACACCGGAGGTGGCCCTCTTTGCTATGACGGTAAACAAGAAGCTTCCTCGGTATGCCTCCAAAGGGGGGCTGTGAGCCTCCTCTCTGGGGGGTGCTCTCGAGATTCCATGGCACAACATGAGAGCTTACGCCTTCCCGCCTCTGCCTCTAGTTCATCGGACGATTTGCAAATTGAAGAACTCTGTGAACTGTTCGCTTCTGCTCATTGCCCCGTGGTGGCCGTCCAGGTTTTGGCTCTCGGAACTTCAACACCTGTCAGTTTATCCTCCGATCAGGTTACCGGTGACCCCTGATCTTCTTCACCAGGGGTAACAACAACTGTCGTACCCCTCGCCACAATCACTCAGCTTGGCGGTGTGGTGCCAGAGTTCAGGTCTTTAGAACACCTTGGTCTGTCTGCGGATAACATGCGCATTATCCAGGCAGCCAGGAAACCTTCGACTAGGTCCCAGTACAAAAGCAAATGGCTTGGATTCTTTCATTGGTGTTTAGACAAGCAGATGGACCCAAGGCGGGCTACGAGTGACACGGTACTGTCCTTTGTATCCCATCTAGCAGAGTCCGGAGTTCACGTTCTGTCATGTAGAACTTATCTTTCGGCGGTTTCTGTCTACCTATCTACGGACCAATGTTCTTACTCTGTCTAATCCAGTGGTTAAGAGACATTTTGCGGGTTCGATGCGCCTTTATCCTCCGATTCGCAGTATGCACCCGGCGTGGGATCTAAATGTGGTCCTGCCGGCTTTCTACCATAAGCCTTTCGAACCAATAGCCACGGTGGACCTCAAGCACCTCTCATGGAAGGTGTCCTTTTTGGTGGCCATCACTTCGGCAAGGCGCGTGAATGAACTCCAATCTTTGTCGGTAGAACATCCCTTCTTGGCTTTTTACAAGGATAAGGTGGTCCTACCGACAAATCCCGCTTTTTTGCGGAAGGTGGTTTCTGAGTTCCATCTAAACCAGTCTATTTCCTTGCCGGTCTTTTTCCGGAATCCCAAATCCTGCATCAGAGGCGGAAAGGGTTCTACACTGTCTGGATGTTAGAAGGGCTCTTAAGTTCTATCTTGACAGAACTTCCGAACTTAGGAGCTCTTCTCAACTGTTTGTCACCCTCGGTAATCCGAAAGGTAACAGGCCTCTAAGGCGACCATCTCCCGATGGATCGCGGCCTGCATTATGGTGTCCTACACCGTACAAGGGCTGAAGCCTCCTAAAGGTATTAATGCACACCTGGTGCGGGGCAAGGCAGCCGCAGTTGCCTTTCAGAAATATGTCCCCTGGGAAACCATCGCAAAGGCTGCTACTTGGGCCTCCCCATTAGATTTTTGTAAACATTGTCTAGACCCGAGTTCAAGAGCTGATGCCCAGTTTGGTCAGGCTGTGCTGAAGAACCTGTTTCAGTAAGGGTTTTTTTCCATCCACCCATAGTTCCTGTAAGGAGTGCTTGGGAATCTCCCATAAGTATGGAGGAAAGGGGACAGGACGTAGGAGTATAACCAGGTTACTCACTGTAGTGACCACCTTACTCCTACTCCATAGTCCCCTTTCCTCCATATACCGGCCCGCTGTCCCCTCTAATAAGGTTCCTCTGTTATTGCTAAAAGGTCTCTGACCCGACAATAGAAAAGGACTGATGGCCGATGCGCGGGGCGGAACCGAGATGGGCAGGGTTACGTGTGCGTGCCGGGCCCCGCGTAGAAAGAGAGGAAGGACTAAACATTTTTTGAATTTTTTGGTTGCTTTTACAAAGCGCTCCGGTCCCGTCCCACAGGACGGAGGGATGTCCCATAAGTATGGAGGAAAGGGAACTATATGGACTAGAAGTAAGGTGGTCACTACGGTGAGTAACCTGGTTATTGTCAAGATGGATTGTACTTTGCATTTCAGAATGCTACAGGTTGGCTGGTAAGGACCTGCCAGAAGGCTTGAAAGCCTACTCGGCCAGCGGTATAGCCTCTTCGAGGGCCCTTCAAAGTGGCGTCCCTATTAAATCAATTTGTGATGCAGCAACTTGGTCTTCAATGCATACTTTCACAAAGTATTATAGTTTACACACTTCCCACTCTCAGGAAGTCTCCTTTGGTAAGGCGGTACTATATTCAGCATTGTAAGATACCATCAATGTCAAGATTCTACTCCCTCCACCAAATTCCTTATACTGCTTTGGGAGTCTATCAAAAATGAGGAATACGTTGGAGGACAAAATCCATTCAAAGAAAAAGTTACTTACCAACTGGTAACGTTCTTTCGACTGGATGTTCCTCCAGCGTATTCCTCATCGCCCCCCCCCATCCTACACCTCTGTAGAATTTCCTATGTTGTTACTACCTCAGCTCTCGGAAGGCTGCCTACCGTCTGCCTACACTAACAACCAACACAAACAGGAGGGAAAAACAGAACTGAGGCCAACGGACTGCACGCGTGCTACTTGTACACCCCATGATGTCACCCTCGACGGAGGCCTTCGAAGGTGGACGAGAATATCAAAGATGAGGAATACGTTTGAGGAACATCCAGTCGAAAGAAAGTTACCAGTTGGTAAGTAACTTGTTCATCTCCGTCGTAGCTGTATTACAATGCTTCAGTTTCAGCTTAAAGGTAGTCCCAAAGTGCCACCTAATAGCCAAAACTAAGTAGGTGTGATAATGGCAGGGGGACTTCAGTAGAACAGTCCACAGAAAGTAGTAAGAGATCATAGAAAACCCCTCCGGCTAAAGAAACGTGTTTAGGGATCCCCTAATAAGAACAGCAGAACCGCCCACCCCACTCCAGCCCTCACAATGCAATTCTGCCCTAAAACAGTATGGCTAAATCAAGCATTCATGGAGCATGCATTGTTGGGTAGTCTGTGCACCATGTGAGACTAAGTTTGTAGTAGACTATTTACTTTTACTGTGATCAATTATTGCGACTGGGTGTTAAAGACATACAAAAGGGCCTTGCATGTCTTTTTTTGTGTGTATCTTGCTTATATTTTGGTTGTAATTTTATCTTGGCTTCACTTTCATGTTGACTCCTATATCTTCTGAGGTTAACAATTGCATTAAATCCAGCAGTTATGCATATATATGCCCTGAACATAAAAGTAGGGAATCAGTTATTCAAGGATCAAACCAACAATTTGATGAGCAGAAGCTAAAAACAGTTCCTGCGTATATTTGATTGCCCATTAAGAAGGAACTACCTCTGTGGAATGGGGAGCGAGTACATGGCAAGCTGCAAATCTAAGTGGAACTAGCTAGCTATAACTTTTTCCATTTATGTATGGCTCATTTTAAAATATCTCCTAAGGTTGCTTTGCACACATTCATAAGCACACGGTTTATCATATTTTCTAGGCTTCCAGTAATTTCGATCCCTGCTTATTCATCCGCAGGGCTTTTCATTCCAGGATTTGCACGGGATTGCTTCTAACCAGGCAGCCTGTGTTGTGGCATGAAGCATCTGAGATCACTGAATTTGCAATGTCTTTCCCTTTCAGGACTCTGTACGCTTATTGGCAGTTGAGGCGTGTGTAAATATTGCTCAGCTGCTTCCCCAGGAAGATCTTGAGACCCTGGTGATGCCAACATTACGGCAGGCAACAGAGGACAAGTCTTGGCGTGTGCGCTACATGGTTGCTGACAAATTCAATGAGGTGAGAATGTTGTTTACATTGTAGTGCACCCCTTCAGTAATTGAAATAACATGTTATCCAAGAAAGTCTGTCCGGAACTGCTGGAAATTCATAGTTTTAAAAGGAAATGCATTACAACTGTGTGCATTTAATTATCATGAGTTATAGCCATTACATTATGCAAACTACCTATCAAAGTCAGTAACATGTAGAATTGGAGCTATGCATATGTTAAATTGTGCTCGTCGTTTGAAATATTGTACTATTTCATCAAGTCATTTTGATTGCAGAACTAATTTGCACGTGTAATTAAATGTGAGTTGTGATATGCTACATTTTTGTTCTTTTTTTGTAAACAAGATTTTATTGCTTTTTAAATCATAACATACTCCGGAATCCGGTACTGAAAACACAAAGCTCTTAACAATGGAGTATAACCCCACCACTCCTTCTCTCTCCAGGAGTATTCCAAATGAAGTTCAGTTTGAGCGTTCTAGTAGGTAGCATATAGAGCTAGCCTATACAGGGTTACTCAGTCTCGGTAGATCAACTAGGTTCAATGCCTGTAGTCTCACCGGGCGGGAGAAGGCGTTAAAATCTGTTTGCATGTAAGACGAGAAGGGCCTCCACACAGTCATGAATGGCATCAGAGAGTCATTTAAACTAGCAGCCAGTTTCCCCATTGCCATAACATTCCAGACTTTGTCAAGCCACAGGTTGATCATTGGAGGCTCTGATTTTCTCCAGGAGTGCAGAATAGAAAGTTTGCCTGCCAACATGAGGTGAATCGGCAATTTCAAATCAGCCGTAGTGCAGTCCTGTTTCAATTCATCAGTGAGTCCCAGAACACACCCGATAGGGTCGTCTGGGATTTCCATCTGTAGGATATCTTTGTCTGGATTTCACCTCTAACCAGAAATCCTGTGTCAGCGGGCACCCCCACAAAACATGCAAAAGTGTACCTTCCAATCCGCACCCTGTCCAGCAGAATTTGTTATTTGGGTAGACAGTGTATCCAGGCAGGAGTTTTGTACCATTGTCGGTATTTTACTTCTGGAGATCCCACTTCCCCCATAAATCCTTTCCCAGTCCTCTGGGAGAACACCAAACCCCAGGTCCCGCTCCCACCCAACACATTACCCCTTAGGGTGAGTGTATTGGTTTGTAAAGCTTGGAGATAATTGTCAAAGATAGCAAAAAGGGATGATAATGGACTCGACCCCCTCTCCCGAACCACAGAAGTCGAATAGATCGACCGTCCCACTGTGGTTGGCACGGGCGCCTGAACTAGATAACACAGGAAGCCACGTGACAGCCAATGGGGGGGGGGATACAGAGTTAGGGAAAGGGGGTGGAATGACAGAGGAAAGCAGGGGAAGACATGACATGCAGATATAATAACACTACTTTTATACCTGAGTCATTATTCCTGAAACAACCTGACCTCCAAAAAACAAATCTGGACTTATTGCTACCTAACTCTAAACAGAAAGGGAAGAATCCCAGTAACTCAGCATACCTATAAATGTTGCACTGAAAGACACCACAGTAATTCCACAGAACATGGTGTTAGATACTCATACATGACACAGTACAAAAGTAAACGTACAAGTGTTTCCCATGCAGAGACTTGGTATTGTAGCAAACGTGATGGCACAAACAAAGGGGTTCTCCCTTATATGATAGCACAAGACTCATGGCCCAGTGGGCATAGTGAAGTGACAAACACATATGGAACCTGATTACATGTAACATATATCCCTTTGTCAATTCTCATGACATGTCCTTAAACTCAAATGTGGTTAGTTATCACCTTAAACATGCTCATTCAATTGCAATCTGCACCAATGGATTTAGGTGGCATAATTTAGGCCCACACGTGTTACCTAACATGTGTAAACCATAAGCTTGCAATGGAAATCAACAGCATATTAACCTTGGCCCTGAAATAACACAAGTAAATGTTTATAGCACTTAACTGACGGCCCGGGTGCCTCACGAGGACACCCGGACCCTGTAGACTGAAGCCTTGAACAAGCGAAACTGCTCGTAAATCACCGCCGCAGCCCGGGTCTTGTTTTCAGCTGCCTCATAATCATCGGTACCAACCGACAGTCCTTCGGCGTCCGGGAGAATGTTCCTGCTTCCTCGCATTCCCCAGCGCCGCCGCCCGTGCTGATAATCTAATTATCTGCACAGAGTCACGGGCGGTTGGGGAAGTTAAGCAGTTCTTAATGACCAGCTGGGGAATCGCGCGAACCAGAAAACTACACATATGCCAAAGGCATGCTGGGAAGTGTAGTCTTTACTTCAGCCCCGTCTTTTGAAGATTGCGCGCCGTCCCTTGCCCCAAATCACCTTATTTCTGACAATAAGACCCTTGGCGTCCGCCATGTCCTGGAACATCTGTTCTAACTATGTTAGCTCCCTTGTCGCCGGCAACACATTGACAGGGTGGAGAGCCAGTGTCTTGCCTGCATGTAGCGGAATTTATCAGTCTCCTCAAGGGCCCCCCTCTCCTTGTATTCCTCAAAAGTATGGATTTTCCCATTCGTGAATAAGCGCCTCAGTTTACTTCTACCCCTGCCTGCCCACCGCAGAAACCATCTGTCTTCCCGGGAGAAATCCTTGCTGTGAAGTAGTGCGGTCTATGGGGAGGTAAATGTGATTGTCCCTCTCCCCTGGCAAATACTGTCCCATTCATTAAGGGGAAGCCCTTGTGATAGGGTTCACATAGAGGCTCCGCGCTCGAACGTGATGGGGCAACCTGCGTCCATAAGTGTTTAACTGCTACAGCTTGTATTTTCTCAGAATCCCTTTGCACCCAGTCAAGCAGTGGGCGGATTTGTGATGCTCTGTAATAATTCCATAGTTTGGGGAATGACAGTCCTCTCTGGGCCTTAACTGAATACAGTGTGGTCCTTTTCACTCTTGGGGAGTCCCGCCCCCCCCTCCACAGAAATTATAACATAGCATCCCAGTTCCCAATTGTGCTTTTAGCGTCGGGAATAGGAATCGACTGAAAGAGATAGAGAAAATGTGGGAGATGTTCATCTTGACTACCACCATTCTGCCGAACCAGGACAGTCGCAGGGCACCCATCAGTCTAAGTCATTCCTGGTATTCCTCACTAAGGCCGGATAGTTGGCTCCAAAAAGATCCTTGGTTTTACTGTTTATGTTGGTCCCAAGGCAGCCCACGTGAAGGGGAGCCCCTGCTGAAGATCTTCTCTCAGGCAGTGGGGGGGGGGGTGGAGGGGTTAAACCCAGGATTTCAGATTTGGTGTTCTTTTTTCAAAGCCCAGAGATCCGTCCATAGTGGTCGTTCTCATCTTCTGTGCTACGTGGTGAGACTAGGTGGTCCGACAGGGCCAGGATCACATTGTCTGTGAAAAGGTTAATCTTTTGTTGGGAGCCCACGAATTGTATACCCACAATGCGCTTGTTGGCTCTCATATGCTCCGCCAGGGGCTCCATGTTAGGGAGAATTCTCTGTTTAGGCTGAATTTCCTAACCTAGTGAGTCCCCCAGCAGCTTTGCTGGATTTTTGGAGTTTATTTTTTTCTCCTGCCAAGAGTGAGACTCTTTTACCCTCACTCTTGGGCATGATTTGAGTGTGTTTCTTTGACTCGAGATGTGTTTAATGGGCTGTGGGGTCTTTTACTCCATAGGGCTTCATGTGTTTTTGTGATGTGTTACACAGCACCCTCAGTGCAGTAACACAAGGGTGTCATAGTGACCCTCCAATATAGACTCCATACCCTGGGACTGACTACTGTCTCCCAGGGCATGTAAAGTCACCATTGACTTTACTAGTCTCAAATTCTGAACAGACCAGTACAAACCATCATATTGTGGATGTGCTGGCCGGGGCAATTCGATTGCCCCTGGGTCTGTTAGTCGAGGGTGCACATCTCCGTCCCCCCTGATCGAGTTTTGGCTGGTGGCAGTGGATACTACTTTTTATATTCGACCGCGAATATATCTCTATGGGATTTCCCATTGTTCGAAGCTACCAACTTTAGTTATTTAATTCCTATAGCCTTGAACATACCGCCGGTTTATTTATTTAATATTAATTCTCCGGTTGGTATTTTATGCCAGAACTCGGTTCTAAAATGGCGTTTATGTTCGCTTCTGTGACTCCAACCCAAGTTGAGCCCTTTGTTCCACTTTTTGGCGGGCTTCTCCACAGAAGCCCTCCAAAGTGGTGCCACTCTGTCTGGGGTACTTAGGAGGGATGGAGGGGGATTTAGGCACCCTGGACTGAGTTGCCTAGGCAACTCAAGTCACACTCCGTCCTGATTGGCACGCTTAGCATGTTTGAGTGACAGCTAGGCTGAGTGAATGGGGGTTTTCTGCATAAAAGCAGGGCTTTGGGGACTGGAACTTTAGAAGTCGCCACAGGACCTAAGAATCCGACGAGGGAGAAGCTGAGCCGACCTGATATGACGACACCACCGGTGGAGCCCTGCTGAACCGTCTCACCACTTTTCCCAACGACAGAGGAGATCTCCAGCCCGGAGAGTCTTCTTCCTTCGACTGGTGGGGATAACCAGTCTGCTTCCTTTTTTCGCTTCCTGGAGCATCTCGTGGCCGCCTTGCCTGTGCCAAGCACCCTGGCAACCGGGATACCACGTTTTCACCCCTACCGCGAATGAAAGGGTGGTACCTTTAACCGGAAAACTCCACGGCTGGTTTCTTCCCAGGCAGTGCAACGACCTTCATCTCTCCTCCACGTTGAGAGCTTCTCTTCTTCTGGATGACGCTGCAACTTGCACCCGCTGCCAGGAACAACAGCCCCCGCTGGAGGATCCTTTCCACCTAAGGCATCGTGTTCCGCCTGGCTTCCCTTGCAACCAACTGTACGGGGTAGATTTAGCCCCCAGCTTTCGAGCCTGGGTTAGCCTGGGACACCCTGGCTAAACTTTTCTAAGCCTCTCTAAACCCTTTCTGAACTCCCTGCAAGACTTTCAGAGCCTATTGTAATTGTGTGATCTTGGCCGTATTTGTGCTCTGCTCTCTCTAAGAGTGGGCCCGGCCGATGAACTTTGGCTCACCAGTAACTTTTGTCTTTTCTGCCTTGCTAAAGTGTTCCAAAGTATTAGAGTGGTGTATCTTCCTATGTTCTGCCTTTTTCCCTCCCTTTTTCGTTAACTTATTGGAGTGCTATCTATAGTTAAGCGCTCACCTCTGTCTGGAAATAAGTGGTGTTAACTAAGACTTGTCTGATAAGGAATAAGGGATGTATATATAATAATAGTAACTGTGTTTAGAGTGATTTACAATAATAGTGCTGGAGTGTTTCAATAAGTGTGTTTTTAAATAAATAATTATATTCCTTGATACCAAAGCTCTGGTCAAGTGTTTGCTTGTGCTATTGTATCCGAGTGCCTATTGTGTATACTTTGCATACTGCCTAACACTTCTTGAGGGAGGTCTGACTGCTCAGCCACAGCTACCAGGTAAATCTGGGTGGTACAGACTGGTACCAAGTGGGTTTACTGCTAACACCTTTAGTCCTAAATCTTTTGCAGTGTTCCCAAAGGGAACTGCACAGGTTTCTGCCTAACACTCCATTACTAGCGCAAATAACAGCAGTGAGAGGGAACACCCCTGCCTGGTGCCTCTAAGTGGAATCAGTGCAGTCAGACCCCCATTGACCAGCAGCCTTGCAGAGGGAGTCACGTAGTTGGAGAGAATATTCTGGGACATTTTGGGACCAAATTTGAATTTCTGCAAGACTTCTCTCAGGAAACCCCATTCTATGCGGTCAAATGCTTTTTCAGCATTAAGCGCCAGTAAGAGCGAGTGACTTGGATTTTTTTTCTCCCAGACTTTTCTATTAAGTGTATTAATCTCTTTATCTATGGTACCCCAACCCCTGATGAACTCACTGATCAGGGTGAATAAGCAAAGGCATGATCTTCTCAACCCTGGTGATACCAATTTTCGTAAATATCTTGGAGTTTAACAAGGCTATGGGCCTATATGAAGAACATCATTTGGGGTCCCTTTCCAGCTTGGGTATGTTACGTTACTTTGCATTTATATAGCGCCTTATGTACCATTGGTATGGTCTCAAGGCGCTGGTAGGTTGAACGCCCTCGGGAACCGAAGTTCAGGTCAGTAGAGAGAGTTAGAAGGTGCATGTGAGCACCGGATATGTGTGCAGCTGGTGTGGCATTCGTGTGATAGCTGCTTCTTAGCGGTAGGTGTGGAGGTTGAGGGATCAGGAGTATGTGTTCGTTCTGGCAGGTTGTTATCCAGACCGATTTTGGCTGCGTTAGGCCTGATGGGAAACGCCTAGGCTGGAGGGTGTGTAACCAGCAGTGTTTAGTTGGAGTGATGGGGACTATGTGGCAAATGATGGTATGAGAACAGCTATACCGAATGGTGTCATAGTATCGCTGTGTTCTATTTGAGTGGTGGTGTAAAGAGGAGAGTAAGCGTGGGAATGTGACTATGGTGGTTTAATTAGGTGCTTTACATCAAGCCCTCCAATGGTTCCATGTAGTCCATCTGTTCCAAGTACTCCGACGGTATCAAGCACTCCAAGCCGTTCCTTTCAATGATCTTTAAAGGTTGTATGCTCTCCAAACCATTCCATGTAGGTCACCCCATTCTATGCACTCCAATCCGTTCCATGCACTCCAATACATTCCATGCAGTTCCATGCCCTTGCGTCCGTTCCATGCCCTCGCGTCCATTCCATGCCCTCCAACCTGGTCCAAGCACTTCAACCGTTTAGTGTACTCCGACCAATTTATGCCCTGCTCCTTCATTTGTTCAATCCACGTTGTCCTTTCTCCATGCATCATCCATCCACATACGTCGTCTTCACACGTTCATCCACTTAACGGGTTCCACCCATTTCACTGATTCCGAACAGATCAGCCGTTCACCCACCTAATTCATTCATTCTACCATTTCACCTATTCCACCCACTTTACCCATACTACATCAGTTCACCTGTTGTATACACATACTTCACGCGTTCCTTCCACATAGTTTGCGCGTTCTTTCCACATATTGCACCCTTTCCTTCCACATGCTTCACCCGCTCCATACACATACTTCCTCCGTTCTATCCACATACTTCCTCCGTTCTATCCACATACTTCCTCCGTTCTATCCACATACTTCCTCCGTTCTATCCACATACTTCCTCTGTTCTATCCACATACTTCCTCTGTTCTATCCACATACTTCCTCCGTTCTATCCACATACTTCCTCCGTTCTATCCACATACTTCCTCCGTTCTATCCACATACTTCCTCTGTTCTATCCACATACTTCCTCTGTTCTATCCACATACTTCCTCTGTTCCATCCACATACTTCGCCCTTTCCATCCACATACTTCGCCCTTTCCATCCACATACTTCGCCCTTTCCATCCACATACTTCGCCCTTTCCGTTCCACCCAGTTCATCGGTTCCACTCACATACTTCATCTGTTCCAATCCCACAATTCTTCCGTTCCAACAATTTTTCATTTGATCCATCCACTTCGTCCGTTTCATCCACATGCTTAATCCACCCTACTTTTGTCCACATACTTCATCCATTCCTTCCTAGTACTTTATCCGTCTTGTCCGTATATAACACCCGTTCTTCAGATCAGACCTCCATTCCTACCATCCACTTTACCCGTTTCTTTGCCGTACTACATTAGTTCCTTCCAGCCACTTCACTCGTTCCATCCTCGTACATCGTCCGTTTGCTCCACACTCGACATCCGCTCCACACTCGACATCCGCTCTGCACTCGACATCCGTCCGCACTCGACAGCGATCCGCTCTCTACATCCGCTCCTCGCTCGGCATTCTACACCCACTCCTCGCTCTGCATTCTACACCCGGTCCGCACTCTACACCCACACCATACCCTGCATCCGCTCAACACACTCCATCAGCTCAACACCACCGCACCATACATCTACTCAATACCTAGATCTGCTCAACACCCTACATCTGCTCAACACCATCACGCCCTACATCTCCTCACACCCTACATCCGCTCTATTCTATTATCCGTTCACACCCTACATCCGCCTTACAACCTATATCAGCCCCACGCTCTTATCTGCTCCACGCCTTCGTCCGCTCTGCGCACTCGTCCGCTCTGTGCACTCATCCGCTTTATGCGCTTCATCCACACTACCGACTTCATCCGCTCTACTCACTTCGTTCATTCATTCTGCATTATCGGTTCAGCCTTTGTCACTTGTCGCACACACTCGATCCGTTCCGTGCTCTCAGTGTGTCCCATGCACTACCCCTGTTTCATGTCCTTGGATTGTCTATTCTGTACTTTCCATTTATACCATGCACTCATACATACCATGCCATCTGTCTGTGCATTCATCCGTCCCCTGTGTACAATTTTCCATCCTCTTCACTTCATTCCTTTCGTCCATTTTTGTTCCTTTCATCCATTTCAATCCATTTCAATTATTTCAACCGCTTTACTGATTTCGTACAACTTCTTCTTTTATCCACTTCACTGCTTTGATCTACTTTATTCATTCTATTCTGTTTTTCTGTTTTGTCCTTTTTAGTTTACATTAGAGGTTTTATTTTTTACTGATTTCTCGCTTGGGTCATGATGTTGTATTTTTTGTTTTATTGTTATTTAAGGTCTAGTAGTTTGGGTTAGTTGAATTGATGTTATGACATTATTCCTCATGTCCACATTGTTCCTCTTGTCCATAACATTTTAGTTAATTTCATTAATTTCATCCATTTTACTGCTCTCGTACAACAACTTATTCTTTTTATCTACTTTGCAGGTTTTTTTTTTTTTAAATACTCATTCTATTTTGTTTGTCCTTTTTAGCTAACTAGAGATTATAGAGCTAACAGAGGTTATTAGTTTCCGATTTCTCGCTCAGATCATGATGCTGCATTGCTATTTATACTCAAGCATTTGGCAAAGTCATTGTGGTGCTGTTATCCAGTTTGAGTTAGTTTGAGTTTGGGATCAGTGTTTGGGGAAGAGCCAAGTTTTCAGTAGTTTGCGGAAAGACAAGAGGTCTTCAGTGAGTCGGATGTGTGGTGGGAGTGCATTCCACAGCGTGGGGCCAAGGCTGAGAATGATGATCCGCCTAACCTGACTGAGTTTGTTTTTGGTATGACTAGGAGGCCAGCTGAGCTTGATCTTCGAGTATGTGCAAGGTGATAGGGTTTTAGTTTGTCTTGAAGATATTGAGGTCCGGTTTTATGCAGTGCTCGGTGAGAAATAAGGTTTTGAAAGTCACCCTTTGGGCAACCGGAAGTCAGTGCAAAGTTTTGAGGGCTGGGGAGATGTGGTCTCTTGGACCAAGCGCTAGTAGCAGTTTGGCTGCTGCGTTTTGTGCTCTTTGTAGTTTAGTTAGTTGGTATGCATGGACTCCGAGGTAGAGGGGGTTAGCGTAGTCCAGTCTTGATATTACAATTGATTGGACCGCGGAGAATCTGATGGGAAAGGAGAGGTATGTGAAAATGTGTCTAAGAGTTTTAAGGTGGTAGTGGCAGGACTTTGAGACGTTGTTGACTTGGCGCGAGAGAGTTAGGTCAGAGTCTAGAGTGCAACCAAGGTTTTTTACAGAATTGGAGGGGGTCGTGAGTTGCCCATCGCAGATGGCCAGGGTAGTGGGTGTGGAAGAAGTTCGGTGTTGCCACATAGCATGATTTCGGTTTTAGAGGGGTTTAGCAGGAGGTGGTTTGTGGTTATACAGAGCTCTGTCGAGGAGGCAGGAAGCAAGGTCAGGTTGGCAGTTGGGTTTTGAGTTCAGGAGTTTTAGAATTAATTGAGTGTCATCAGCGTAGTTGTAGCACAGGATGTTGTGTGAGCAAATTATTTGTGGGAGGGTGGCCATGTAGAGATTGAACAGGAAGGGGTGATGGTCATTCTCCTTGTGGGACTCCTGTGTTGACTGGTCGGGCTTGGGAGGAGTAGGTGGAGAGTAGGGTTATTTGGGTCCTATTTTTGAGGAAGGATGCTATCCATTTGAGAGTGGTTCCACAAATTCCTAGGGAGTGGACGCGGTCAAGGAGGATTGAGTGGTTAATTGTGTCGTAGGCGGTGGATAGGTCAAGAAGGATTAATGCGGCACATCGCGCAGAGTCTGCAGTGTTTTTAAGGTCATCCCAGATAGAGGTTAGGGTGGTTTCAGTTCTGTGTCGGGCTCTGAACCCTGATTGAGCGGGGTCGAGGAAATTGTTGGTTTCGACAAAGCAATTTAGTTGGGAGTAGGCGGTTCGGTCAATGAGTTTGGCAAGGAACCTTGTGTTTGAGATGGGGCGGTAGTTTTTGGGCTCGAGAGGGTTGAGGGAAGGTTTTCTTTATTAGAGGTTTGACGTGAACCGTTTTGAATGCTTCGGGAAAAATTCCTGAGGCAAGGTAGTCATTTATGATGGTTCTTGCGTGTTCTCCTGCTCAGGTAGATGCAAACATTTCTTTGAGTGTTGTGGCTGGGCAAGGGTGTAGTAGTGAGCCGGATGGTTTGCGGGCAGAGAGAAGTTTGAGAAATTGGTCAGCTGATATTGGACTAAAGGAGTCGAACGTTGGTTGGGTAGTGGTCGCAGGCGGTGTGATGGCCGGTATGGCGGGTAGGTTGCCTGGTGGGTGTAAGAGAGCTAGCTTGTTGGTTAGAGCGTTTGTTCTTTCGAGAGCTGTTGTCATGCATGCTGGACATAGTACCTCTGGACCTGGAACAACATCTTCATGCAGAACGAGTTATGCTTATAGAACTGCTAGACCGTTTTATTCTAAATGGAGATTGTTTGAAGCACTGCCAGGAAAACGACGTCTGCATTATTCACGTCGTTAAATTCACGTGATTTAGGTTAGTCACGTGTGTTTTGGCAGTACGTTCATAAGCAGCGTGAATACGTCGCTCGCTGCTTCTGATTGAACCATTATGGCGTTTGGTAGCTGAAACCCTTGATCTGCGTCCTCGCATTTTCTTCAGTTACTTCCTTGGCTTCTTCGGCGTGTTTTCCTTCCACACGCAAATTCCTGGAGCTGCGGTCTGGAAGTCACAGGTTGGCCGCACTGTCTGCGTGCTCTTCAGTCGCGTGTATTCTGACACGCGGGTTCCTGATTTCTTCGCATGCTGCTTTCCTGACTACGTGAAGTTGGTCGCGTGGAAATCCCACGCAGACGCTGTTTCCTAGCGCGGCTGTCCTGGGCTGCGTGTACTTTGTTCGCGGGTAATTCACACGCAGATTTTGGAACTCTTCAGGTACGGCCGCTCTGGCTGCGTGCTCTTTTGTTTGCTTATCGCACGCAAGCTACTGTCCTCACGCTGGCAAGAGCGGCTGTCCCGGCTGTGTGAACTCTATCGCGTGTAAACCTACACACAGGCTTTTTCCTTACGCTTGCAAGAGCGGCTGTCCCGGCCGCGTGAACTCTGTCGCGTGTAATCCTGCACGCGGACTTTTGAACTCTGTTTGAACGTGTAATTCCACACGCCTACTACTCTTTGCTTTAGAGTGAATCCCTGGCACCTGTGAGGAGTTAACAGGTGGACTCAGTTCTTCATATTTCTGTTTCTACGTGGGAAAGGAAGTTTTTCTTTTGAAGGCGATTGTGCACAGTACTTTGGACACTATCCTGTGCACCAACCCGGTATCTAGCGTGAGCCTTGTGCCGTTCGGGATAAGTCTCCCTTACTAACCTTCCCTTTTCGTTGTTTCAACTCCTGGATTTCTTCAGAGACTTGGTGAAGACTTCAGTTCTAAGCCCACAGGTCAGTGTTGTTTACTAGTGATATTGCTGTTATATACTCAGTTGATTTGGGACAATTTCTTATGATACTTTATTTATCCTAGGCTGACTTCCTATAAAGCTCCCACGCCCTTTCCAGTGATCCCTCTTTCTGCCTGTTTCATCGGTCAGAGAGTGGTATCATTTGTAAGGTCTAATTTGACTTCACTACTATCAAGTCGTGTGAATAAGGATCCGGAAGAGCCCTACCAATTGTATCCTTTTTGGTTACTGTATCCTTTTCTAAAGATACCTTTTTGATTTATGACAGCTGTGATGTAAAAGTGGAGAGAGAGTGAGTCGCACAGCGATTGTGAGGGGGTCGGGGGCAGTGGTGGTGCATGATGGTTTGGTGAATTCAGTGATGATTTTGTGAAGTTCTTTGCTGGGGTTTATACAGTTTAGCATTTGGGAGTTGTAATGGGCTTTTTTTGCTTTCCAGATTTCGGCCTTGTATACTGATGAAGGTGACGGGCTAAGGTGGATCGGCTCAGGGGAGTTTTGTCTTTCCGCCATTTGCGTTCTAGGTATTTGTATAGTTGTTTACTGGTCTTCAATTCAGGTGTGAACCATCTAGGAAAGAGGCCACGGCGGGCTGATGGTTTGCAAGAGGGTGTGAGCCACATTAGTATATCGATTTTTGACCTTCGGAATTCTTTAAGGACAAGTGATCTCTTCGTGGGTGAATTAAGACCTTTAACATTCAGCGTTCCCACCCTCATGGCACCCCTGCAGCATGAATCAGCGGTCATGACAAGAGCTGTCTGTGTGCCCGTATGAACTCATTGACCATTTCAATCGCACCCCTTGATATGCAAACAACCATGCAACCACTCTCCCTTGTAGGACTTTAAATTGTATCTTTAGTATGACCCGTATCCCTATCTCTCCTCCCCGCCCACCCTCTCCCCTCCCTCCCTGAGTTCGGTGGCGTCCGATTGGGTTCAGTTGGAAGCACTGGCCCAAAACCGAACCACCAGTGGAGACCGTTACCTCACGGTCCCTTTACACAATAAACATCAATGAATTACTAATGAGCCCCCTACAACCTCTCCCCCAGAGTGTGCATATTGATGCATTGTAAGCTGGCGAGATAAACACAATCCCCCAACATTCTCCCTTAAATCCCTCATATTAGCGTTCAATTCAATTGGATTATACCATTTCCGTCCAGTGTCAACTGCCCCCTTCCGGGGAGCCATTTCCCCTACGATATTTTCTCGAGCCTTTCACCTTCCTTCTTTTCGGACCCTGTGTTTGCCATTCCCCCTCTTTCCTGGGGGGCTGGTCACGAGAACCCTCCTGGTCGTGCGGGCCTAGCAGATCTGCAATGCAAGCCTTTATGTCCTGTTCAGAGTTTAGTCTGATTCTCGTGCCCTCATGCTCAAAGGAAAGAGAGAAGGGGTATCCCCATCTGTAGCGCGTGTCGCGGGATTTGAGCCATGTGGTAAGTGGTTTGCACATCTTTCTCAAGGCCAAGGTCAGGGAGGAAAGGTCCTGGTAGATGGTTATTTGAGCTCCACACAAAGTGATGGTGCCTCCGCTCCTCGCTTTTTCCAACACTCTCATCCTGTCCTGGTAACGGTGGAATCGCGCCAGGACAGATCGCGGGCGTCCAGGCGGCCCCCCCGCTCTGTGAATGCGCTCTGTCTTGGGTTCGTTAATATTATCGTCAGCGACAAGGAGCTTGATAATGTCATGTAGGGTTGATTTCAGGTCCTCTTCCGTTTCCCCCTCTTTCTCTGGAATCCCGAAAAAGCGCAAGTTATTCCTCCTTTCTCGATTTTCCAAATCGTCCATCTTGAGTTTACACTCCTGCTCTCTCCGTTCCAGCTCAGTTATTCTGAGATTCAGCTGCGTTTCGAGAACGTCAATGGAGGCCTGATTGTTCTCAACTCCCTCGACCCTGTCCTCTATACTGTCGAGGCGCTGCGTGAGTTTGTCAATATTCCCCCCCAATGTTGGCCCCCATGTTCCTTATTTCTGCAAGCAATCCTGCAATGTCTCCTTTGGTAGCAGCTGTATCAGTGTTGGTGGCAGGAGTTGGTGGGGTCGCCATGTTGGGGTTATCGCCGGGTCGGGGCGGGGAACTGTAAGCGTAGACGGCCAGTTTCTGTTGGAGGTTCATCCACCTGTTACCTTCTGTACTAGGCCTTGGACGACGGAGATGTTCGGATATACGTTGCCACAGAGGAGGCACACGCCCCTTCCCTTTATGATGCCTCTGTTATGTTTTCCAAGCGGGTGAAATCGCCTCAGGGGGCCTTTCCCTCTGTGGTATAAGGCAATTTTTTAATGGAGCCTAGATGAGGTAGTCCAATCGTAATGACGGCCTTGGGCCGTATCAGGGGCAGCTCCGGGCAGCTCCGGGCTATTACACAACCATCTCTTTGTGGTCGCTCGCAGTTTGTGCGGGGGAAGTCACTTTTAGTGTAGCCGGTGCCGTGAGATTGTCATAGGGGAGATCAGAGTCCCCGTGCACTCCGGGGGACCAGGGCAGACTCTGATCGTTCGTGCAGCCCTCACGTGGAACCGCTGATACTAGCGGGGTAAATATCACAAAGCTTGTACGGTGGGGGGGCGGCAGTCCCCACTTATCTGCCGTCCGCCGTTTGGGCCAGTAACCTCCACGAAACCCGGGACGGGTGCAGTCGGGGTGGTGAGGGTCTTGGGACCACGTGAAACGGGGCTTGTGATTTTCGCGACCAGTCCCGAGCGTGGTGCGATGGATCAGGCCATCGATCCCGGAGGGGCCCGGCTCAAGTCGCGGGCGACGGGCGAGGTCGCAGCCGAGGCCGCTGTAGTGTTCGGGGAAGACCGCCGTAAGAGTGCAGGTAGCGGGAAGAGGGTCAATGGGAGGCACTTACTTCTACTACTGTCTCTTGGGGGAGCGACAGCGCCTCGCCCATCGGCCACCGTGCCGCGTCCCTCTCCGGAATCGGGCCGCCTAGTTCAAAAGGCGGGACTCTCCGAGGGCTCACACCGCTTCTTCCGTTGAAGGGTGCTGCTGTGTCACTCTGCAGACTTTCGCATCTCTCCTCCGCGGGCAGCGATGCGGGAACATAGGGAAGGCAGCTTCCGGGCCACGCTCCACGGAGCACGGGCGCACTGCTGACTCCGTCGAAGTCTGGACAGGGCCGAGGCCGGCTCAGAGTTTGCCGATGGATATGTAAGGGAAGCCGGGTCCGTTTTCCCTCGGGTTTTCTGCCGCAGGTGGGGCGACCTTCCCACGCCTCCTCCACAATTTCCAACTCCGGGGGGGGTCCAAAAGCGGGGGCTCATTTCGCCTTTGGGGACCTCGGGACGGGAGCTCACGCAGGAGAGGTCCTCATCTGCGCGCCCCCTGGTGGCCACCACCATGACCATGTTTTAATATCCAAAACGCCAACTGGTTTGCGTAATCTCTTGTCGGAATTGTGTTGCTATTTTAATGAGAATGAACTGGTGGTTAATCTCAACAAAACACAGATTGTCACATATGTCCCCAAATGTCTACGAAAGCACTCTTTGGAATGGCAAATTGAGAATATTCCTATAAAGGTGGTCCCAAATTATGTTTACTTGGGCCTTATTTTTGATGGTTGTCCATCACTACATTCACAATTGAATAAGATCAAACAGAAACTAACTACTGCGATCTGCCAAACTAAACTGATTATTTCCAAATATGGCAAATTCTCACTTAAAGCTGCCATTACATATTGGAATCAGAATGTGGTAACTACTATTCTATATGGGTTAGAAACTCATATTATTCCAGCAGCATTTTTGACCACATTGGAAGCCAAATTTTGGCGTGCCATTTTACACCTACCTCAGTGTATTCCTGGAGTGCTGATTCGTTATGAATTGGGCTTAATTTCATTAACTGCTTTACATAATTGGCGCTTATGTGCCCTATTTCGTAAATGCTTGCTCTCTCGTTGTGATAATTCTACATTAGCCTCCATTTCTAATTATTTACTTACTTCAACTGAAGCATATCCAAAACAATGGTCCTCAAATATCTTGACAATCATGGTGAATGCCGACATATCACTTGATACCCTTGTGTTTAACCCAGAACGAGCAAAAAAGAAATTATACATGATGGACTGGGTTGATACTAGGGCTAGATGTTTATTATATAAAGATTTTGACTGTGCAGTATTTGGTCCCAAGCGCTATAGAGACACTGCATCCTATTTATGTTTGGCTCCTTCTGCTGCCACTAGATCTTCAATTTTATGTCTGAGATTCAATATTTGGTCCACTCAAGAGGTTAAAGTAAGAAGAAAACAAATTGCTGTTGACCTTAATTGGTGCCGGTTTTGTAAAAATGTGGCCTTTGTTGAAACCTTGCAGCATGTCATAATAGACTGCACAGCAGTTACGAACTAGAGGTGTTATCACGTTGTAAATCATCTTCCGTATTTTGCACAGATTGACCCTGCCAATAGATGGGTCGCCCTGGCAGCTACCAACTGTATGAGCATCAGACTAGCAACCATTAACTTTTTAAAGGCTTTTGAAGATGGAATGAAGAGACTAAAAACGAATTGAGGCATAACTTTAACTCTAATTCTCATTGCGTTTAGCAATTGTAATTTTTAAATACCTGTAAAAAAAATTGTTTTCCATGAGATCAGTTCTATTAAGTTAAATCGCATTAGAAATTGTTCTGCTTTTTAACGCATTGCTTTCTTCTTTGATATGATGTACTGATTTGTAAATCGAACACAATGTCTTCTCTTTTGTAATGCATTGTTTGTTGATTTTCGAAATATTGTATAAATTGAAAAAGTTGTAATTTCAACTATATTCAATAAAAATAAAAAAAAACCAATATGGACCCTGTAATTCTGACCCAGAGTACTTAAGCAAACACCCATCTCCAGAAAGTCTGGAAGTTCAAGCAGCTACCTCTACTAGAAATGCTGCATACCCTACAATTCCCCCGGATAGGGATGATAAAAAGGTTGATGCATGGTCCAGGAAGATTTTTACGTCAGGGAGCATAGCTTTAAAATCCACTAATGTAATTTGCACCCTGGCAAGGTTTACATATACCCTGTCGGACTGCATGTCAGCGGCAGCTGAACACATCCCAGAAGGTGAGGAACGTGATGGGTTTCTAGCCATAATAAGGGATGGAAAGGAGGCTTCGGGAGAATGCCTTCAATCAGGTTTGGACACAGCTGACAGTATCAGGTCAATGGCATCTAGCACAGTACTACGTAGATTAGCATGGCTAAGAAAGTTGGGTTTTGCACCGGATGTGCAATCCAGACTGGTTAATATGCCATTTGACGGCTCGAGGTTGTTTGGCAGCAAGGTGGATGAAAGTTTGGAGAAGATGCAGACCTCCAAAGCGGCGGCCAAATCACTCAGTGCCGCTATAAGGCAACCTCAACAACGCCCCTACACAGGCTCATCTTCCCGGAGGGGGCGTCCTTGTTTCGTTTTTTTTTTTTTCCTCAATTGGAAGAGGAAGAGGACAGGCCAGTCAGAGAGGCCAAAGAAAATGTCCTCGGGGGCGAGGAAAAGGTGCTAGACCTGCCCCAGCAGCGGCATCTGCCCCTTCAGCTGCTGCTGCAGCTGCCACAAAACCACTCTGCGGTTTTGACCCACAAGACCCCAGTGGGAGGCAGGATCTCGCAGCATCTGGAAGAATGGCGGGGCATTACTTCAGATGCTTGGGCACTGGAAACAGTATCCCAAGGTTACTGCCTTCCTTTTCAAAAGAAACCTCAATCACCCACCGGGATACAGCTCTGTTAAACATCTGTATCCGCTCCTGTTGCAGGAAGTCTTAACCCTGCTACAGAAAGGTGCAATAGAACATGTACCTGTCGCAGAGAGGAAAAAGGGTTGGTATTCCCCATATTTCCTCATCCCAAAGAAAGACGGAGGACTGAGACCCATCTTGGATTTGAGAAACTTGAACAAGTTCCTAAGGAAGGACAAGTTCAAGATGGTCACACTTTCTCAGATCCTTCAGGCTCTCCAACTCCAGGATTGGTTGGTATCATTGGACCTTCAGGGTGCCAATTCATCTCAAGCACAGAAAGTACCCGAGGCTTGCAATTGGCAATTCTCACTATCAATTTCGAGTTCTGCCATTCGGGTTAACCTCCGCCCCAAGAGTTTACACCAAGTTGATGGCGGTAGTGGCAGCAAGTCTCAGGAGAGGGGGGGATTCATGTCTACCCCTATCTGGACAATTGGATGATCAGGGCACGTTCTCCAGAACAAGCCCAGGATCATCTGTCCAAGACTTGTCACTTCCTTGACAAACTAGGCTTTTCTCTGAATTAAAAAAAAGTCAAACATGATACCATCACAGAAACTCAAGTTTATTGGAGCAGTCCTGGATACTTGCTCGGGCAAAGCCTCGCCTCCCGAAGAGAGAGCTCACCACATTCTGCAGATGGTAACAAATTCCAGAATGCCCAGTATCTTCCGGCCTTCGATTTTATCAGATTGCTCGGCCTGATGGCATCCTGCATTTTTCTGGTGCCAGGAGCCAGATTGAGAATGAGATCCCTTCAATGGGCTCTCAGGACTCAATGGTCCCAATTCTCAGGGGAAATGTCAGATTTGTTGCAGGTTCAGGCCAAAGTAGCACAGGATCTACAATAGTGGGCTTGCAGACATCATATCCTCAGGAGAATCTTTTTGGCAACCATGGCTGGAGATAACAGTAGTAACGGACGCCTCACTCACGGGGTGGGGAGCTCACACCAGTGGGTTGACCATCAGCGGTTGCTGGTCTCCATCAGAGTCCAAACTACATATCAACCTTTTGGAGCTAAGGGCGATCAGACTAGCGCTGAAGGCCTTCCTGCCCTCTGTACGGGGAAAGAATGTCCTGATAATGACGGACAACACGGTGGCCATGTACTACCCCAACAAGAGAGGAGGAGTGGGGTCACTACCACTGTGCAGAGAGGCGATGCAGCTCTGGTTCTGGGCAATACAAGAAGGGATCTCTCTATCGGCAGTTCATCTACCCAGAGAGCAAAACACAGTGGCGGACACTCTGAGCAGGCAGAGCACAGTCTCCGAGTGGGAGCTAGCTCAGGAAGTCATTCAAGAGATCTTCACCCTTTGGGCAACCCCCCAAGTGGATCTGTTTGCGACCAGTACCAACCGGATGTGCAAACTGTACTGCTGAAGGGAATTTCCCCCGAGAGGAGCTCCAGGGGACGGGTTTGTGGTGGATTGGGAGTTTCCACCTCTGTACGCATTCCCTCCAGTCCCTGTGATCCCTCTAGTAATGAGGTGGCTGAGAAAGTTCAGGAAAACCATGATCCTAATTTCCCCGGACTGGGCCAGGAGAATGTGGTTCCCAGACCTTCTGGACATGCCCATCTGCCCTCCAATACGTCTTCCAAAAAGAGAGGATCTTCTCTCGCGAGAAGGTCATGTTCTCCATCCGGAGGTCAACACACTCAACCTTCACGCTTGGCTTCTGAGAGGTTGAGATGTAAGGATTGGGACCTTCCAGATGACGTGATGCCGATGGAAACGGTACCTCACATGTGTGGGTGCACCTACCGGGGGCGCAAGGAAAAGGGTAACCCACTGGTAACCCCAAGCCTTTCGCCACTGCCCATTTTGTTCATGTGGGCAACCTACAGATTTGGGCCTAGGGTGTCGAAGCCAGCAAGGGAAACAGGGAACCCCATGCATTTCCCAAAAGAGGACACCCGTGGGAATCCACAGAGGTCTGCCTTGCGCAAATTGCCCCAGTTTTTATTAGCCACAGTCCCCGACAAAATGTGATATTTGATGGGGAAAAAGCACAATGTTCACTTTGTCTGGGGTTCTGGGTAATAAATTCTAGGCCGCTTCGCGCAAGTCGGACCTCGGTGCATTCGCACAGGTGTCCTCTTTTTGGAAATGCATGGGGTTCCCTGTTTTCCTTGCTGGCTTCGACACCCTAGGCCCAAATCTGTAGGTTGCCCACATGAACAAAATGTGCTGTAGCGAAAGGCTTGGGGTTACCAGCGGGTTACCCTTTTCCTTTTGCACCCCCGGTAGGTGCACCCACACATGCAAGGTACCTTTTTCGTCGGGACACCTGTAGGAACGCGAGAAGGTATGACAACTGTTGTTGGCGACATGATTCGGTGAGTGGACTCAGGGAAATGTCTCTGAAAATGGCCGGAAATGAAGACAATTCTCAGACATTTCCCTTTGGTCACCCACTGAAACACGTCGCCAGCACCACATGGCCTACCGTCCCGCGTTCCCACAGGTGTCACAATGAAAGGCAGACCTAGTATGCGTGTGTGTCGTACTTGAGTGAGAATGGGTACATCATTTGCACAGCAAGTGGTCTTTAGTGCTCCCAGTACATAGGAAAGTGCTGTCAGTAAGCCCCTTCACATGCACCTTTGCTCACACTTCTCATACATTCACGTCACAATGCAGTCGGACAAGCAAGGTGGGATTTAGCACACGGACAAGCCTCCCTGCTTAGCACAAGGAGGAACGTCCTTGTGAGCAGTGATGCCACGGCAAGGCACCCACCATATCACTGGCCATTCATACACCTTTTGTGTCTGCAGTCAGTTGTTATCCATGTGTGAGGAGGTACCTGCAACGGACAGGGGGGGTGGAACCGTCAACTCCCATGGAACGGGTGGACATGGGGAGCAATATGAAGACGAGCCCAGCGAAAACAGCCTTGTATGACTCAAGCACTTGGTCGGTTTTATCTACTCCACCCATGTACTTGTTGTAGTCCAGAATGCAGTTGGGCTTCCACACTTGCTGATTATGCCCGCGCTCAGTGACTGCTGAAGTACTTTCATCATGAATAGTACTCAGCATGTACACATCCCTTTTGTGGGAGAATTTTACTGCCAACAGTTCATCCTGCCGCAATGCCATACATTCTCCCTTGGCCAGCTTCTTGCACACACGTTTTCTGGGGAAGCCTTTGTGGTTACAGCGCATTGTACCGCATGCCAGTGTGTCCACATTGAACAATTCCCTGAACAGTGGAATTCCTGTGTAGAAATTGTCCACATACAAATGGTGACCCTTGTGGAGTCATGGTGTGAGAAAATCCCAAACAATCTTCCCAGTTGTCCCTAAATGGGCTGGGCAGCCCGGAGGGTTTAGGGTAGAGTATTTCCCAGTGTAGACTCTCATGTTGCAGACATACCCAGTGGTACTTTCACACACCATGTAAAACTTGATCCCATATCGTGCTCTCTTTCTAGGAATGAATTGCTTGAACACTAGCCGGCCTTTGTACAACATCAATGACTCATCAATGGATATGTTCTGGCTAGGAACATACACCTCCGCAAATCGCTAAGTCAAGTGCTTCAGAAATGGGTGAAGTTTGAACAGCCTATCAAAGTTTGGGTCCATTCTGGGTAATGCTGCCGAGATGTCATTGAAATGCAACATACGTAGCAGTGCTTGAAAGCGATTCCTACTCATTGTAGCTGGAAAAAACGGGGTTGCATGAACTGCTACAGTAGACCAGTACATTGAGACAGACGGCTTCGGCGATATTCCCATGTTCAAAATGAGACCCCAAAATTTTCTCATCTCAAGATCGGTTGTTGGAACCCATGCTTGTGCTCTGGAATGGGGTTTCAGAGTGGAACCCCTTGACCGCAAGAACTGTGCACCATACACATTTGTTTGCTGAACCATATCTGCAATTAACCCATCATCAACAAAAAGGTTGAAAAAGTCAATAGGCTGAAACCCCTCTGTATTTACTGTGCACCCTGATATTCCAGTGAAAGGGGGCACAACAGGCTGAGCCATTGCTGGAGGCACCCACTCCGCCTCATCATCCATGACAGGAACTGGCACATGCCTTGCACGTCCTGCTTGTCCCCTCCCCCTTACAGGTCTCCTGCGTGTGGGAAGGGTGGGAATAGGTGCATGTACTCTTTTCACCTCTTCGTCCTCAGATGATGAGTAGGAAGAACTACCATCCACGGAGAAATCACTTCCCCAATCACTTTCATGCTGACCCTCAGAAGCAGTATCTGTGTCAGATTCCATATCCACCTCTGTGCCATGCTCTGACCCAGATTCCATCAGTGCAGCTAAAGCCTCTGCAGCAGACAGGGATCGTCGCCGAGAAGCCATGACTACTGTCGCTATGGAACCCTTCACTGTCCAAAGAAGAGAGAAAGACTGATACAATAACTATGTGTGCTTCTCAAAGTGTGGAACCTAGTAGAGTAAGTGCTATGCAATGCCACAAACCTACACCACACGAGGACACCAAAATGTCCAAACTCTGCTCACAAACTGCAGCAGCCCTCTGCAATATGACGTACTCTGAGCACGCTACAAAAAACGGAGTACAATTTTGCAAACACTCACGTGAAATGCTAAGGTCCAGCTCACTGCTTACTTACAAGTGGGTAGACAGCTACAACACACCTGCACCTAAAACAAAGACAACAAAAAATGTAAGGAAGATGTCCTCTTCCACTATACATTACAGAAATACAAGTGTGGAGACGAGGATTTTCACCCACAGTACCAATTCAGAGACGGCCAACGTGCGTTGCACCCTCCCCATCTCCATGAAATGCTGATGCATGGGAAATGGTGTTGAGAAGCAACCATGTAACGTATTAGTGATTGGGTGAGTTGAAAAGGCAGAGGCGATCAAAACTCAGACATGGAACAAAAGCAAAGTACATGCCAGACCCTTCCAGACAATTGCTGGGACACTTCAACAAGGCATAGAGGCGGCCAGAGTCACACACATCAACCACAACCATCCTACATCTCTGCCTGGCCAACGCTACAGCTTTCCCCTCCAGGAAGGGATGGGGACCCTGCCGGGGCACCCTGCAACCACTGCTGAACTTGGGGGACAAAATACCCACATGGAAGACGGGCGCCCAAGGCCAGTGACATCACCCCCTGACTGTCCTGCCCCTCTGGCTACCCTGTGCTACAGCTTTGCCCCCTGTGAAAGGATGGGGACTCTGGCGGGTCACACTGGGACCACTCCTGGACTTGGACGACAGAAGTGGTGACCATTGCAATAAAAGGAATGAGCTCCGTACCACGTGGGCATTGCATGCTCAGAAGAAATGACCATCTGCATTACTGCTGCAAACATTTTTGTGACACTGCTGCTAGTTATCATTACCCCATTTGTATTTCTGCAAAGCAACCACCTTCCTCTATGCAAGCCACAACCATCATTGCCCCCAGGTCCTCCCCGCTACCCATTCCCACCCATACCACTGACAATGCAGCCACAGATCCTCCCACCACAGTAACCATCCACCTCCACATTACAATGGATATATACAAAAGTAATATATGCAGTACTTACATCAGCCAGCAAAAGCTTTCCAGGAGCCACAACTGCAAAGGAAACACAAAATAATTACGTTCAGTACTTAGACTACCAATAACACATCTAAACTGTCTTGGGGGTTTCTGCTAACTTTTCGATTTCTACCACCCGATACATGGCACATCCCAGTCATCTACCACCACGGAAGTCTACACTGCACACTGATAGGAAATGAAAATAAGACGAATAGGCGTATGGCTACCCCCAGCACAAAAAAAAAAACTTGTACAGATAGCTACGTGGCAAACTACCCTCCCAGGGAAACAGCACTGTTTAGCTGCTCTGCGGGGAAATTTGTGACCTACCACGCAACTGTGTCCCTGGCCACCCCAATACCTCCCCAGAGCACCCAATCCCGTTCACACCACCAACACTACAGGGCCAGTTCCCACCCACCCAAGTAGCAATCCGCCCCCGCATAAACAATGTACCCATAACCAAAAGTCAATACTTAAATAACAAGGGAGAAGCTTGAACTGCACAAGACCTGTAAAGGGAACAAAGGAACACATAAATTATTCGTGTCAGCCCAGCCAAATACCAAACCACCCAGAAAGGCCCCCCCATTGCATGGGGCAGTAGTGTTTACCCACCTTGGGGGAGGATGGGCACACTAATGTGCCCATCTGCGCCAAGCGAAGTTGGGTAAACAAAGAAAATAATACAAAATCGTAGGCTGCTTTTTAGGGGGTGCTGAGGGGCACCCTACATTGCCGGCAAATGTTATACCGTAACGGGGGGTGGCCCTCTTCCCCCCCCACCCCAAATGTAGGTCCCCACCTCATGCATCCCTCCCTGGCGTCAGATAGGGGAGGCCCCACCTCATGCATCCCTCCCTGGGGTCAGATGCCCCTTCCTAGGAGCAGATATCGGCCCCCTGGGAGGGTTGCATGAGGTGGGGCCCTCCATTTGGGGTGAGGGGGTGAGTGCCACCCCCGTTGCAGTACAACATTCGCTGCCAATTTAGGGTGCCCCTCAGCCCCCCCTAAAATGCAGCCTACGATTTTGGATTTGTTTGTTTTTGTTTACCCAAGTTCGCTTGGCGCAGATGGCCACATTAGTGTGCCAATCTGCCCCCAGGGTGCCCAAACCCTACTGCCCCATCTATTGGGGGTCCTGCCTCACCTTTTGTGGTGGCCCTCTCCTCACCCTCACCGACCGGAGGGGGGGGCACATCATGCAGTCCTTCCTAGGAGGCTCAGGGAGGGCTGCATAAGGTCCCCCCCCCAGCCATTTGGGGTGGGGGGAAGAGGGCCACCACAAAAGGTGGGGCAGGACCCCCAATAGATGGGGCAGTAGGGTTTGGGCACCCTGGGGCCAGATTGGCACACTAATGTGGCCATCTGCGCCGAGCGAAGTTGGGTAAACAAAATAATACAAAATCGTAGGCTGCTTTTTAGGGGGGGCTGACGGGCACCCTAAATTGGCAGCAAATGTTGTACTGCAACGGGGGGGCACTCTCCACCCCCCCACCCCAAATGGAGGTGCCCACCTCATGCATCCCTCCCTGGCGTCAGATAGGGGAGGCCCCACCTCATGCATCTCTCCCTGGGGTCAGATGCCCCTTCCTAGGAGCAAATATCTGCCCCCAGGGAGGGTTACAAGGGGTGCCCCCGTTTCTACTTCAGTTGGGGGGAGGGCCACCCCCCCTTCAATCAGTAAAAAATCCATGGTGGCTAGTGGCCCACCACCGCCCTCCCCACCCACACCCCTACCCCCACCCCCTTTTCCCATAATTTTTATTTTTATTTTTTACATTCCCTGGGGGCAGATGGTCGGCCATCTGCCCCCAGTGTTCATGTGCATGTGCCCCCATGCTTTGGGGGCGGGGGGGGAGAGGGCTGCTTACTTGAAGCAGTCCCCCTACCCCCCAACTCACAAACAAATCAATGGTGGTCCAGTGGGTTGTGGACACGGATCAGCGCTCTGCGCTGACCCGTTACCAGCAATGCGTCATATCGGTGGTGTCCTTGGAAAGGGGAGAAGCTCTTTTCCATTGCTGGAGAACCTCCCCTTTCCAGGGACACCATTTTTTTTCATATCCCTGGTGGTCTAGTGGGCCCCAGGGCCCCAAACCCCCTCCCACCTCCTCCATCCCTCGATTTTTTGCGCTGTGGCCCCATGCTTTGGGGCCACGGGGGGGGAAGGGAGCCACTTAACTAGTAAGCAGCCCCGCCTCCCCCCGCGTCACAAACAGATCTGTATTGATCCGGTGGCATTGCTGCCTGCGGATCGCGCGCCCTGCGCCCGATCCGCGGACAGCAATGCCACATAATGGATATCGTTGGAAAGGGGAGGATCTCCCCTTTCCAACGATACCCGTCTCGATCTCCGGCTTGAAATACAGCCGGAGATCGAGGTGGAGCAAGAACATCTCTTATCTTCTCTCTTCCCCGCAGCAGCCTAAAATGGCTGCTTCAGGGAATTTACTTTCAGTTTCACGCCGATGTGCGTTACGCACGCCGACGTGAAACTGAAGGTAATCCAGCCCCCTGGCAGTGAGGGGGGACCTCCCCCTCACATAGCCTGGGGGTTGGATTACAGTTTTGCTCGATCCCTGCATCGAGCAAAACAGAGTGCCTAAACCGACGAGCCGGCTCGTCGGTGTCGGTGCCAACCTGGAGCGCTTGTCACCGACGAGCCGGCTTGTCGGTGGCACTTAAGGGGTTAATAGGCCTAACTCCCCTGCCGATGCCATTCGCTTCGAACTGGGTGTGATAAATATTTCGCTTTTAGCAGAACAGTGCTTTGGAAGGGATTGTGTCCTCCGACGTATTCCTTATCTTTGATAATTCGTCTCCAGCTTGCTGGCCGCAGAAATGTTTTCTCTGTAGAGGGTGCTGCGCTTCGACATCCGCCGAATTGGTGTCCCTCGACAGCCACTGTATCGGCGCCGACGTCACCATGCCCATAAATAGCCACGTGCGGCGTCAGTTGCTCAGTTCAGTTTTTCCGCGCTTCGTGGGGCCTCGGAACATCGTTGCTCAGTTCAGTCAGATAAACCTCTTATTTCCTCGATAAAACCAACTCGTACTCAATGGCTTCCTCATCCGAACCGACGACTCCGCGGTCCGGCTTCAAAAAATGTCGAGACTGCGGAAAGAAAATGTCGCTAACGGATCCTCACAGGATCTGTTTGTGGTGCTTGGGAGCCGAGCACCATTGTTCGGAGTGTGAGGACTGCATGTCCATGACGGCGAAAGCCTTGAAGGAGCGCAAGGGGAAGCTCGAGAGAGGTAAGTCAGTCAAAACCTCCTTGAAAGTTTCTTCGGCCGAGGCATTAGTCTCCTCGCCGTCAAAAACATTCCCATTCTAGGTCTCGAAGTAGCTCCCACCACTCGTTGAGATCTAGACACTCAAAAAAGAGACGTCGAAGATCCCCTTCCTCGTCATCTGTTTCCCCAGAAAGGGTCTCCTGTCCCACAAAACACAGCTCTCAGGCTGAGTGGGAGGAATTCAGGAAAAAAATGCTAAGCGTCTTCGAGAAAGTGGCCTCGACCCCCTCGAAGACAGCTGAGGTTGATACCCTGGGTGAAAAGACCAAAAAAATCGAAACGCCGCGAGTCGTTGCACCCGGCGAAAGAGTCCACCCAAGAGCGCCACAGGCCATCGGGTAGGAAGGCATCATCTTCGCCGTCGTCGAAAGTCCCTGCGACTCATGGATCGGCGCCGTTATCGAAGGGTTCTTCGACGCATCGGTCAATCGAATCGACGCCATCGTCGACGCCATCTTTGACGCCAACATTGACGCCGATAAAAGAAAAAACCATGGCTACTTCACAGCCAACGGTTATACCCAGAGCCTCCAGCACGACGCTGAGAACGTCGTCGACATCCTCGAGCAGGATCCCGATCCTCTCGAGTTCCTCAAGGCCTCTTCCAGTTTTCTCGACGTCTTTCTCGGCGCCTTCAAAGCCTTTTACATCAGCGTCGACGACATCGACTTTTTCTCAACCAATAGTGACAAGTTTGGCTCCTTCTGCTTTAGAAATGGGTTTTACACCATTTCCGAGGTCCGAGTACCCCAGATTATCTTCAATCTATGAAGAAGGGGAGGATTCTGATCAAGAAAGACCCTTCGGGCGGCAGAGGACCACACCACCTGTTTCAGAGGATTTTACCTCTGAAGAAAGAAGGTTGAAAGACCTACAGGAATCATTACATGAGGCAAGTGGGTTGGACACTTCCCCAGAAGTGGGATTTGTCAAACCAGACTCAGGGGAACATACCAAAACCCCCTATAGAACCCTGATGGCAAGAATTATTGAATTCATCGGTTGGTCTGCGCCTTCACCTGTTTTTCAACCGGATGACCTTACAGACATACTAGATAAAGATCCACAGGAGGATCCTGTGGTCCCTTTCCATACAGCTTTACAAAGGAAGATTTCATCAAATTGGGAAACTCCTGAGGTTATCCCTGCAGTAAATAAAAAAATTGTCAGCCAAGTATAGGGTAGCTGCGGCTGACCCTGAATATTTATCAAAGCACCCGACTCCAGAGAGCCTGGTGGTTCAAGCGGCAACTTCATCAAGCAGCAGATCCGCTTATCCTACTGTCCCACATGACAGAGATGACAAAAGGTACGATTCTATGGCAAAAAGTATTTTCTGCTTGTAGTATGGCGTTGAAGTCCATCAATGCCACTTGTACGCTTTCCAGGTTCAGTCACACACTGTGGGAGTGTGCTTCATCAGCAGCTGACTGCATACCGGAAGGAGAAGAAAGGGAAGTCTTCCTTAACATCATTAAAGATGGCAAAGATGCCATGTGCGAATCTCTTCAAACTGGCATCGATACCGCTGACAGCATCAGCAGGGCCATGGCGGCAAGTACTACAATCCGCAGGCATGCGTGATTACGAAAGTCTGGCTTTGCTCCAGATGTACAAGCCCAAACTTTTGAATATGCCCTTTGACGGCTCTTCTTTATTTGGTAAAAAGGCTGATGACAGTCTGGAAAAGTTGCAAACATCTAAAGCAGCAGCAAAATCTTTAGGAGCTGCAATCCGCCAAACTCCTTTTCGCCCCTCAGGAACCTCTGGGAGAGGAAAGTCCTTTCGCTATTATTCCGCATTCGGGGAAAGGCAGAGGACAGCCGGCTCAAAGAGGCCAAAGGAGATCCACCCGAGGTGGATGGGTCAAAAGTACTAAGGCCGCAGCAGCAGCAGGTGCCTCTTTACCCTCGGCATCTGCATCAGCCGCCCCCCAAACCACTCTTGAGGTCTTTCCACACAAAACACCTGTAGGGGGCAGGTTAACTCACCATCTGACGGAATGGCAGGCTATTACGTCAGATGCTTGGGCATTGGAGACAGTTGCCCAAGGTTACTGCCTACCCTTTCTACGCATCCCTCAGTCATCCACCGGGGCACAGCTCTCTAAAAGTTCCAGATCCGCTCCTCTTGCAGGAAATTGTAGACCTGCTAGAGGAAGGTGCCATAGAACCGGTACCTGTAGCGGAGAGGAACAAGGGCTGGTACCCCCCCCCCTACTTTCTCATACCGAAGGAGGACGGAGGACTGAGACCCATCTTGGACTTACGAGAATTGAACAAGTTCCTCAGGAAGGACAAGTTGAAGATGGTAACTCTCTCTCAGATCCTTCAGGCCCTCCAGATCCAGGACTGGCTGGTATCTCTGGACCTCCAGGATGCTTATTTCCATGTGCCAATCCATCTCAAACACAGGAGATACCTGAGGTTCGCAGTTGGCGGCTCTCATTATCAATTTCAAGTTCTGCCATTTGGGCTGACCTCCGCCCCGAGGGTCTTCACCAAGCTAATGTCGGTAGTGGCTGCAAGTCTGAGGGAAGGGATCCACGTCTACCCCTACCTGGACGATTGGCTGATCAGAGCTGTATCTTCGGAACAAGTTCAGATCCAGCTGGATTATGTCTGCCACTTCCTTCACAAACTGGGCTTCTCCCTCAATTTAAAGAAGTCACAGATGATACCATCACAGATACTCCAGTTCATCAGAGCGGTCCTGGACACTTCCCTGGGAAAAGCCTCGCCACCAGAGGTGAGGGCTCAAGATATTCTGCAGATGGTCAACAAGTTTCAAAATGCACAACATCTCCCAGCCTTCGACTTTTTGAGATTGCTAGGCCTAATGGCATCCTGCATCTTCCTTGTGCCAGAGGCTCGCCTGAGAATGAGATCTCTCCAGTGGGCACTAAGAACCCAGTGGTCACAATACTCAGGAAGAATGACAGATCTCCTCCGGATTCCAGACAAGGTAGCACACGACCTTCAATGGTGGGCCTATCCAGAGAACATCTTGAAAGGAGAACTGTTTTGGCAACCATGGCCAGAGATAACAGTAGTCAGACGCCTCACTCACGGGGTGGGGAGCCCATGCCAACGACTTGACCATCAGCGGTCGTTGGTCTCCATCGGAGTCCAGACTACACATCAACCTATTAGAGCTGAGAGCGATCAGACTAGCGCTGAAAGCTTTCCTGCCATCAGTACAGGGGAAAAATGTCCTGATAATGACGGACAACACGGTGGCCATGCACTACCTCAACAAAAGAGGAGGCGTAGGGTCACTGCCACTGTGCAGAGAGGCAATGCAGCTCTGGTTTTCGGCAATTTGGGAAGGAATCTCTCTATCGGCAGTCCACCTAGCCGGAGAGAAGAACTTGACAGCGGACGCTCTGAGCAGGCACAGCACAGTCTCCCACGAGTCGGAGCTAGCTCAGGAAGTCCTTCAAGAGATCTTCGCCCTCTGTTCGCCACCAGCACCAACAGGAAGTGCAATGTGTTCTTTTCATCGGAATTTCCCCCGAGAGGAGCGCTAGGGGACGCGTTCGTAGTGGACTGGGAGTTTCCACTCCTTTACGCGTTTCCACCAGTCCCTGTTATTCCTCAAATGATCAGGAAGTTGAGAAGATTCCGGAAAACCATGATCCTTATTGCCCCGGACTGGGCCAGGAGAACGTGGTACCTGGACCTTCTGGATATGTCCATCTGCCCTCCAATCCGTCTTCCACTCAGAGAATCTTCTCTCGCAGAAGGGAGGTCAGGTTCTCCATCCAGACAAAAGAACCCTTAACCTTCACGCTTGGCTTCTGAAAGGTTGAGGTACAAGGATTGGGACCTTCCTGATGACGTCATGGAGGTGTTTCTTTCGGCTGCCGCTGGAACAAATTTTGCAGCTGGTGTAGAGAGGACAATATCGACCCTTTTTCATGTGGTACACCAACGGTGTTATCATTTCTACTCTACTTGGCAAACTCAGGCCTTCAAGTTGGCACTGTAAAAGGCTATCTCGCGGCGCTATCAATCTTCAAGCGCACTGCGGAGGAACCATCGTATTTCAAACTACCCTTAGTAATACAATTTCTCAAGGGATTAACTAATGTTTATCCTCCAAGACCATTCCAAGTTCCCTTATGGGACTTAAATTTAGTCTTAAATTTCCTAATGGGTACTCCCTTCGAACCACTCCACTCTTGTTCGCTGAGATTTCTCTTTCTTAAAACTGTCCTATTAGTAGCACTAACATCTGCTAGGAGGGTGAGCGAATTACAAGCTCTATCTTGTAAACCCCCCCCCCATACAAATTGACATAAGGACAAAGTTGTCCTACAGGTGAAGCCTAATTTCCTCCCAAAGGTGGTTTCTGAACTTCACATCACTCAGAAAATTACCTTACCTTCGTTCTACCCTCCTCCCCATCCGGGGAAAGAGGAAGAAAGGCTACATAGGCTGGACCCAAGGTGAGCTCTAACCTTTTACATCAGCAGACTGGCTAGGATTAGGCAAGCAGACCAACTGTTTGTAGGCTACTCAGGTCACAAGTTGGGACTACCCATAACAAAACAGACCATTTCCAGGTGGATTATTTTGGCCATTCTGGAATGTCACAAACTGGCAGGGAAAGAGCCACCCCAGAATCTTAGGGCTCATTCAACCAGGGGTATCGCAGCCTCTTCGGCCCTCCAAAGAGGGGTACTGGTCCGAGACATATGTGCGGCTGCCACATGGTCGTCCGCACATACATTCACAAGATTTTACAACCTGGATTCCTCCGCTAGTCAAGAGACCAGATTTGGCAAAGCCGTATTACATTCGGTTCATTCCTAAAAGGGATACTAAAAGGGATACTCCCACCTCCAATTACATGCCACTGCTATGGGAGTCTATCAAAGATAAGGAATAGGTCGGAGGACACAATTCCTTCGAAGAACAAGTTACTTCTTACCTGGTAACGTTCTTTCGATGGGATGTTCCTCCGACGTATTCCATATCGCCCCTCCCATCCATCCCCGCAGTAATACTTCCCTTGTGGTTGCAGCTTACGCTCCTTCAAGTTCAATAACCAATTCAGGCATGACTTATCTTATGCTACAAAACGGAACTTAGCAACGGATGCCGCGCGTGGCTATTTATGGGCATGGTGACGTCGGCGCCGATACGGTGGCTGTCGAGGGACACCAACTCGGCGGACGTCGACGCGCATCGCCCTCTACAGAGAAAGAATTTCTGAGGCCAGCAAGCTGGAGACGAATTATCAAAGATAAGGAATACGTCGGAGGAACATCCCATTGAAAGAACGTTACCAGGTAAGAAGTAACTTGTTCTTCTGGACTTTTTGAAACTGTCTACATGGCTCGTTCTTTAACCCAAATTTACTGGTGGCAGTGTTGGAACTCAGCAAAGAAAGTCGCCGAAAACTGGTTCTTGTGTGGGCAGAACATAATTTCTCAGTGGAAAATTATGGTTGAGGAGGGACAGGCAGCACATTTAAAAGCCGGCCGCACATTCTTAAAAGGGCAGCCGAGTTGGAAGTGGGTGCCTTTTTGGAGCGAGTAACTACGCTCCCGTCCTTAGGGTCTTACGCCCCTATCTCGATGTTTCCAAAATCCTAACCAACAATAGTAGGAATATACTCTCCTACCAGCTGTAGGCTGCTACTTATGTCACAAATAAATGTATTACCATTGCAAGCACGAGTGCCATGGTTGAGGTTGGAGAAAACCTGTCCCTGTTGTCTGGGGCGAATGGGGTTTCTAAGTTTACAATCCGTCTGTGTGCATTATATGTTCTACTTTCCCAATTTCTTCTAGAGCAGTACTTGTGGTTGCCACATGCAATACCTCTGCTAACCTCTTCTAAGTGCCGTATATATGCTACCCTTTACAGTTACTTCTAAGCTAACCAACCAATTTCATTCTACGAGCAATATATGTGCTAGCCTTCACAGTTCTTCATATGCAATACATCAGCTAATCTACACAATTTCTTCTAATCGTAACACATGTGTTAACCTACCCAAGTGCTAAACCCATTAGTAACATAGCTTTTAGCTTAGTGTACATGTAGATCACGTATGTTCGGACACAGAGGCATGAAATTAGCTTGTAGTATTTTCAACACACTGTGATTGTATGATTTCTAGAATCCACCACAACTCAGGGTGTAGTTCTGGGAAGGTTCCGTTACATGGCTTTGGGTCCCTAACAAAATAAACATAGAGGGCTGGTGTTATCCTAGCCTGCCAATCATCATTCGTGCACCATTCAAAGTTTTGGCAGCCATACAAACTCAGCTTTTGCAGGCATGCACATAGAGAAATATCTGAGATGTCTTAAACTCCCACCACATCAAAATTGGATTTTGTTAGCACAAATAAGACTTTGTAAACTCTGAGCTATAGCTCTCCAAGGCAGAACAGATAAAACGTTTGTGGCCACTGTAAAAATATTACGAGGAGGAATAAAAAGAAAAATGCCACGTCACTGGACTTTAAAATCTTTTGTTGGCTGCTGTGCAAGTGGCTACCAGTGCAGTAAAAATCCTACACTGTTTTGCAGCTAGAGAAACAGTATAGTGCTGTCACCATCATAGGACCTTGGCACAGTTCTTGGGCGAGGTAACCCTTCCAGAGACAAATTGTGGCACTGCCTTATCCTGGTGGTCAGACAGGCTAGTTTAGGCATTGAATTGTTATGCTGTTGCAGCTTTCTGGGGGACTTTCTGGGGGACTTTGCAAAAACTAGCAAAAAATCAGTCAAGGCACCAAGAGGAATATTACACCCCAACACAAACATTTCGGAGTTAAAGCTTTCTTGTTCCAATATATATAAAAGCAGTTCTGACTAGTGTGCACTTTTACCGACATTTCAAAGGCTTACATGCTGATTGTCAGAGGGTACTAATGTCTTTGTTATATGGAGTACGGAACTGATTTACTGTTTTCTCCCTTCAGCTTCAAAAAGCCGTTGGTCCAGAAATCACAAAAACAGACCTTGTACCAGCCTTCCAGAACCTGATGAAAGATTGTGAGGCCGAAGTTCGTGCTGCTGCATCCCACAAGGTCAAAGGTGAGTGCCCAAGCATACTGATTGAGGCCTATCAAATTTGTGTGCTGCATTGCTTGTCTTTTGCTCTACCGCTCTTTACTTTGTGTACACTAAATGTGTTTAATTGTGTGCTGTGTTTTCCTGACTAGTCAATTTCATTTTGTACCTTGGTACGCCTAGGTACAACTTCTTGTCGCAATATTGTCTACAGAAGGTCAATGACGCGTTAACTAGCAGGGCATTAGGAATTTCCCTTCCAGAACAAGTCATTCCAGGTCTGGGTTTTCCCCTTTGGCCTCAGCGTTGCAACCCTGATGTTAACCAAGATGATGTTGGCAATTAGGACTTGACTCTTAGGGGCAAAGGGATGTGTATACATATGTTCCTGCTGACTGGATCATTCAAGCTCTTAATAATGACCACCAGCCTGGGCAGGGCTTTCGTTATTTCTTCCCTAGAATGGATTGAGGTCTTAAAGCAGGGCTGGGAGCAGATGTACATGACCTCACAAGTTGACCTTCCTCTTTAAAGGGGCCATTGGCCTCATGGCAACCTTTGTGCTTGTGGTCCCTTTTGCCAGACTGACCATGAGGAAGGTACTGTTCTATCATGCAAATTATTGGTTTCAGGAGATGGAGCCACCGTTTTTTTTTTAGTACCAGTCTCGTCAAACAGAACTTGCACTGTTGATTGAAGGTAGATAATCTGATCTATTGAGGATTGGTGTTCAACTTTCAATGGCAGTAACTACCAAATCCACTCTTTGTGGGAGGAGAGCAATCCCTCCATGGTTCACAACATGCACATTCTACAGGGTCAGGACTCTCAAATCACTGTACTGGTTCTCAAGGCTATTCCTTGGCTGTGAATGCCTTCCTGCCATCCATATCTGGTTCAAGTTCTGATTCTCAAACTATATGACAGCCATTTTTTCTCTGAACAAACAATAAGTTACCAGATCCTCCATATAATGTTTCTGGCTATCGACATCTGGCAGTGGTGCATTCATCCCTATGACTCTTTCCTTTAGCCTCTCATATGGCATGGGAATGTACAGGTATGCTGACTTAGGCAGAGGGATCATGCCCATCATGAATGGGAGTTTCCTTGCCCAGTTCTCCGACACATTAAGCGGTGGGGGATGGAGTTCTCTGGTTGACTTGTCTGTTACACAAGACCAACAGAATTACTAGCATTGCGCATCCTATAGGCCCCTATGGGCTTACTGTATGGGAGTTTTTATTTACCCTTTGGGATGTACGATTTGTTGAGAGGTAAATGAATGTGTCATTCATTACGTCAGCCCCTCCCCTGCCTTGATTCTATAGAAATGGAAGGTTCACACCACTTATGGCCCCCACCTCATCTCCACCGCCATATTGTAGATGCCAAAGATGTTAATCACTGAGGCAACCCTGCCAATCTTACCCCGGAGCAATTGAAGAGTAGCTGAACTTGCAAGCTATAGGGGATATGAACATGTTGTAATAGATACAAATGAAGTCCCCACTGGAACTGACACACACAGACACATTAGATACAAAGCAAATCTGCATCCACCATGAAGCCGCACGAATACTAGGTCAAACTGCACTCGGACATGAAGAATATGCTTGCATCCAATAGGTTAGAGAACATAAAATGCATATATATGCTGAAACGCAAGACTCCTAAGATACACAACACTTTCTTTACGCAGGAATGCTCCAAGAATGAGTGGCCATATTAAACAAGATGGATAGTGCAGTCACGTTCAAGTGAATGGGCGACATCGAGAAACCTCAGAGCTGAAGGGGAACTCAACTTGCTGAGCCAGCAGGAAAGTCAGACCTGAACAAACCAGACAATGATTGCACAGCCCCTGCCAAGGTTATCGTGAACAGGAAAGTTAGGATCAGCACCCATGAGAACAGATGATCACAGTCCCCAGGAATGAGGCGCGTTTCTCTAAGATTAAGCAATGAAACAAATAATGCTGGAAGGTCAGGGTCCCATTGACTAAGGCTTAGTATGTCAGTCCAGAAAAGCAGACACCCCTCAATGATGGAGGCAATGTACTTTGTTGGCCGAAGACCAATCGCCTCATGTGTTTAATATTAGAAATACATAGCCATAAGCTTAACTAAAGTGCAGCCATTTTTAAGTGATTCAAATAGCCATTTTGTTTTCTAACGTTTGCCTCTTGCTTTGTGTTAAAACTGCTTTGCTGAAAACTTATTCTGCTCCACTAGTATATTATTGTTCATGCAAAGTGCAAGGCCGCGAGAGACTTGTTGAAGCATAACGCAGCAACCCAGACAGAAATGCCCGGTCTTCTCCCTCACAAGTCCTTGGAAGTGATCAGCGAGGCATTTAATCAGTACACAGGTGCCAGCTAGTCTCCCTAATACAGTAGAAATGTTAGAAGCTAACATTAAATGGCTTGAATTATGCTCTTCTTTATGGCCCCCCTTTCCTGAGCCCTGTAGAGCAAGTTGACCCCCAGTGCACGAATAGAAACTAGGAGATAGCGAGGCCTGGAATGTGTCTCTCCCCTGCACGCAGATGCTTGCAGAGAAAAGAAGCAGTGTGTTCTTATAACAAAGAATTGTGTATGCAGGCTCATGAAATTGCAAACTGTTGCTAAATAAATGTCTGAAGGTGTCATATTCGTCACAATTGTCAATCATTGAACCCAGTTCAAAGGAAATACATTATGGGTATTGAATGGTTCACCACTGATTGTGAGATGCTTGCTTTGTATATATGTAACTGTTGTACGATTCTCACTCTTGCGTCCCCTGGGGTCTGGAAAAACACGTTGCGGGGCGTGGGACCCAGTTGGCCAACTGTGACTATTTGCTTTGCAATCCTAGCTTTTGGGAATACAACCTCGAGTCTGGCGTATCAGTTCGTGTGTGGTGATTGTGCCTTGTTTCCATACGCGAGGGTCCCCTAGGGGCCCCTTCAAGATGGCGCCCGAATAGGGACCCTTCCCCACTTGTTCCATCGTGTATGTTGTAAAATAAGGAAGGCGGCGAGGACGGGACGATCGAGCCAGGATCAAGAGTTGGTCGGGGCACCCCAGTAAAAGTGATGAGAGACTCCTTTGAAGATCTGCACACAACTGATCCCTGATCGACGTGCCCGGCCAGAGAACAACGAGGCGAGGGTCCCGAAACTAGGCAGAGTGAGCCAAGATACGCAGACGCAACATTATTGGTTGCGTCAGTATACGGACGAATCGCGTCTTGAGAGACGATTTGATTGATCAGGTGAGTCGTGCCCCGATTCATAGTAACCCTGATATTGGTTGAGAGTTGATTTTGCAAAATCAAACACCCAGTGTAAGGTTGATTAGCCAAGGGTAAGGTTAAAACATGCCCGGGGTATTGTCCACCTTAGCGGGATTTTTCCGCTGCGGTAGACAATCTTTGGAAACTGGCCAGGTCGCGCCACCCGAGGGGTCGCCGGCGTATGAGATATATGTGAAATATGGTGTGGGAGCGATAATGTTTTGTGAGAATTGGCATAGGCAAACCAGAAAAGAGGAAGATCTGCAGTGGCCGAATCACAGGAGTTTGGAGATTATGAGGATAGATTACTTGGAGAAGGTGTTGATGAAAAAGAAAACACGTCCTGCAGCATTTGATATCCTTAGGGACTGGAGAAGGGAAGCTATGCTTTGTTGGAAAAGTCGAAAACAGAAAGAGTGAAAGAAAAACAAGAGGAGGAGTGGAATGATAGTTTGAGAAAATCAAATAGACGTGGTCAGATGAGTACAGATAAAATATACCCACAACAAGAGTTGCATTCATCAGATGAATTAATAAACAAAATATTAACTGATACAAAGCGAGGCCCAAGAAAAGAGACTAAAAAGACCGCCCCAGTGACTATTGCTCAGCCCCCTCCAGTTGCTCAGCCCCTCCCTACTGATCAAACCCCAGCGCAGCCACAGATCCCACAATCAGCGCCTCCCATTAGCCAGCCAGCGCTGCAACAGACACTTCCTGTTCCCATTGCCCCATTTGCACCTCCCTCCCAGGAGATTGTTTCTGTCCCATCCGCCCCTCCAATAATTGAACTTGAACTCATTGAAACAAGAGAGGGGACCGGACGAAGTCAATGCGCTAGTGTGACCCATAGTGCGATCAGCAAGGAGAGAAAACGAGAGTTGCAAGAACAGGCAGAGATGTATATAAATGGGAATGATGAAACATCAACGCTAGCTTCGATGTATGAATTCAGGAGGAGCAATGAAAGACAGGTATTGTTGGAATGCATGGGGAATATTTGACGGGGAGATGGAAACAGTTAATTGGGAGGCTTCCGCTGCAACAGTTGTTGGATTTGAATGCATTAGCCCGTTGTAGAGAGAGAGATGAAGAAATAATGGAGCATGTAGACAGACTTTTTGAATTTAAAAATGAACTTGATGATGAATATGCTGAAATGTTTGCCACACCTGGGAAGAGGAATAAAAATATTAGGGGAGAAAGCAGGGAAGCGGCAATACCATATGTATAGCAGCGATTTCTGCCGTCGCCAAGACAAACGGGTGATAAACTGAAAGTATGTATACCAGAAGCATTAAAATGGATTTCAGATCCTAGTATTCCCACAATGGAAATACATGAAATATTTGATGAATACCCCTTGCCCATGAAAAGAAAAGCACTGCAGACAATGGTTGAATATTTGATACAGAGATATAGATAAGAAAGCCAGCCCCCCCGAAATGATAGCAGTATACAAGAGAGCACTAGAACGTGGAACAGGAGAAACCGCCTTATCACTCGATTTAGGAATAGTATTGCATATGAGAGAAGGGGGAGGAACAGTGAGTGCGGTATTTCCCATGAGAGAAGTCCCACCTACTTTTGTACCGAAAGTAGAAGTTCCTGGTGTTAATGGAGCTCGAGCGCAGGTAACGGAAGCACATTATACAGCACAATATGTGCATGTCCCCTTCTCCAGACAGGAAGTGAATAACATAAAACAGACGGTTCCCGATATAAGAAAGAATCCGGCAGGATTCTAGAAGGAAAGAGAGTCCTATTTGAAATCGTCCATGTTCACTATTAATGATATAGATCTAATATTCCCAGTAGTTCTGCCAGCAGACACATGGAAGCAAATAAGAACAAGTGGATGATGAGGCGGCCTCTGGCGAATTTAGTAGCGGAGGATAAGAATAGAGATGCTGGAGGAAAACCATCGACAAAAACGGCGGCGTTACCAGCACGGATAATACAAAAATTGAAAGAAATTGTTCCAGAAAAAGGAATTGTATGGGACAAATTAACTGCATGCGTTCAGGGCAAGGATGAGTTAGCTATAGATTATTTTAATAGATTTGAGGAAGTATTTACAGATTTTAGTGGACAGGATGTAAGCACAGAAGCAGGTAAAATACTATTTGTAGATAGGTATGTGAGAGGGTTAATACCTCCAATCCAAAACCTAATAATGACATCAGAAAGTGCATGGCAAGCAGAAACGTTGAGCAAAGTATTGCATATGGCCCAATATTTTGAGAACAGAGTGAATACAGAGAAAGAAAGAGGTGAAGGATAGGACGAATCTGAAAACAAAAGTGCTACTTCAGCAAGTGGCGGGACACAATAAAGGAAGAGGAAACGCATAAGGCAGAAGTAATTCGAACATGCATGGAGGGCCTCTGGGACTAAATCAGTGTGCGTACTGCAGAGAGGAAGGTCACTGGCGAGCGCAATGTCCACATTTACAAAATATAAATGGGTATGGCTAGAGAAGACAGCATAGGGGGCATCCAGGAACAACTGGGCAGAATAGAAACCACATGCAGCAGCACCAAAATAGTCAAGGAAATGGTAGCCAGAATCAGAACCAAGCTCAAAATCAGATTGCTTTTAGCCAAAATCAGAGCCAACAGAACACTGAAGATGGAAATAGAGGAAGGGGTGGGAACATTTTTGCTAGCCAACCAAATACGTATTATAGTAATAGTAGTGATTACACATCGGATGGTGTTATTTCCTCAATAGCACAGCCCAAGACAGGGGTCGGAACCAGTGTCTATTCCTGTGAATCAAAAAGGACCCTACGTAGAAATGAGTCGGGAATAGAGCGCATAGTTTTCTCGTAGATGCAGGAGCGCAAAAGTGCTCGATAGACCATCCCTTGGTTCCGGAAATACCACAGTCAGGGCTAAGATATATTCCAGTAGGGTTTGCAGTTACCCCAGTGATACATCCAGTGTCCCAACCAGTAGCAGTGACATTAGGTCCATTCACTGAATATTGTCCATTTCTCTTAACAGAAAATTGTGGGGAAAACCTTTTGGGGTTAAACCTATTGAAAAAACTGAGTGCTGTTATCCATTGCACTCTTGATGGAGTGTTCTTGACAATTTCGCCACAGAATGTACCAGTATCTGAGTTTTTGTCCAAACCTTTGCCAGGAGAATTGAGTGAAGTACCAACTTGTATATGGGCGATGAATGACAATGATGTGGGATGCTTGAAAATAGAACCAGTAAAGATTGTTGCAAAAGGAGTAACGTCACCGCGTATTCCACAGTACAAAATTTCAGCAGAAGGAGAGAAAGGATTGAAAAGTATTGTTTCCGATTTGGTAAAATTGGGGGTGATTGTAGAGATTACAGGCAGTACATGTAACTGCCCCAGTCTTCCGGTATATAAGAAAGGAGGTAATGAGGTACCATATTGTTTCATAATTGATCTGCGCGCATTAAACAAAGTAGTAGATCCTCAATTCCCATTGGTTCCAGACGTTGCCACAATTTTGACAATGATTCCTGCCTTGGCAGAGTACTTTAGTGTTATTGACTTGAAAAATGCCTTCTTTAGCATTCCAGTACACAAGGAAAGTAGGTATCGGTTTGCCTTCACATTAGGAGGACGATCATTTACATTCACGCACATTCCACAGCTGGATATGCTAGAATTACCAAAAGGTTGTGTATTGCTACAGTATATAAATGACTTACCAATTGCTGCTGATGCAGAGGAGATTTGTAAAAATAAAAGTACTGTTTTATTATTGACACATTTAGTAACGCATGGCCACAAAGCGAGCTTAAAGAAATTCCAATATTGTCGAAAGGAGGTGGCTTATTTGGGCTACGTACTTTTGAGAGAGGGGAGAAGACTGACGCCAGAACGAATAGAGAGTATTATGCCTATTCCAAAAACACAAAAAGGAGTCGGAGCTATAATAGGCATGGCTTGTGAACTTTGCATTGATTGTGAAGCTGATGGTGGAATTGACAATAAAGGATGCTGTGATGCCTTTGCAGTGGAATGAAGAATGTCAGAGAGCATTTGATCTGCTCAAAACTGCATTGTGTTCTGCTCCAGTTTTGGGCACACCAAATTATGAGAAGATGTTCAGATTGTTTGTACACGAGAGTGAAGGCTGTGCGTTGGCTGTTTTGACACAGGAACAAGGTGGAAGAAATAGGCCATGCGGCTATTTTTCTTCCGTGCTGGACCCTGTAGCGCGCACTAACACATTGTTTGCGAGCTGTTGCAGCGGCTGCTGCGTCAGTGAAACAAACCGAAGGAATGGTATTGGGGCACACCTTAATTTTGATGGTGCCACATGCCATATACGTTCGATTAAATAGAACGCAGACGCAACACCTCACCTCTGCCAGATTGACTAGATACGAAATTGTCCTCTTTGCGACACACATCCAAATTTTGAGATGTAGCGCTTTGAATCCTGCAGAATTAATGCCACTGCCCACGGAAGAACTAGGTGAGAATGAATCACCTACCCATGATTGTTTAATGGTTGCTGAGGAAGAAACGAAAGGAAGAATTGATTTAACAGATACCCCACAAAAAAGAGCCAGATGGAGAACTGTTTTGTGACGGCTCCTGTTTTAAATTACCTGATGGCACATCAACTGCTGCCTATGCTATCACTACGTTGAAGAGTATTGTAGAGAGCAAAAGAATCCCCTACAACTCTGCACAAGCCGCAGAGATAATAGCTTTAACGAGAGCCTGTGAAATATCTGAAAATTTGAATGTAAACATATATACTGACAGCCAATACGCCTTTGGCGTGGTTCATAACTTTGGTCGATTCTGGGCGGAGAGGGGTTGCTTGACATCACATGGGGCCAGAATTCAACATGGCCCTTTGATTGTACGGTTACTGTCTGCACTTATGTGTCCGAAGCGTCTAGCAATAGTGAAATGCAAGGCGCATAAAAAAGTAACATGTAAAGTGGGAGAGGGAAACACATTTGCAGACAGGATTGTGAAGCAAACTGCCACTGATTTGAATAGCAAAATGTTGACAGTACAGTCTGAGGAAGTGCCCTGCATGATAGAAGATGGACTTGCTACTGTCAAAGAGATGCAGCAGAGGCCACTGCTGACGAGATACGAGGGTGGGCTGAGGGCTCTGCTGAATTAGATCTAGAAGATTGCTGGGTAGACAAGAAAGTAAAAATTGGATGCTGCCCAACTCTTATGTAACTGCAATGGTCACGATGGCCCACAGCCCTACACACATTTGTGCCAGAAAGATAGTTCAGCATCTAGCCACAGTATGGGAGAACACACACATAAAGAAAAATACTGAGAGGCTGATCCAAAATTGTATCACGTGCCTACAACACAATGTGGGGAAGGGAACAGTGACTCCAACAGGCGGTGTCGGCCTTCCCTCTATGCCATTTGAGGTAATCCATTTTGATTTCATAGAGATGGAGAGGTGCCAAAGCGTAAAGTACATTTTAGTGGTCATATGTGCATTCAATAAGTGGGTGGAAGCATATCCATTTAAAGACTGCACTGCGATGAGCACTGCAAAAGTAATGTTAAATTAGTATTTTTTCAGATTCGGTTTGCCCCGTGTCATATGGTCAGATAACGGCCCCCACTTTGTGGGGGCGGTAATACTGCATATTTGCACAGGTCTCCAGATTGACAAGAGATTCCATTGTTCTAGACACCACATGAGTGCTGGTCTTATTGAACGCCACAACGGCATTTTAAAGACCAAAATAAGCTACATTCGTGCAGGAAACAAGTTCAGCTGGGTAGACGCATTACCGCTAGCATTACTGTGCATGCGCACATCTGTGCAGGCAAGAACTGGGCTCTCCCCATACGAGATAGTGATGGGGAGGCCGGCGAATGTTTGGTGTGCACCGCAGCCAAAACGGCTAAAGGAGATTCAATATCCTATGCTCAGCATTTATTGTAATCTGTTAATTCAAAAATTGCGTTTGATTCATCGGCAGGTGCAGGAGGCTCTACCCATCAGATACACTGGTCCGGGGCATCCACTGGAACCCAGAGAATGGGTTCTGATCAAGAATTTTGAGAGAAAAACATCACTTGCACCCAGATGGCGTGAACCCTACCAGATACTTTTAACAACACAAACTGCCATCCGTGTGGATGGAAGGAAAGCGTGGATACACGCAACGCATGCTAAAAAGGTCCCATCACCGTCTGAAAAGCTGCCTGATCAAGACGACCAGAAAGAGACAGTGGTCCCAGGAACGGAAGAAACTGTTGCCAGTTCTTTGCCACAAACTGTCTGATCCTGAAATAAAGCCTGCAACGAAGCCTGAAAAGATTGCTATAAAAGAGGAAGGGCAAAGAGTGCCCCAACATTGTCCAGCAGAACCTGCATCATTGCTGGCTGACACAAAAAGTGTACCACTTTGGCGCCCACCATCTTACATTGCGCCGCAGCCAGAAACAAAATCTGTATCATCACTTTGGCGTCCACCATCATCTGTCATTGCGCCGCAAGCTGACTCCGAGCTTGAGTCTGGAAGTGCACCCGCACTATTCAGGAGCAAGACGGTATAATTTACGGAACTGAAAGGAGTAATCAAATCTTCATTTCTTTTCATCTGTGTTGCCTCTGTTTCCTGTTGCGGGTGAAGTAGGAACCGGAGGCCTAGAGGAGAGCGGCGTGAGGGTTGTGCAAATTGGACAGACCAAGAGCAGGCTCCTCGGTGCTAAAAAAAAAAAAAAATCCATGTGCAGATCACCCCTTACGGACAAGAGGGGCTCACATGGTACAAAGGCAATTGATAACTGCTCTTTGAGCAATGTGCAGATGCACAGAGATCTTGCCCAACGTATAGCAATCCAGGCTGCTAAGAACTGGCAGAACAGACTGTTGACATTTACCGAACGTATTGACATTCAAACGAGTGAAACAATAAGAGATATTCACGACGAACATTGTTGGAGAAGAAGAAAAGCGAGAGAAATATGCTGGAACCAGCTTTTGCCCCCTCCTGCACCACTGATGATAATGGGTTAACTATAGAGACTGGAAGGTTACACAAAAAAAATGGACGAAAAAATGGTATGCTGATCTTAACGATAGCCATGTGCGTAATGAGTATATTGGCCCCAATAACGACAGTTACTTCGAAGAAATACACCCCTTGGAAGTACTCTTGCCTGTTGGAAACATCTCCACTATTGAAAGCCCAGTTCATGTAATTACTTGCACCCTGTCCCCAATAGAAGAGATGAGAAGTAAATGAGCAGAACCCTCTTTTTTGAAGGGGGCTTGACTCAAGAGTGTAGGAAGTACACGAAGAGCAAAAGTGAGTCAAAGCTACCCTAACCAAAGGCGTGACATGGTGTCACAAATTAGCAGCGGAGCTAGGCAGCTGCTAGCTCAAGAAAAAACACTGTTAGATACCAAATTATCAAAACAATTCAAAAGCTTTAATTTATACTAACAAAAAACAAGACATATTTACAAACTGCGCCTTTGCGCTCAAAAAATGCATTTTTTAGTCCATTATGGTCTGCATTTTTGTGAGTTAGTAGGCAGAGTGACAGAGGTATTTCATGTATTGCTTGACATGGCAATTGCTTTGACTGGCATAGCTTTGACTCACTTTTGCTCTTAGTGCCCAATAGAAGAGAGACACAGGGAAGGTTATGGTAATAACATATTACTGCTAATAATGAACATGACTCACTCAATATTGAGAAAGAATAATTGCTGAGTATGTGCCCACTTGCCGCAGCATGGTGGTAAGGGAATTGGTTGGTATGTGCAGCCGTTGCCATTGAGTTCTGCATGCTACGCATCCTTGAGTGCATTATACTATGGGAAATGGAACGAAAGTGGAACTGGTCAATTAGATAGAACAAATATGAATGAATTTGAAGAAATTATTATGAAACCTGTAGGTTGTCCTGTATTTCACAAAGCACGACTCGTCACACCAGTAGTGATGCCACAAGACAGATTATTTGTGCCTTATAAGTCATCTGTAATCACGTTTCATATGAACCCAGAAGGAAATAAAGATACAGTGCCCCCCTCCTATACAGTAAATTACAGTCCACGTTCTGTTCCCTTTTTCCTGAGAAAAAAGGGTTCCTACTCGGTGGGGACATTCACTAGATGCATGAACATAGCATTCCTTGATAAAGAGGTAGAGCAAGTTTATGTAGGTGATCCTGTTTATTTCATATGTGGAGAAAAAGCGTATCCCTGGTTACCTAGAAACTGGGGAGGTACTTGTTACTTGGGATTTTTGTTCCCGTGGGTATTCCTTTCAAAAACAGCAGATCTAGCAAAATTGGCCAGGTCAAGACTACGGCGAAATGAGGAAGGAGGTTTGATCATTCATACCGTTTTGGGGCCAAGCAATAAACTCCTATAATATAAGACAACTGTCCAGAATATTAGAGAAAACAATAAATGGAACAACAGATATATTATACAATATGACATTAGAGGAAAAAGGAATTAGATTAATGACACTCCAAAATAGAATGGCTCTTGATGTAATCCTGGTTGATCGTGGGGGAGTTTGTAAAATCGTAGGATCAGCGTGTTGTGTATTCGTGAGTGACTCCTCCCCTACGATTTTCGAAGCGATAAGAAAGTTGCACGTTTTAAGCTCTGACCTTCACCCCCCTGAAGGGAGTTGGGAATTGAACATAAGCTCTTGGTTCTGGGAGGTATTACGCTCATGAGGATGGAAATTATTTGCGATTCTAATAGCAGTGCTAGGAATATTCATGACATGTTGTTGTTGCATACACTGCCTACCCATAGTGTGTACTGAAATAAGCGAAGAGTGCGTACAGATGGTAGAAAAAAAGAGCACTACTAAAGCAGGTACTCATGGTAATGATGAATTGAAGACAGTAAAAGAATTCATGTCAATCAATATTGACGACAATGAGGAGGAGACCAGTAGTATGCAAGATTCAGAATCAGATACTTGGTCGGAAGAGGATGCAATGTACAGATGAGGCGTTTGGCATATGGCCAAAAGGAGGATTTGTCAGTCCAGAAAAGCAGACACCCCTCAATGAGGGAGGCAATGTACTTTGTTGGCCGAAGACCAATCGCCTCATGTGTTTAGTATTAGAAAAACATAGCCATAAGCTTGACTAAAGGGCGGCCATTTTGAAGTGATTGAAATCGCCATTTTGTTTTCTAACGTTTGCTTCTTGCTTTTTGTTTAGTTTATTTGATAATGCGCTCCAAACCCAGGGGTAGCCTTACGCAGCAGTCACAAGAATAATTAAGCTTGGGTTACATACAGAGGATACAATCAGAAGATGCATTACATGTGTTATTAACATATTTACAATACATATATACAAGAGATACAAGATGTGGGTACCTCACATCACACGGGGCAATGAGATAGTCTATAGTCTATAGTCTATAGTCCAGGTAATTATATGCAATGATCCGGGCCTAGAGCAGGGGATCAGTTTGTTGGTCGTCATTGGTCCAAAGCCAGCTTTTCACATTACATCTAAATCTAGAGTAGGGTAGATTAGCTCTCAATGCAATAGGGAGTGCATTCCAGGCACAGGCGGCTCTAACAGGGAAGCTTGCTCCACCCGCTTTTGTTAGTCTGAATCTGGGAGTTTCAAGTAGGAAGTGGTTAGAAGCTCTAGTGTGGTGACTAGAAGATTTTCTGGTCAGTCTAGCCGAGATGTATGGGGCGCAGTATTGTTCAGTCCTTTATGGTTGAGAGATAGCGTCTTGAGGAGAACTGTCACAAATTTTTAACCAATGATGGTCTTTCCTGATGTTGGATATGTGCGCTCTACGGCCTATGTCCAAGGCTGCTCTAAGAGCATTATTCTGCAGTATTTGCATTTTGTTTATGACAGTTTTACTGGCGCCCGCATATAGGGTGTTGCAGTAGTCCAATTTAGACATTACTAGGGCGTTGGCTAGTGTGATACAATTGGTTTTGGAGAGATAGGGTCTGCAGGCCCGGATTAATTTGCAGGTGTAAGCTGTGGAGGAAGCCAAGGAGTTGACTTGTTTTTTGAGAGATTATATGGAGTCGAGGTAGAAACCTAGTGTTTTTACCTCAGTTGCCACTTTAATTATATTGCATCTATGTTGAAGGCGAGATAATTAGGGCTGAGTTTTTTGAGGTTAGAGTCGGAACCCAGGATCAGTATCTCTGTTTTGTCGTCATTCAGGCAGAGGCCGTGGGAGGCCATCCATGCCTGAATGAGGAGGTAAATCTTGTTTACTAGAGCTGTGTCTTCGACAAAATTGCCAGATAGTGGTATGAGGATCTGCGTATCGTCCGCATAATTAGTATAAGTTACCCCCAGTCTGTCAAGTTTGTCGAAGAGTGGCTTAGTGAAGATGTTGTACACTGTGGGGGAGACACTTGAACCTTGTGGGACGCCACAGGTGATTTGTATTGGGTCCGCTGAAGCTAAGGGGGAGAACACTCTCATCGTACGGTTAGCTAGGACGGATTGTACCCAGGCTATAGCTTCGCTTGAGAAATAGGCGGCAGACGCTAGGTGGTTGCATAACACTACATGGTCCACCAGGTCAAAGGCCGCCGATAAGTCAAGGAGGAGCATAGCTGTTTTACCTTTATCCTTCAACTCGTCGATTTGTGTCTTCAAGTCAATTAAGGCCGTTTCAGTACCATGTAATGGTCTGAATCCAGATTGGCGTGATCCTAGTAGTTGGTTTGTCTCCAGATAGTTTTGGATCTGGAGGTAGGCTACTCTGTCTATGATTTTAAGGAGAAATGGGACCGTAGTAATGGGCCTATAATTGGCAGGGATAGCTGGGTCGAGGGTCTGTTTTTTAAGGAGAGGCAGTACCCAAGATTCTTTGAGGTTTGTCGGTACAGTGCTGAATCTAAAGGAGGCATTGATTAATTTAGAGATGAAGGGTGCTAAATCTCTAGCTGCGTCCTTAATAACTTGTGCTGGGCAGCTGTCACCTTGGCAGTTGGATGGTTTCAGGGATGATATCACCTTTTCAGTTTCCAATATGGATATGTTGGTAAATCTGAATGGTTTGCAGTTGCTCTGTGTAACTATTCTAGGTGTCTCTGTCAAATGGGTAGTATGGGTTCCAGTGGAACTCAAGGACCCTTTCTTCTTAGCAATTTTGGATTGTAGGGTTGTGATTTTATTAGCTAAGGCATTTTGGATGCTGGTGCACCATTGTTTGTCCTTGGGGACATTGTCTGTAGGGGCAATCGGGTTTTCTATTTCCCGGAGGATGGAAAAGAGTTCTTTGGAGTTAGTTAGCTTTACTAATTCTCTCATTAAATGTGTTTTTTTTTGGGTTTGGATTATTTCCTTCTTATATTTTTTAGCAAGGTTGTCGAGTAAAGTTTTATTCTCAACCGAAGGTGTATGCCTCCAGATAGCTTGGAGTTTGCGCTTTTGGATTCGCAGTTCTTTGAGGTGAGGGTTGAACCATGAGTTGAGATGAGATTCTCGTTTACTTTTACATAGTTTGATAGGGGCAATTATGTCCAAGGCTTTGGACATAGTGTTATTGAATGTCTCAACTAGCGTATTAGGGTCAGAATTAATAGCGCTAGCAGTGAGAGCTGGTAGGAGGAGTGGGAGGTGTTTTTCAGCCGTAATTTCTTTTTTACTTCTGGTTGGCATAGGTGGTGCTATTTCCGGATTATCTAATTTAGGAGGCTCTATAGTGGATGAGAAGCAGATGAGGTGGTGGTCGGTCCAGGTTTGTGGTAAAATATTAGAGATGGTAGTAGCACCGTTTCGGTTGGCTATCCAATCTAATGTACGTCCTTTTATATGTGCGGGGGCTAAAACTTTTTGGGTAAGGCCATGATCGACTAAGATTGATTGGATGGAGTGGGCCTGTTTGTCCTCATCGTCATTGAATCCCAAGTTAAAGTCACCTTGTCATAGGAGCTAGGTGGAATCTTTGATGTTATTAGTGAGGAGGCTGGATAGGTCTTCCTGGTGGTCTGTACACCAGAAGGACAGTTAGTGTACTTTTATTAGAGATAGGTATTTTAGCAAAGAGAAGTTTGCAAGACGTAATTGCTGGGTGTGGGGTAAGTCTTACAGCTAACTTAGTTTTGGCAATGATGGCCAGGCCACCTCCCCTGTAGTTGGGCCGATCGACTCTTAGTATATTGTAGTTGTCTGGTATGGCAATCATGAGTGTGGGACATGCGGCATTGTGGAGCCAGGTCTCAGTGATAGCGAGAAGATCTAGGTTGTCCATGGCAAGTATGTCGGCAATTTCCGTATTGTGTGCTATGAGGGACCTCGCATTGATAAGGGCTCCTGATAAGGTAGGGGTTGGATTTTATCTAGGATGAGTCTAGGATTGGGACTGTTGGGTCTCTTCTTGTTATGGAGAAAGTGTTTGTATTTTAGAGCACCTTTCTGCAGCTAGGGCAAAAGGGTTAGGGTCGGAAGCAGTTAGAGTTGATATAGAACCTGATGCTCTAGTTCTTTTGTTTTTGAGCTCATAAAGACGTGGCAGCCTCGCTCTAAGTCGCGTGTTTCTCTCTTGCAGGTTGCAAGGTGTGGATTTAGTGTGGGCCATTGTTGTAGTGATAGTTAGAATAGTCCACAGTAGGGAACAGAGTGTGTATGTAAGGCAGGTCTTGGTGGAGCACATGTTGGGAGACAGATAGCAAGGGGCGTCTAAATTTGTCAATCCCAACAGCGACTAAGATGTATACAGCAGAGTGCACCTAAATTTGACAATCCCAGCAGCGACTAAAATGCATACAGCAGAGTGCACCTAAATTTGACAATCTCAGCAGCGACTAAAATACATACAGCAGAATGCATTAGCAGCAGTGACTCAAATGCGTACAGCAGAGTGCACCTAAATTTGGCATGTAAAGTCTAGGATATTCTGAGTGCAAATTGCTATTGTAGTTGCTAGGTCGGCCAAAAGTCAAACAGGTGGTAGCAGTCTAAATGCAGTTACTAGGAAGGCACTCTAAGTGCAATAGTAAAAACAGTCGAGCAAAATCAAGAATACTTTGAATGCAAATCACTAATGTGACCATTAATCAAGACAGTTTCAGACAATCTGGATGCAGTTGGCTAGGCAGGCATTCTATGGGCAATTTTAAAACAGTCCAGCAGTGAGCAAAGTTTATGGACTCTATATGCCGTTTTCTGATGTACCACAGGCAACGGAGGGAGTGGCAATATGTTCATATAGATGCGGTTGGCAGAGTAGCACCTATAGTGGGACACGAGGCTTCAGGCAAATGAGGCTAAATGGGCAGCAGTGTACATGCACATGTATTATGGCAAGGATCGTGCTAACAGCATGTTCATAGGCACGAGCTGAATGAGTAAAGGCTGTAGGCAAATGGGTGGTGCGCATATGGTTTACAAGCATATTTTGGTATTGTATACATTTTATTTTTATTTATTTTTTTGCATTTTTAAAGCGCTCACACAGCCCGCGGGCATCGAGGCGCTGTTACAGGAATTGTTTGTTTTTTCAGTTGCGTAATTGTTTTTTTTTTGTTGTTATCTTAGTTGCGTATTTATAACGCGCGTAAACACCCAGAGGTTTCTAAGCGCGGACCCGGGGATCGAACCTGTGTTGCTTTGTGTCGTCTTGCTTCTAAGGCGCGCACGTTGCCGTTAAGCTATGCTCGTGGGACATGATAGACAAAGGCTATGGGTGGTGCTTAGAAAAGGGCTGGCACTGTATTTATAGTCGGAGAGTGCAAAGATTCACGGTGCTGGAGATCTTACCCAATAGCAGCGGTGGAGGAAGGTTGAGGAGTGGGTCCTGGTGGGCTGAAACCCGGCATGGAGTTTGGCCCTGGGCTCTGTACGGCTCGTGACAGGAGGCTGCCTTGTTGGGTAGCCTTTGTGGGTGGGCCGGCGTTCACCTGCCAGCAAAGGGTGATTGGATAAAAGGATTTTGTTGGTCAATCACGGCAAGACCAGCCTGCAGAGGCTGTGATTTCAGGACGAAAATTCACGGGCGGCCATCTTTGAGTGATCTCTGCCTAGTGGAGCCTAATGGAGGCAGAGATGTAGATGCTATTTTCTCTAGCATCTGTGGCAAATTCGAAATAACGTTGCCTCAATGCAGCTTGCAGGGAATTATCAGAGCTAAAGCAGATTTCATGACGTCCATGAAGTTAAAACTGCTTTGCTGAAAACGTATTCTGCTCCACTAGTACATTATTGTTCATGCAAAGTGCAAGGCCGCGAGAGACTTGTTGAAGCATAATGCAGCAACCCAGACAGAAATGCCCGGTCTCCTCCCTCACAAGTCCTTGGAAGTGAGCAGCGAGGCATTTAATCAGTACACAGGTGCCAGCTAGTCTCGCTAATACAGTAGAAATGTTAGAAGCAAACATAAACTGGCTTGAATTATGCTCTTCTTTGCGGCCCCCCTTTCCTGGGCCCTGTAGAGCCCTGGAGAGCAAGTTGAACCCCAGTGCACAAATAGAAACTAGGAGATAGCGAGGCCTGGAATGCGTCTCTCCCCTGCACGCAGCTTGCTTGCAGAGAACAGAAGCAGTGTGTTCTTATAAGAATTGTGTCTGCAGGCTCATGAAATTGCAAACTGTTGCTAAATAAATGTCTGAAGGTGTCATATTCGTCACAATTGTCAATCATCGAACCCAGTTCAAAGCAAATACATTATGGGCGATATTGAATGTGTCACCACTGATTGTAAGATGCTTGCTTTGTATATATGTAACTGTTGTACGATTCTCACTCGCTTGCGTCCCCCGGGGTCTGGAAACGCACGTCGCGGGGCATGGGACCCAGTTGGCCAACTGTGACTATTTGCTTTGCAATAAACCCTAGCTTTTGGTAATACAACCTCGAGTCTGGCGTATCAGTTCGTGTGTGGTGATTGCGCCTTGTTTCCATACGCGAGGGTCCCTTAGGGGCCCCTTCAAGTATTGGGAAGAAAGTAGCTCGAGTAAGTCTCTAGTGGTCAGGCAGGGTAAAGACACCCGCACTAAAAAGGGCTAAAATCCTAGTAAGTGCTGAGCAGAATAATCCAAAATGTGGTTTTAGCACACGTGGGCTGAAGCTGGAAAATATTGACAATTCATTAGCTCCAGGGACAGACTGACTGAGGCCTTTGTTCCCATTGAGTTCTCGGGACAAAAGGATACAAAACTATGCCCAGTCCAGTCCAAGAGCATCAGAAATGGTAACCTTATTGGTAAAAGTAGCACCTTTTGTGTCGTTCTCACCAGCCCCTATTTTGTTCATGTGCTGACAACTTCCAATTCCCTGCCCATCAATAATGCTGTCCTAGAACTGTTTCACCGGCCAATAATATTGTATATGTTTTTACCGTTATCCATTTGGTAGGTGGTCTCATGCGGAGCCACCAGATAAAGTGCAGCCAATGAGATTGCTTACACCTGTGGAAAATATTTTTTGTTGATTCCCCTAACAAATCCCCCCACACCTTAGGGTTTGTTATCATGAACATGATGAAGCATCAGTTGTGAGGTGATATGTACTTTTAACCTACTGTTGAGCCAAAATCTAGAGTGCACATGGAGATTTTTGATGTTCAAAGCTGCCCCTGTTGCATATGGATTGTGAATAAAACAGGTCTTTGTCAAATTCTTTGGACTCTTCCGTTATTGGGCGTGGGATTTCCCCTGGCCTGTCCTCTCTGCTTACACAGGGGATTTCCATCCCTCCTCAACAGATTCATGTATCCATTCCAATCTCTTCTATTGAATAAATTAGTGAAATAGTGAATTGCCCAAATGCCAGCTCTAACATTATCCTAATAGCCTCTCTGTCGCGCAAAAGGTTAAGGTTCTTGAAACTTTTTGCAAATGTCAATGGAACCCCATCAAGAAGTTCCTCATTTTGGGAATCTCCTTTCACAGACAGGGGATCTCTGTCTCCATCTAGCCCCCCAGTCTTTATTTAGTAGCCTAGAAACTGCAAATATAATGTTTGGGTCTTTCAGACAACAACACAGAGGACATTAAACAGTTCAGAATGAGTTATGTAAGTTCTCAGTATGCCTTCACGTGAAAAAAGTTTGGCGACTTGTTTGCAGGGAGACGTATCGATCCTCAGAAGGCATCCTGTGAAAATGTCCTCTACTCAATGAAACATGTAGTTGTTGGGCAGAAACCTGTGCAGTTCCCTCTGGGACCACTGCAAAAGATTTAAGACTACAGGTGTTTGGCAGTAAACCCACTTGGTAGCAGTCTGTTACCACACAGATTCACTTGGTAGCTGTGGCTGAGCAGTCAGACTTCCCTCAAGAAGAGTTAGGCAGTATACAGAGTATTCACAATAGGTCAAAAGAACACAGTAGAACAAGTAAACACTGACCAGGGCCTGGTGTAAAAGAGATATAATTATTTAAAACCACATCTAGAAAAACGCACAGGCACTAATAGTAAGCAATTCAAAAACACGGTCACTAAAAGATATACACTCCTTTAGAAGAATATTAGACAAGTCTTAAGTAAAGTCCCACTTATTTCCAGACAGCGGTGAGCGCTTAACATAGATGGCACTCTAATAATTCGTTTTAAAAGGGAGAGAAAAGCAGAGAATAAATTGAAACAGATCCCAACACTTTTTCACGAACACAACAAGAGAGGAAGGCAAAGTAACACCGTGAGTTTAGAGTCAGTAGGCCGGATCCACTTTAAGAGGATCAAAACGAAATGTGTCCAAGGTCACACGGTTGCAGTGCACAAAAGTCTTGTAACGGTTCAAAAAGGAGTTGGACCAAAGAAAGGGACCAGTTAGAAGGTCAAGGCAGCCAGCCCAGTTCAGAATGTTAAGGGGTTATTATTACCTTGTAGCAATCTTTAGAAAGGGAGGCCTGGCGGACACGGTACCTTAAAGTGGTGAGAAAACTCCAGCGGGGGCAGTTGTTCCTGGCAGCGGATGCAAGTCGGTGCTTCGTCCGGGGGAAGAGAGGATCTCGTCAGGGAGGAAGACAGGAGTCCGTTCCACTGCCAGGGAAGAAACCAGCCGCAGAGTTCTCAGGTAAAAGGAGCGGTCCTTTTATTCGCGGTCCAGTGGTAAGTGGCTGTCCGGTTGCCGGGGTGCTTGGCACGGGCAATTGGACCACAAGCCGGTCTGGGGTGCGAAGAGAAGAACTGGTTGTGCCCACCATTCAGGGGAAGAAGCCTCTCCAGCCGGGAGATCTTCTCTGTTGTCGGGAAGTGGTGAGTCGGTTCCGCAGGGCTCCACCGGTGGTGTCGTCGTGGTAGGTCCGCTCAGCTTCTCCCTCGTCGGATTCTCAGGTCCTGTAGCGACTTCTGAAGTTCCAGTCCCCAAAGCCCTGCTTTTATGCAGCACACCCCCGTTCACTCAGCCTAGCTGTCAATCAAACATGCTAAGTGGTGAGCCAGCCGGCTCACCACTTGGGCCAATCACACAAGAGTGCGACTTGAGTTACCAAGGTAACTCAGTCCAGGGTGCCTAAACCCCCTCCCACACCCCCTGTGGTACCCAGACAGAGTGGCGCCACTTTTGGAGGCTTCTGTGGAGAAGCCCGCCAAAAAGTGGAACAAAGGGCTCGACTGGGGTTGGAGTCACAGAAGAGAACACAAACGCCATTTTCGAATCGAGTCCTGGCAAAAAATACCAACCGGCAAATTAATATTAAAGAAATAAACCGGCGGTATGTTCGAGGCTATGAGAATTAAATAATTAAAGTTGGTAGCCTCGAACAATGGGAAAATCCCATAGGAATATATTTGCGGTCGAATATAAAAAGTAGTATCCACTGCCACCAGCCAAAACTCAATCGAGGGGACGGAGACGTGCCCCCTCGACTAACAGACCCCGGGGCAATCGAATTGCCCTGACCAGTACGTCCACAGTATGATGGTTTGTACTGGTTTCTGTTAATAATTTGGGACTCGTAAAGCCAATGGTGACTTTACATGCCCTGGAAGACAGTAGTCAGTCCCAGGGTATGGAGTCTATAGTGGGGTGTCACTATGATACCCCTGTGTTACTGCACGGAGGGTGCTGTGTAACACACATAGAAAAAAACACATGAGACCCTATGGAGTAAAGGACCCCATAGCCCATAAAACACATTAGCAGTCAAATGAACACCATAAATCATGTCCAAGAGCGGGCGAAAGAGTCTCACTCTTGGCAGGAGAAAAAAACAAACTCCAGAAATCCAGCAAAGCTGCTGGGGGACTCACTAGGTTAGGAAATTCAGCCTAAAGAGAGAATTCTCCCTAACCGTAGTGAAATTCAGAATTACTTGGGGCTCATGAAGAACATACTAATCTACATTCACAGCCTATATAAATTTGGTGTTTGCATTTGTTACGTCTGCCACACTATAGGTAAGCCACACTTCAGTGAACTTCTGAAATTGAATCCTCTCGTCAGGGCTCCTCACCCTGTCTGGGACACTTTATTGAATAGTTGACCTTTGCTCACAAGCCATTCATGCCAATCAACCTGGTGTGTCCTGGGGGAGAGCCATTTTGGTAGCATTCACTTTGTTTTTTAGAGTAGGTGAGCTTCAAGCTCCCTACTCAACCATGTCTCGTCTGAAATTCTTCAAAGACGGTGCTGTTTTGCATGCATGCCTTCTTTTGTATCCCGTGCTCTTTGAATTCCACATTAATCAAGAAATTGCGCTACTCATATTATTTACGAAGTCTCAATCGGAGGTACAGATCACTTTCCATAATCTTTTATCTCTCCAGGCTTCTCATGCTCTATTTAGAGCATTCAAATGATTGCAGATCTTCTGAACATGTATTCCTTACTGTGACTAAACCAATAATCTGACTTTGTCAAACAGGGCTGAGAACCCATTACAAAAGTTGTGAGTCTCAGGGCTAAGTCCAGCGCCAGTCCACAACCTGTGAACGAGGGTAGTTGAGGGTCCCAATTTGTGTTCCCCTGCCCACTGGTGCTATCATGTTTCTACGTAGACCACCGTAATCTCCAGCCTTACCTACTATAACAGATACTTGCCAGTGTATTCCCATTGTTTTCAGAACTCCAGCACCCAAACCATAAACCAAGAAAAACCATGAAACAGAAGAGAGATCAAATATTGTCACCAGACTGCTACAATGATTGGCCACAGAGAGCCATTGACAAGAAGGGAAGCAGAGCTGTTGCTACAAACTTTTACGCGAGGTAGCCCTGCTCCACGGCAAGAAGAGTGAGTAAGCCACACCGAAAAGCCCCTTCCGTAGGCAACAGAGCACCTCACGCAGCTGCCTAGCAAAACAGGCAAGCCCAATGAGCAGCCCAGATGCCCCCTACATCACCGGCGACCGAAATGGGGGAAAAAGGCCCACTATCCCATAAAGAACTCCACAAAGGGCGCCTCAAACAGTGTGTGTGGGACTTAGTCCCCTACCCATGACTTTCTAGTTTACCCACCAGCCCTAGGTGGGGAAGACAAGGCCAGATTGGCCAGGGAAAGTCATCCAATCTTAGCGATGAGAGTGGGATATAAGCAGGAAGTTTGAATTGTGAGTTATATTCGGGTGAGGTCAGAGCTGGAGGATGACCAAGAGACCAGCAAGAGGGAGGAAGGAGCAATGAACTGTGGATGCAAAATGTGGAACAGGTAAGGTATTGGCTAGAGAGTGGGAGTGGTCCAGCAGTGTGAGTACTTGTGTGGAGATTTTGGAGAAAGGCTAGTGTAAGGAGCGGTTGTTAAGCAGATGTTACTGGGTGAAAGGAGGCTGTTTGAGTATTGTGTTGTAGGGAACAGGAGTGTGCTGAAGGCAGGAGTAGTGTGCAGGAGAGAGTCCTTATGGGAGCAGGGAGTAGTGGTGAGGAAGGAGAAGTATCATCAAAGGGTAGAAGCAACATGTAGGAGGAGTTGGGACAAGTATTACAAAAGGGCACCTGGTTCATGCCTTGCTCTACCCAGGTAAGTAGACTCCTATAGCAACACAAATGAGCAAGGTCATGTGAGTCCAACTAGAGATTAGACCCTCTCACTCCTGGATGTCAATAAAGTCAATTTTGATTAGATTGAATACTACTGCCATTCTTGTTTAATATGTATGCAGCAGGTGTTATAATACACATGAGTATTGAAACATATGATATTCGACATGAAACATACATGGTGGTGTACATGAGTAGCAATGTCCAAATCTGCAATATTTGGAATTAAAAAATTATAAAAATTACATTCTCTGTGTCCTAGCAGGGTGACATTGTCACGACCTTATCTCCACCGTATGGTAACGGGACACGAAAGACCCTATTTGGCCCCCATCGGATCTCTTGGAGTCAGTCCTGGCACCGTTGGCATCGGACTCGCATGCCAGGATGGAGTTTCAATGGGCAATGGACAAACATGGCTAACCCCATGAGGACCAATGGGGAACTGCAACTAGCAGTCTAGCATCCAGGGCGGGGCCCACCCCGAAGGCACCTGGGATACCTGCTGGGTATTTAAACCACGCTCGGCTTGAGGCACGCGTTTCGCGTTATTCTGCTCTAGCAGAGTGACGTTCACCGGGCCCTGCTCAGCATCCTGGCCTGCACGGGCGAGAGAAGACAAGGACCATCGTCATTCTTACCTGCCCAGCTACAGCCTCCATCCAACAGAAGTCTCCAGTCTTCTTCATCTTCCTCCAGCTACATTCCTGGAAAGGTGGGCGTGAAAGAGAGATTGTGTAAGCTTACTTACCCAGCCCATCTGGAAGGCCATCGCCACCTGCACATCGACCATCAGCTTTGGGTTCCAGTTGGTCCATTCTTCCCGGATTCTTCCAAGACCTGCAAGAAACAATAGCACATGTTAGCCAATTGCAAGGCGCTCTCAGCGCCGCTTTGCGCATCCAACCTTACCTTCTCGAACTCTGCCTGCAGCATCTGCAAGATAAGAGAAGGTTATTTGGTGCATCAACCAATACAGACATTATTCTTAATCTTAAGACTTACCTGAAAAGTGGAGTAGCAGCCGGTCTGGACTCCGGGCCCAAGCCAGTGAAGAAACTCAGCGGAACGGTGCCACTGACAACACGCCCCTGCCCAGCGCGGCTGGACAGAGAGCGCATCCTTATAGAAACCAAGGCGAGAGAAGCCCCAAGGGGAACCGCGAGGGGAACACCCGGAGGTGGGTCACGAGGGAAGGAATAGCAACTAAACTTCACCCCCTGTCTTCTAGAACTGATCCTCGGCAGCGCGAACCCCAGGGAAGGTGCAGAGGCCCAGGAAGCATTTCGGGCCAGTCGAAGGGCGCCCCTGTGGATACAAGGTGAGCGTTACAGAACGCAAAGCCCTAAACATAATCCACCCGGGCGCCTAGTATGGAAACTTCGGAAACAGACCAGTTGGCCCAGTCGTTGGGCAGTTGCGCGCAGAGGTCCACTCGGTGCAGCAAGAAACTTAACGCCTTGTGGAGAGAACTAATTGTGGCCAATGAAAGGACTGATGACCATGGCAGGCAGCTCCTTCAATCACAAGCAGCTCCTTCAATCACAAGCAGGACAAGCCCCGTTGCCTGGAATTGGTCCGTCAACGCCAACCCCAGCAAGCAATCCTGGTAGATTGATCTGGACCGGAACAGTACCACTAGCTCCTCCCGAGCGATTCTCTGGAGACCCCCGACGATATGTGACCTTCATGAAGCAGTGTCGCCTCCATTTTTTGTGCAGGCCTCTGGCGTTCCCCACTGACCAACCACGTGTGGCTTTCGTGTTATCCTACCTGGGAGTGCAGCAGATTGGTCCGTGCCGTTTATAAGCCGGAATGATCCCCTGTTACCGGACTTTGATGGGTTTCAGCAGGAGCTGGAAAAACTCATTGCTCAACGTCACCATGGACAGGCTTTAGATAATGAGCTTTTGTCCCTTCGTCAAGGGAGCCAGGACCTTTTGGCGTACATCACCGCTTTTAATAGACTGGTGGTCGAGGAAAATTGGCCAGAGGACAAATGGACTACCTTGTTCCACCGGGGTCTGCAAGGGGAGCTAAAAGATGTTTTGGCCCAAGTGGTGAACCCACCCCAGGATTAAGCCGAGTTCATTCGTTTGGTGGTGCAGCTGGATCGGTGTCTGCAAGATAGGAAGAGCGACCGTAGTAAGTCGGATTCACGTCCTTTATTCCTGCGACCCAAAGATCAAACCCCGCGGGGATCCGATGGAACCAGTGAACCCATGCAAATAGTAGGAGTCAGGCCTCCTCTGACCAAAGCCGACCGAGAAAAGAGGAGGGAGTTGCAGTTGTGCCTGTATTGTGGAAGAGCCGGCAACTTCCTAAAGGAATGTCCTGTCAAGCCACCAAGAAGAACCGTCAGAGCTACAGATGAGGAAAACCCCGATGAGGAGTCGGGAAACAACCAAGCCCGCCAATTGTAGGGGTCCAATTGTCGAGCGAGGAAATCCAACTACAGATCTCCCATTTTGCTCTACCTGTGATCTTAATTACCTACCGGCAGCCATCTAACATGCACTCTCTGGAAGCCTATATCGACAGCAGAGCTGTGGGCAATTACATAGATCAGGACCTTGCAGCAAAGATGGGGCTAGCTCTTTGCCCTAAGCCATCCGCTGAGACTAACACCCGTTGATGGTACCGAGATTGCCTCGGGGCCTGTGTCTGAATGCACCACTGACCTCACCCTCCTGTGTGAAGATGGTCACCGTGAAATCATTGCCTTCGATCTGATCAAGGTACCACAGTTTCGGCTGATCTTGGGAATGCCATGGCTGGTGGCACATAATCCACATATCAACCGGCGTGCTCACGAATTGGTTTTCGCCCACAGCTGCACGCACACTTGCTACCCAAAAGGATGAAAGGGGAAACACGCAAGCTCTCCTGTTCGTGAGGGAATGGTAAATGTCCTTGGAGGGGTCGCTACTCTGCTGATGCATTACCAAGACTTCCAAGATGTTTTCCAAAAGGAGCAAGCAAATACGTTACCACCCCACAGGCCCTACGATTGCCAGATCGATCTGCTACCTGGAGCCCGGATTCCATGTGGGCGAATTTACGCACTCTGAGCCTGAAAACCAACACCTGAAGGCTTACCTGAAACAATACCTAGCCAATGGTTTCATCCGCCCGTCCAAGTCATTGGCCGCGGCGCCGTTATTCTTCGTACCGAAAAAGGAAGGTGATTTGAGAACGTGCATTGACTATCGTGCATTGAACCAAGTGACCATCAAAAACCATTACCCTCTGCCGTTGATCCCGGACTTATTGGACCAGGTCAAGGAAGCCCAGATTTATACCACGTTGGATCTGAGAGGTACCTACCATCTAGTGCGCATTAAAGAAGGGGACGAGTGGAAAACAGCATTCCGTACCAAGTATGGCTTACATGAATATCAAGTGATGCCATTCGGCCTATGCAATGCCCCAGCTGCATTCCAATATTTCATGAACGATGTCTTTAGAGAACTCATTGATGTCTGCGCTCTAGTGTATATCGATGACATCCTGGTGTATTCAACATCTGAGCAAGAACACGTTAGGCATGTACGGGCAGTCCTGACCAAGCTCCGAGAACACCACCTCTACGCCAAGCTGGAAAAGTGTTTGTTCCATGTTACGGAAGTAGAATTCCTGGGCTTTGTCCTCTCACCCAAGGGCATACGAATGGACGCTCACAAGGTCGACGCCGTCCTCAATTGGCAAGCGCCAAATTCAATCAAGGGGGTCCAGAGTATGTTGGGTTTTGCGAACATCTACTGTCTGTTTATTCCCGGATTCTACCAAATAGTGCACCCGATTACTTCGGTGTTAAGCAAATCCATCAAGACATTTTGTTGAACAGTGGAAGTGGAGAAAGCTTTCCAGGAACTCAAGATGTGGTTTACCACCGCTCCCATCTTGCGACACCCACGCCCCGACCTCCCTTACATTGTGGAAACAGATGCGTCTAGTCTAGCAATGGGGCAGTTCTGTCTCAAAGGGACTCACAAACAGGTCAACTACATCCAGTAGCCTCAGATACAAGGTGAGGGTTACAGACATGAGTAATGAATAATGTAATTGCCAGATCAAATGCACATATATGTGAAACAATAAAGGTTGAAAGACAACACAAACAAAGGTCAACACAACAGTGTTTCGGCCATTAAGCTAAACTTAAGGAGCTGTGGTCTAGTAGGCCTTCATCAGGACGGATCATTTCTTTTGCTTGAAGAATCCTATGTAATCGTAATCTTGGGGCATGTTGGCACAAGTCATCTGTGTGTCTATGTACACCGATGGATGCAGATCAACAATTCTTCTGCATGGAGGTCATACCTGAAGCGGTCTGTAGAGATCCGCTGTTCTGTTTAGTGCAGACGGTCAGAATCCCGTTTTACGCAATTATATTACTTACAATTATATTCATTTCTCACGTCACCCCCGCTAGGACACATAGAGAATCTAATTACATAATTTTTAAAAACCAAATATTGCCAATTTGGACATTGCTACTCATGTACTACATCATGTATGTTTCATGTTGAATATCCTATGTTTCAATACTCTTGTATTATAATACCTGCTGCATATTAAACAAGAATGGCAGTATTATTCAATCGAATCAAAATTTACTTTATTGAAATCCAGGAGTGAGAGGGTCTGATCTCTAGTTGGACTCACATGACCTTGCTCATTTGTGTTGTTGTAGGAGGAGTTGGAACTTCAAAGGGACAGAAGATTGGTGATAGGAGTGAGACAGAGTGGAGAAGGAGAAGGAGTAGAAAAGGGAGCAGTGAGAGTGAGTGTGCTTGACAGGGGTCCTCAACAAACCGGGTATTTACAAGGTACCAGCTCAATTCTCGTTAGAACACTAACTGCTGGATAGTGTAAGGAGAGTTAGAAAATCTGTGTGCGAGTCTGGTAAGATGACGCATACAGCCTTTAGGCCCTCAACCCTAGCAGAATATAGAACTAGACAGTAGGGGTCCATCGTCTGTATCTACTATCCTGGGGTCATGGTTCAGGAGGATGTTCAACACTAGATGAGAGAGAAAGGGCCAACTGTAGGCCCCACAGAATCTTCATTGAAAACCCTTAAACCGACTTGGATACAAGAAGTGGTTCTTGTGTCATTTGTGAATACCTGGCTACCATGTGCTGTTGGATTGTAACTTGCATTCTGGATTGTGTGATGAATCCACAGAATTTGTCCCCACTCCCCAACTGGCAGCCACCCCCCTTTGAGAATAGGGAGGTGAGCCTGCTAAGCTTAACACCCCTAGGGACCAAAGCAAGCGGGATCCCACTGTGTTGTCTGCCCCGCCCCCTTAGAGGACATAAAATGCCTAGATAGGGATTTATGTTATCCTCCCTTGTCCAAAGAAACAAACCGCTTTATTGGTTATATGGGAGTTATAATTAATGCTACCTTGAAGCTGTATGCACGAAGGGCAGGTGTGGTTTCTGACTCCTTTGAGCCACCATTGACATCTAAAAAAAGAGACTGAATAACTGACATACCCCCTTGTTGGGGGAAAATAAAACTCCAATCAGATTTTAGGAACAGCAGGAGAGCCGCCTGCAGAGCAGCAGAGGCTGGAGCACCTTCTCCTTTGGAAGTGTGGCCAGAGACCAGAAGCACTATCACAGGGTTCCAAATCCAGACACTCTGAAAAGCCTGCGGAACATCACGGCAGCCCTGCAGGGAGACAGACCTGAGAGGCCCAGTCTCAGAGCGCCTCAAGAGGAGGAGGGTGCCAGAGTGGAAACAAACCGCTGCAAAGGAACAGACGCAAGGTCCCTGTGGAACAACATCGGTAAGGGAGCCAAGGCTCCAAACAAGATGGAAACTGAGGAAGGAGGTCTGGAAGATGAGCCCTGTCGCACTGCTTGAAGGCCCGCCTGGAGGAGCACCCTTCAGAAACTAAAGGTGCACAGTTGCTCCAGGGAACTGGGTGGTGGGCAGAAAGGCCCCAGGAGACTCCAAGGTTGAGAATCAAACCCCAGGGCTGAGTGAAAAACTGACCTCAAGACAGGGAGAAATATCAACCACAGGGTGGGACAGAAGCCATTGCCCAAAACTGGGTGAAAAACCGACCCCAGGATGAGGTGAGAGACTGCCCCCAATGCTGTGTGAGAGATCGACCCCAAGGTGGGGTGAGAGAAAATCCAACCCCAAGGCGCGGGGTGAGAGAAAATCCAACCCCAAGGCGCGGGGTGAGAGAAAATCCAACCCCAAGGTGGGGTGAGAAAATCTAACCCCAAGGCTGGGTGAAAGAAAATCCAACCCTAAGGCGCGGGGTGAAAGAAAATCAAACCCCAAGGAAGGGGTGAAAGAAAATCTGACACCAAGGGCGGGGGGTGAAAGAAAACCTGACCCCAAGGGCGGGGGGGTGAAAGAAGACCAGACCCCAAGGCAGAGTGAGAGACCGGCCCCAAGGCCTGGTGAGAGACCGGGGTGAGACACTTTACCCCAAGGCGGGGAGAAAGAAAGCCAACCCAGGGCCCAAAGAAGGGTGAGGAACCCAAGGGATGGTTAAAAACCAACAAATCCAGAATTGGAGCTAGTAAAGCAAGATTCCTGGATGAGGAATACACGCCAGGAAGCACCAGGCACATTTTGTCACACAAAACCCTCATAAAAGAGATATATGTATATATATTTTACCCATAGGAGGGATTGGTTAGTATTTGATTCTATGACCAGTGCAACACAGGTAAGTAGCTCAGATGCCTAGAGATGGAAATAACTATTGGATCAACACATAACAGCTTCCCTAATTGTTGTAATGTCAGACCCTAAAATGGTTTGGGGTTTTGTGCCCAAAGGTCACCAGTTCCAAAGCAGATACTTCTTCAGGTAATGTTTTTATAGAGCCGTGTATTGCCAGTATTTAAGATTCTAGATCCATAAAGATAGTTAAAGTTCAAAGTAAAGTTCAATTCATCCCAACACACTAAGATTGGCATAGGAAGGGATCCTTGACACAGGGACCACCACCAAAGTTCAGAGTGACTCTGAGTCAGGACTTTACGCCATAGTTACTCTATGGGAGTCAGGGGAGCAAACAGATGTGTAGACTAATCTCCTGGCTCCGAGTTCTCTGGATGCCCACTTATGGAGTTTCTAGAATTTGTTCCTGGATCACTCTCCTGTCTTTGTTCCTGCCGCGGGAGTCATCTAGACAGAAGAGATACTTTGTTTCACAGGATTTAGTTTCGGTTTGCTGCAGTGCTTTGGAATCTGTTCCAGACAACTTCCAGTTGAAGACCCAAATGAAAACCTCTGTGGGAGAGATGGGGATGTGAAACCTCAGGGACATGATGAAGACAAGATCCAACAAAGGTCAGCACTGTCAGGTGGCGACAGGTGATCGTCCAGCGGGGAACACAGGAGCAGCCCCATCACAGCTTCCCTTTTGAAGTGAGACAGCTGAAAATGCAGGAGCTGGCACAATATGAAGATCTGGAAAGTTCCAAGGCTCTGCTTGTAACGAAGACAACTGCAGAGCTGGTCAGTCCTGGGACACTCCAAAGGCACAGCAGGCACAGATCCTGGAGCAGTCGTCGAGACTGGTTGTTCCCACCGGTCCAGGGATCAAAGCATCAACAAAGGCCTTCTTGAGATCAAGACAGAGGAACAGGGTGCCACCGGGACAACACTGGAGTCGATGCTGGCTAGCTGGAGGGGTTGTCCTCAGGTTGTTGGCAGGGTGCTCGTCTTCTTAGAAGTCTTGGTTTCAACAATGATCTCCCAAACAGTCTCAGGAGTCCTCCTTTTATCAAAGATTCAGGCTAGGAGTAACCCACCAATGCTAAGGATCTGCACCATTCTAACAGCCAGCGAATATACAATTATGGATATCGACAGTTGCTGGGCAGATGTGGTGATCAGACTTTCTGGCACCAGAGATGTGGATTGGGACAAAACAGGCCCAGTCTCTCTCTCTCTCTCTTTCTCTCTTTCTCTCTTTCTCTCTCTCTCTTTCTCTCTCTCTCTCTCTCTCTCTCTCTCTCTCTCTCTCTCTCTCTCTTTCTTTCTCTCTCTCTTTTTCTCTCTCTCTCTCTTTTTCTCTCTCTCTCTCTCTCTCTCTCTCTCTCTCTCTTTTTCTCTCTCTCTCTCTCTTTTTCTCTCTCTCTCTCTCTTTTTTTCTCTCTCTCTCTCTCAGAAGAGGGTAGGAAGGCGATGTGCCTCAGTAAACGTCCAGCCATTTCCCCCCATATCTTTTCAAATTTTCGGGGGCAGCCCCTCACATTGTAGATGCGGCGTTCCAGAGATGCGCACCTACTTAGTTCGTTGATCCAGCGGTTCAAGCTTATTGAGTCTGCCGATCCCCAGTTTGCGGCTATGTCTTTTCCCTGCACTCAGTGCCACTGCCAGGAACAGTTTTTGATGATTAGTGAGGTCGACCTCCCCCCAGATTCCCAAGAGTGTCATTTTGGGGTCTTTTGGAATTGGCATACCCAGTATGGTGGAGATTGTATTAGTGTACTCACCCCAGAAGGCCTGTAGCACTTGGCAGTTCCAGATCATGTGAAAGAATGTGGCCGTCTCTCTTTTGCATCGGACACATGTCTCATCTCTGGTCCCTCCCCATCTAACCATGGCTTTGTGAGAGTAGTATGAGCGGTGGAATATTCTGAGTTGTATCAATCTTAAGTTTGACCTCGATACCTCTCTCTCTCGGCGACATTAGTGCGTCTATCCAGTCCTCTGGTTCTAGAACGCTCAGGTCTTTCCCACCTTTCTTTCAACTTATCAGGTTCTTTAGCTCCCAAGGAGTTGAGGGCCAAGTAGAGTGTGGAGGTCACTTTGGAGGGGATACGTTGCGGGAAAATGTTGGTCTCTATGGGGGGAGCAAGAGGGTATAGCAGTTATATCTGGAAACTGGCTGTCTATGGCGTGAGCAAGTTGTGCATGTTGAAACCGGTCCATAGGTGCCAAACCAAATGTATCTTGCAAAGTATCAAAGCTTAGCAGGTGTCCCTCTTGGAGCATAGTCTGTTTCAATGCGGATGTGCGGTAGTGTGGGTTTGGCATGTAGCCAATCATTTACTACCCCCATCTGTGTTGCTAGGTAGTACGTACGTACGTGCGTGCGCATGGTAGTCCAATGCCACCCTCCCACACAGAGCGTTGGAGTATAGTGAGGGCAATTCTGGGTTGTTTCCCTCCCCAAAGCAGCGTACGTAGGTTCCTATCTATGAGTGCGCAGGTTCCATGGGGGGTGGGAAGCGGAGCATTTTGCAGAATATATAGGAGTCTTGGGAGCGTCATCATTTTAAATAGGGCTGCCATGCCCATTAGTGATGGGGGGAGCGATTGCCAGTGGGAGACATCCTTGCTAAACCTATCTAGTACAGGTTGTAGGCTGAGGCGGAGAAATCCGTCTAGGGCTGGACCAATGCGTATGCCCAGGTATTTAAACTCCCTGATAGAGACGTGATAGGGGCCAGTCTCAGGAATCGCAGCTTCGCTGCCTTGGATCGGGAAGTAGATAGTTTTGGACTCGTTCACCTTCAGGCCAGCAAAGGTTGGGTATTCCTTAAGGATGTGGGATACAATCGAACCTGAGGTGACCGGATTACTAAGATATATAAGGAGGTTGTCTGCATACAACGAGAGCCGATCTTCTCCTCCCCCTGGCCAGGCAAATCCAGGCCAGCTTTTATTCGATCTGAGTTCAATTGCCAGTGGCTTGATAGCGAGCAAGAAGAGAAGTGGGGAAAGGGGGCATCCCTATCTAGCTCCTCGGCCCAGATGAAATAATCTGGAGGACTTGCCGTTCACCCTCACAGCAGCCTCTGGGGATGCGTACAGGAGTTTAACCTAGGAGATGAAGCTTCGCCCAAAGTTCATTCGGGCCATGATTTCCCACAGGGCCTCCCACCCCACAGAGTCAAATGCTTTCTCAAAGTCCACCGCCAGGAGAGCCAGTGGATACGGTATCGCTGAGGCCCTGTCTAGGGCAAGTTGGATTCTGCGTAAGTTCATGCAAGTAGATTTGAATCCACATTGATCGGACTTTGGCCTCTCTGTTGATCAGCGAGATGGGACGGTAGGAAGCACATTCTTCCGGAGGCTTTCCGGTTTTATGTATGACCACTATGCTCTCTCTTCTGAGATCCGGAGGGAGTGCGCCTTGTTCTTTACTGTGGAGGAACATGCGGTGCATATGTCCCGTTGGCGTGTTGCAGAGGCATTTCCAGGTCTCTGTTGGGAAACCATTGGGACCCGGGGTCTTTCCAGGTTGGAGTTGTGCCAGCGCCTCTTGGATTTCGTTTTCAGTGATTTCGGTGTCTAGGAGATCTACTTGTTGTGCTGACAGTTTTGGGTACCTAATCCGGTCGAGGAAGCTAGAGGGAGCGGGTGTGGGATTCCTGATTGGTGGGGTGTAGAGTTTCTCGTAGTAGGCGGCGAATGTTTCTACTATATCAGAGTCTGCACTTAGCAGCTCCCCCACAGGGATCTGATGGCTCGCACGTACCCTTTGGTTTGTTCACGTCTCCAACCAGGCAAGGGTTTTTCTTTGCCTTGTCTCCTTTCTCGTATATTTGACTCCGAACTAGCCAGTGGGCTGCCTGTGCATTATCCAGGGCCATGTTACTGAGGGCTTCTTGTGCTGTTATGAGGGCTTCCGTGGTGCTTTGGGTACTGTGTGCCAGGAGTTGTTCTTCACATTCCAGTACAGATGGCTTCTCCACGGAGGACAGTTTTATATGCTTCGCATATCGAGATTGGACATTCCACTGAACCTTTGTTTATTTCAAAGTATTTTGTAGTCTTTTTCTCTAGTTCTTCAGCAATTTCGGGGAGCCGCGGGTGGTATGTATTCAGGCGCGAGGTGTTGTCTGGGTGGTGGCAAGCATTTTTCATAGTTATAAGGAGCTTGGAGTGGTCCGAAATACCTCTGGCCAGGAACTCAGCGGATACAAGCCTATGTTGCAGAGGATGAAGGCATAGTCGATTCTCAAACGTTCTATGTACACCGGAGAAAAATGAGAATCCGGCCTCGCTGTCGTGCAGTGATCGCCAAGTGTCTGACAATCCCACTGTCTTGGCAAACGTGTACAGAGCTGTCGGGGCTAGTCGAGTTCCAGCCCTTCTGTGGGACCTGTCGGCCACGACATCCATAACTTCGTTAAAGTCCCCCCCCCTATGGCCCATAAATCGGCATCTTCTTCCAGAAGTATGTTCTGCAATTCTCCAAGTAGCTCCTTCGTAAGTGTGGGGGGAGCGTAGACCGCAACAAAACCCAATTTTTCGCCCCAGATGTCAGCAAGCAATACCTCGAATCGGCTCCTGGGGTCAGTCCGTACCTTCCTGATCTGTATAGGCACTCGTTTGTGGATGAGTATCATTGTACCCCTGGCGCCTTTTGTGAACCTAGCTTCATAGGTATGCGGCTAGTTTGATCTTCTAAAGAAGCCGTTGCCGGTTCCGATGAGATGCATTTCCGTGATGAGGGCTATATCTGGTGAGTATCGTTTGAGGTACTGAAGCACCAGTCTTCGTTTCACACTGGAGCGTAGGCCATTGACGTTCCAGGTCAATAAGGACAGCTTGTCAGTGTTTGCTCTAAATGCGTGGGTCTTATTGCGAGGCATCAAAAAGGATCGGATGTCTTGTTAGCCTCTTGGGTCGTATGTAGTGCTCTCCCGAGCTTTGTCTTGTGTGTCCCACGTCTGGGTCCATCGCTGCCAATGGGGGCGTAGTGTAGGCCTAGGGTACCCAGATGTATCCCCTGCAGGGTGTCATCCAGAGGTTGCCATGTGACTGTGTAACTTGTGCCTGGATAATGCGGGTTTCTCGGGCCCCACAGGTGGGTTGTTTGTGTTTCCTGCGCCAGGAGGAATGGGTGTCATGCCTTCTTCTTCTGTGATTCCGATTGCCTATCCCCGTAGAACTCCCCCCAAACTGGGAGCACCTGTCGCCCAAACATTGAACTTTTAACTGTGAAACTTCTTCGGGATATCCCGGACTGGGGTAGTGATTACAATGCCTAGAGGGCGGCGGCCCGCAAAGTTAGAGTTCCCCTAGTATTACGTTGCAGGTCGGTCCTTGTGGTGTAGAAGCCTCATCCGTTCTCAGTGGTGCTTTCGACCGGATGCTGTGGCGTTTCGGTTTCTGGACCCACCGGGGCTAAGGGGGGCGAGAGCTGTCCGGATTTGGGTTTCTGTGCAGACAGTCTAGGAGGCGAGCGTCGGGCTCCAGGACCGTTGAGGATTTGCTTTTCGAGCCATTCTCATGCCTTTTTGGGGTTGTAGAACAGGTGTGTGGTGCCCTCATGATGAACTTTGAGCATTGCCGGGAAAAAAAGAGCCTACTTGATTAACAGAGATTGGAGTTTCTTCTTGACAGAGTCGAACGACTGGCGGGCCTTTTGCACCTCCTTGGTGTAGTGTGGGTAGAACCCCACCCGGTATCCGTTGCATGTGATGGGGCCCGAGGCCCGTGCCATCTTGAAGATAGCGTCTCGGTCTCGAAAATTTAAAAGGCGTGCAATTATCGTTATTGGCAGAGCTCCAGGGGTGGGTCGCCCGGTGGGCACTCTATGTGCTCGTTCAATGGAAAAGAACTTGGATCATTTTTTGGGGTCGAAGACATGAGCCAGCCAATCCTACAAGAAGAATTCGGCACTGGGTCCCTCTTCTTTTTCCGGGATCCCAAGAATCCTGAGATTGTTGCGTCGCGCCATTCCTTTGCTGTCCTCAGCGCGATATTCGAGTTGGTTAACTTTTTTGGAGACTACAGTTAGCTGCTGTTCCAGTCGGCGGACAGTGTCCTCTGTGTCTGATATTCTTTGTTCAGCTTCGTCGACTTTGGACGATAGGTTGCGTAGGTCTTGGCGAAGGAGGGACACTTATGTGGATAGCCCTCCAATTTTGAGTTCCAGGGACGTTTTCGAATCTCCAATTGCTTTCATTAGGTCAGTCAGTGAGACAGGAGGGTCTTGAGCATCCTCCCTCGATTCTTCCCCGTCCAGGGTTTGTGTCCCTAGGCAGGGAGGGCCCCCCACTGCGAAGAGGTCCATTTTACTTTGTAGGGTTTGTCTTCTGGCCTTATCCTTGCCCATAGCGCCAGGAGGTGGTCTTAGTGAGGTGCTGGGTCAAGGTAGGTCGTGTTACCATCTTGAAGAGGGTTGGTGTTGGAGTTGGGGGATTTGGCGTGTGTCTAGCCTCTGCACCGCCGTCCTCTGTTCTGGAGTGTCAGTGGGGTTCCCTCCAATCTCCTGATTTTGGATCCCATGCTCTTGGTTTGCCTGTTGCGTCTAGTTAGACGTTGCGCACACAGTGGAGGGTGTCCGCTATTGTCTGTGCGAGGCGGGTAGCCGCGGCAGTAGACTGTGCTCGCTTGTGGTTCTTGGCCATGTAGACCTATCTGTGGCAGTGGTCGTTCCTTAGGGCGACCTGATGCACTGTCCGAGTGGATCCTGTTAGTCTCCTGGTGTGACGCAGCGTTGAGGACTGTGTGTCTCTTCTGTTTTTCTGGTGCCGGCCTGTGCTGTGGCGGAGGTACCACTAGGTCTTATTGTCGCCTATGCTCCAGTGAGGCTTCCCCCAGCTGTTCAGGGGTAGGGTACTCGCCCTGCGTCTGCCAGTTGTGTAGAGATGGGCGTTGTGCACAATGGGTGTGTCGTCCGTAGCACCTGGGGCTGTCCACTGGTGTATCCGCGTTTGGGTTGTGGTCCCGGCAGTGTGGACAGAGCCTCAGGGGGGTGCCTGTGGTGCCGGGTGGGCTTTCTGTGCGGTGGTTGGGTCTCGGGCCTCCCAGCACAGGCGGGTTCAGTGTGTTTGGGGTTTCCTAACTGATGCCCCGCTGTCTTTAGGCAGGTCATTATGTAGATTGGGTGTGCACTAGCATGCCTCCTGGCGGTAGGTGGAACACGCGTTGTACATGAGCCGGTATCTCAGAGGTGTGGTCGTGCTTGGGAACCCACTGATGCAGGGTGCATGCCACTTATCTTGCGGCGAGGGGCGTTTTGATTGCAGGTTAGGGTGTTGTATCTTGGAAAGCAGCTTCCAGCACCAGTTCTCTTGTGCGTATTGCGTGTGGGCCTTGCACCTGGGGCTGTTTACCCTGCTGGGCTTGTGGTCCGGGGTGTTGGGGGTCAGCCTAGCCCTGGGGGAGGCCTACCCAGGTAGTGCCCTTCTATCGGCCCGCCCGTGGCCCGTCTCCAGTAGCAGTGCTGTGGAAGAAGTGCTCCTCCTCGCTCTGGGCTCAGAGTGCTGTTACTCGTGCACCGCTCCGGCCAAGTAGACCCGCTCGAGAGGAGCTGTACTCCTGGCAGTGGCTGCTCTGCCCTGTGTTCGGTGTAAGTACCCTCCGTGGGGGGGTGAGGGCCACTCTGCCGCCATGACAGTGAGATGCCCGTGCGTTGGGGCGCGTATGGCGCTTCTCACCTTAGTCTGCTGATGGCGTGTGCAGACCTGGACCCCGTGGCTGGTATCTGGTCTGTCTGGAGGCACTCTCAGGTGGCTGCCGTGGGTTTGGTGTCTGTGTACACGCTTCCACCTGACGATCGCGTCGGTGCGGCACGCTCTTTGCATCCGCTCCGGTTCCAGGCTGGTGCTGCCGTGGGCAGTGGTGGTGTGGGGGCGGGCAGGCAGCTGGCCTCCTTGCGCTGTCCAAAATGGTGGCCGACACTACGCTGGCGGTCTTTGGCCCGTTGAAGGCTTTCCGGGCTCCGATTCGCCACAAGGAAGCAGCGCGTGCTGCCCAGACGGTGCCGCCACAGTCCCGTCTCGGGCAGGCTGGGTTCCTGGGGGCCAGGTTATTCCAGGATGTTTGCTGCGGCCGCCGGGAGCCAATGCTATTAGGTGTTCATGCGCGGCTCGTGCATGCGCAGTCTTTACTTACCTTTATAAAGTCAAGACTTGAGTTCATAATAAGTAAGAATAAAGAGTGCCCCATATAAATATGTAAAGGGAAAGTTGCAAAACGAAAATCCTTCCTAACACAAGTCCTTATTGTATTTACTTTGCATCAAGTGTTTTTTTTTTTGTTTTGTTTTTTTAGATTAGGGCCAAGAGATTTAGGTACAGATTAGGCTTTGAGAGGTCATGTCATATTGTCAGTCTCCTGATTCTGACTTACCACAATTGTTATAAGACACATTCAATAACCTCCCTTTGATCCCGGGGGGGCTAGGGATTCTGGCCCATTATGTAAAGTGCTATCTGTGGGATTCCCAAGAACCTCTACTCTGCATTCTCTCTTGCCTCATAGCAGCATTACAAAGCCATAAACACAAATGGCCTTCTTATAAATGCGCAATCTGAAGAAATAAAGTCCTTTGCCCAGCTGCTGAGGGTCTGGGCGATCAGTATCATACACTGTGCCCCTCATGAAAAGATAGTTTAGTAGAGCATGGCTATGATTGCCTTGTGCATGCATTCCTCCTGAATGCAGCACGACTGATTATGTTGACTCGCATTCATGAAACAAAACTAGCTTACTCCTGAAATACTGCACTCCTACGTGGAATAGCCAGTGAGTCACTGTTTTGAGCTGTGCAGCTATGCAGCAGAATTCCCTTTTCGAATGGATTGTGTCCTCCCACGTATTCCTCGTCTTTGGCATATTGAAGTCTGCTTGCAGCTTGCTTTTCAATTTTGTTTTCATAGGATTGAGGGCCGTGCAGTGTTGAATAATTGCCCTCGATGGCCCCCCCTAGTGTCCTCGGCCATGACGTTGATGCTGTTATATGAAGCGTGCGCTGACCGTTACCTCCGTTCTGTTTTTCACCACATGCTAGCGTGCTTCGGTGCGATTGCCTCAGCAAAATGTCAGTTAAGTTTTACTTCAAGAATTAATTTGATTCGACTTCTTCGACATGTCCTCGATACCGAAGACCGGATTTAAGCGGTGTGCTGACTGTGGAGCTAACATTTCCATTAAAGACCTGCACAGAGTGACTGCGGTGTCTGGGGACAGACCACAAGTTGTACGAATGTGGCTCATTCCAGTCCATGATGGTCAAGGTCTTGCGGGAAAGGAAGGGGTAACTTGTAACAGGTAAACCCTCTCCCAAATCCCCCTCCATTACCCCGTCCAAAAGAAAATCATCGTCCTACTCAAGGGATGTGTCCCCTGAGAAAAAGCGCCCCAAACACCGGAGACGCTATAGATCGAGTTCACGATGCTAGTCATCTCACAAAAAAGGAAAGAAGCGACGCCATGGATCAAAACCAACTGCGGTTGTCGAAGACTATGACATTACTGATATTTTAGACAGTGGTCCAGTAAAATAATTGGTATTACCATTTCACAATGCTTTAGCGTGAGAGTTATGGAGAATTGGTTGAAGCTAGATTTGGTCCCTCCAGTTAATAAGCTGCTAACAAAGAAATACAGAACAGCTTCTATAGATCCTCCCTACCTAAATAGGCATCCATCACCAGAGAGCCTAGTTAAGGCTGCGACAGCATCTTATAAAGCATCAGCTTATCCATCCACTCCTGCTGACAAGGACAATAGGAAAGTGGATGGTTTAGTGCGGGCAGCATGGTGCTGAAATCTGCCAATGCCACAAGTGCCATGGCGAAGTATACAAACACCCTTTGCGGAGTAGCTGCCCTAGCAGCAGACTACTTCTCAGAAGGCGAGAGAGGGATTTTTAAACCTCATTCAGGATGGAAAAAATGCCATGAGGCAATTCTTGCAATCAAATCTAGATATGGTTGACTCGGTGAGAAGGGCAACGGCTGCCAGTGCAGTTTTAAGACACGTCCGATGTCCAGGCACGTTTGCTGGTCATGCCCTTCAATGGAATACAGTTATTTGGTGAAAAAGCTGACAGTTGCTTAGAAAAACTGCAAGCATCAAAAGCTGCAGCAAAATCTTTAGGGGCGGCAATAGGGCACGTTGTTCAATCATCAAGACAAGGGTATAGAGGACACCCTATTTGCTTCTGTTCTTCCATCTGAAGGCTAAGGGGAGGGTACCCTCAAAGGGGTCAGAGAAGGGCACCTCGTAGGGGCAGAGGTGGTAGAACATACCATGCCTCACCTCCTGAATTGCTCTCAGCTGTGACTCTCTCACCCACAATTCGGTATTAGGAGGCAGTGTCTCTCAACATCTCCAGAGTTGGTGGGGCATAACTTCGGGTGAATGGGTGCTCTGGACGGTAGCCCATGGTTATTGCCTCCCTTTCATAGAGGAACCCCAGATTGCGCCCCAAAAGCCTGATCTTCTTTGGATCCAGATCCGCTCCTCAAACAGGAAATTCGAATCCTACTGGAGAAAGGAGCAATAGAGAACTGGTACCTGCAGCAGAGAGAAACCTGGGTTGGTACTCTCCCTATTCCCTAATCCCCAAGTAGGATGGAGGAGTGTAACCCATCTTGGACTTGAGATGCTTGAACAAGTTCCCCAGGAAGGGCGAGTTCAAGATGTCAGTACCTTCTGCAAAGGTCTCAAAACATGGATATTCACGCAAGAACCTTTATCCTCTGAAGCTACCAAGTTCTTTTATGTATCTAAAACAGGCATGTCTTTAAGTAATAGAACTGTGTCTGCATCACCTTTTACTGTAACCAGCTCCCAGATGCTCTTAGGTATGATGCATTTTTAAATGTCAAAATAAATAAATGTCAACTCTTTAGCAGATCCTTCAGGTCCTTCGACTTCAGGAATGGATGGTGTCATTGGACCATCAGGATGCTTGCTTTCATGTTCCCACCCATCTCAAGCACAGGAAGTACCTACCGTTCGCAGTTGGCGGTTCTCATTATCAGTTTCGGGTTCTGCCATTCAGACACTCAGCCCTGAGGCTCTTCACCAAGTTTATGGCATTGGTGGCACCAAGTTTAAGGAGTGAGGGGATCCACATCTACCCCTACCTAGTTGACTGATTGATCATGGCTGTTTCCCCGGAACAGTCTCGGTCATCTCAGCCACCTCTGCCACGTCTTCCACAAGCTGGGCTTCTCCCTGAACTTCTAGAAGTACCACTTGACACCTTCACAGAAGCTTCAATTTATTGGAGCTGACCTGGATTCAGCCTCTGGGAAAAGCCTTGCCATCTCAGTTGAGGGCTCAACATCTCTTGCAGATGGTCCAAAAGCTTGAGCGCCCAGCCTCTCTCGGCCTTCCACTTCCTAGGGTGCCTTGGCCTCATGGCATCCTGCATTTGTCTGGTGCCAGAAGCCCCTTTTGAGAGTGAGATCCCTTCAATGGGCTCTCAGATCCCAGTGGTCTCAATTCTCTGGCAGAATGACAGACATTGTTCAGGTCCCGACAAAGGTCGCTCAGGATCTCCTGTGGTGGGCCTGCCAAGAGAATGTGATGAAAGGAGAACCTTTTTGGCAACCATGGCTGGAGATGACACTTGTGACAGACGCCTACCTCACTGGATGTGGAGCGCATATGAAAGATCTTTCTGTCAGCTGAGACTTCATATCAACCTGTTGGAGCTGAGGGCAATCAGACTAGCACAGATGGCCTTCCTCCCCTCAATACGGGGGACAATTGTCCTGATAATGAAGGCCAACACAATGGCCATGCACTACCTCAACATGGGAGGGGGCATAGGGTCACTCGCCCCTGTTCAGAGAGGTAATTCAGCTCTGGTTCTGGGTCTTACAGAAGGAATCTCTCTCCTGGCAATTCATCTAACCCGAAAAGAACACATGGCGTTGGATGCTTTGATCAGGCAGAGCACCGTCTCCCACGAGTGGGAGTTGGCTCAGGAAGTCCTTGTGGAGATCTTCGCCCTTTGGGGGACCCCTCAAGTGGATCTGTTTGCGACCAGTGTCCACAAGAAGTGTGAGCAGTTATGCTCCAGGGAATTTCCCCAAAGAGGAGCTCTAGCGTACGCGTTGTGGTAGATTGGGAGTTTCCACTTCTGTACTCGTTTCCATCAGTCCCCGTCATTACTCATGTCATCAGGAGGTTGAGGACGTTCGGGAAAACCATGATCCTCATTGCTCCGTATTGGGCCAGGAGAACATGGTACTCAGACCTTCTAGAGATGGCCATCTGCCCTCCAATACGTCTTCCCCAAAGAGAGGACCTACTCTTGCAAGAGGGAGGTCTCATTGTTCATTCAGAGATCAGGACTCTCAATCTTCACGACTGGTGTCTGAGAGGGTGAGATACAAAGATTGGGACCTTGTGGAAGACGTGATGGAGGTGTTGCTTTCGGCCAGTAGTCCAGCAACTAAGTCCCTGTACTGCTGACGTTGAAACAAGTTTTGCAGCTGGGGCAGGGATAAAAAAGTTGATCCTTTCACATGCAAGCTTCCTACTGTGCTTTCTTTCTTACTCCATTCAACAAATTCAGGGTTCCAAGTGGCCACAGTTAAAAGACACTTGGCAGCACCGTCAGTCTTCAAGAGATCTCCTGATGAGGGATTGTATTTTAAAGTGCAGGTTGTTGTACAATTTCTTAGGGGCTAACACATTTAATACCTCATGGGAGCACTTTTCGACCCCTTACACGTGTCCTTTGAGGGTGCTTACACTTCAAACGGCCTTCTTATTGGCTATCATGTCTGCCCGCAGGGTAAGCAAAGTGCAAGCCCGGTCTGAAAAACCACCTTTTACGTCCATTTTTTAAGGACAAAGTAGTGTTGAGAGTCTGCATCTTTTCTTCCGAAAGTAGTATCGGAATTTCACCTAGCTCAGTGGATAGTCTTACCAACTTTCTATCCTCCGCCTCATCCATCAATCGTCTGGACGTTGCTCCATTTCACAGACAGCCAATGTACGTCAGGATGACCGACTTTGCATTGGATGGTGGTCAGTCATAATGTCGAAAAAAAGTCGAATTACAATAAATTCGAAAACTTAATGTCGAAAAAATAAAATCGAATTCTTTTTTTATTTATATATTTTTTTGGGGTTGCGCATGTAAAAAAAGTACAAAAAAGGTTAAGAAAAAAAGGGGATTGGGGAGGGTTACCCTCATTTACCCCCCCATTTTGAATAAAAAAACGTATTAAAGAAATTCGAATATTTTTTTTCGACATTATTTTTTCGATTATTTTTTTTGACTTTCAACATTTTTGCATTCGATTTTATGACTATAAACCGCGTTGGATACACAGGACAGAAATTAGGTTTAGCAGTCACAAAGCAAAACATTTCTAGATGGATAGCAATGTGCATAACAGAATGCTACTCATTAGCAGGAAAAGTCGAGGCTGCAGGCTTAAGCGCGCATTCCACTAGAGGGGTGATGCTGCTTCTTTGGCCCTGGAAAGGGGAGTGCCAATGCAGGACATCTGCAGAGTAGCAACATGGTTGTCGTTTTATACCTTTAGCAGTTTTTACTGCATGGACTGTCTGGTGAGGAGGCCAAATTTCGCAATGCTGTGCTCCATAATATCAACAAATAAGAAATTCTTAGCACCCACCTGCTAATACAAACTGCTTTGGGAGTTTATCAAAGAGGAGGAATACATGGGAGGATACAATGCATTCGAAGACCAAGTTACTTACCCGTGGTAACATTCTTTCGACTGGATATTCCTCCCACGTATTCCTTATTGCCCTCCCATCCATCCCCTCTTGCTTGCCAAGAATTTCCATGTGATTACACCTTCCTATCTCGCAACGTCACATGCGTCTCCATCAATGGCAAGGCATGCAGGACAAAGGGGAAAAAACTAAAACTGAGGTAAAGGTCACTGCTCGTGGTTAATTTACCAGCGTCAGCGTTGACTGCAGAGACCATACGGAGGCTGTCGGGAGCCATGATTCGACTCTGCACAAGCTCAACTCTATGAAAAGAAAATTACAAAGCAAGCTGCAAGCAGACTTGGATATATCAAAGATTAGGAATACGTGGGAGGAACATCCTGTCGTAAGAATTTTACCACAGGTATGTAACTTGTTCTGTCTGATTTTAAGAGGGTGGACAGGGTATTTAAGCCCTGGCCTCCGCCATACACACATACATTATTGCAAATTACTTGCCTGGAACTTTATCAGCAGTTGATAAAAGTTAATACATTAGTGAAACCAAGTGAAAGGGATGAAGGGAAAATGGGAATAACCAGTTCCATTCGGATGGAAGAGCAAGGCTAGATACATCTATCTTTACTGCCCGATTCACTCAAGCATGACTACTGTAAAAGAGACCAGATCTCTGCATTGGTTGTTGTCACGAACTGGGAGAGCACGAGTTGAAGCGGAGGAGCAAGGAGACAGCAATGCTATTTGAGAGAACTGCTTTTGAGAGAATCCAGTACAGATCTTTTCAAGAACTGCACCGCGCTCTGCATTAGACTTTGAACAAGGCCTGGAAGTATATCTAATAGGTACTACCCCCCCCCCCCCCCCCCCCACCCCTCTCTGGGACCTATAGAGGAAGAATGATCTCAGACTGACAAAACTCCCATGCAAGAGCAAAGAAATAGTTACCAGTAGGAGAGTGTTGTAAGGTTATCAGAGTGGCCCAGGAGGACGATCCTCGACTAGAGGGTGAGAATAAGTAGACTTGATAAGCAGGCAAGCCAGGGGGAAAATACTTGTGACCAAGATGTTAAGAAACTAGCAGGGCTCTGTATTCCCAGGATTTGCTGTTGCCGGACAGGAAACAAGCTGAGAGCTTTTTCTGTGGGAATTAAACTTCAAGAAGTGAGCAGGGACGTGTAACCTTGGAAATGAGACTGGTGAAGATACATTGTTAGGAAGCCTGGCAAGATCCATAGCCCTAACGTTAGAGTTAATGGGACACTTTTAGATGGCTCATCCTGACATCTTTGCCAAAGCAACACTTTCTGTTTCTACTTTTTAATCAGTAAGAACCTACAGGCATTGCTCTCCCCCATCCTGAAAAGTTAATAAAGGTGTTGAGCTTTTGTTGCTGGGCTGTGTGTTCTGTTTATTTTTTACCACACTTAAACCTCCAAAAGGAATGCATGCATATTTGGTGAGGGTCTATTCAGCTTCTGTGGTCTGAGTCTTCTTCAAATCAAAGATATTTGCAGGCGGCTACAGTGCATTGGGCATATTGAATACATTTGCACACACTTCTACTTGGGTTCTAGTACCAGAGACAAAGCACAGTTTGAAGAAGCAGCGCTCAGGATTTTTTTTTTGTCAAGCCACAGTGTCGGGTTATGAGTTAGTTCTTAATCTGTACGTTTTCATTCAACCTTTGGATTCCCAGAGTGCTTTTTGAGCTCACTTGAGTATGGAAGAAAGAGGATGAGATGTTGAAGTAAGTCAAAGTTGCTCACCATGCTGACTATTTTACTCGTAATCCTTTTTTCTCTGCGCACTGTTCAAATGGATTTTCAGAACCAGCCCTGTGGAAGGCTTCTGAGAGGCCAAGCTAGTCTGTGAGCATTGACATTGATACTTAGTCTTGACAAATGCAATAAGACTGACTTCAGGAGCTGTGGGAGTGATGTGTAAGTACAGTTATCCACACACAGAGGAAGTCAAAGAATCTGCACACAAGTACACACATATACTAAGTTATTAAGTCTTAAAACACCAAGCAGGTAACATTCAAGAGAAGCATATATCACACAACACACTTATGTGTACACAGTTGGCAAACACAAAGTTAGATTTCCTATACTTTGCACTAAAACACAATAAAAGGAGTTCAGTAATGCAAAGCATTGAAATTATAGCAAGTAAACTGAAAATAGCAATGCACTGAAACATAAACCATATACCCTGCCTTTTAAATATAAGGCCAGACCCCTAGATTTAATAGTCTCTGCCTATCAGTTAGGTGTAGTCCTAGTGCTTCAACATTGCCAACGTTACAGAGGTGCGAGGGAGAGGAGAGTCTCGAAAGCTCCTTTGCTCAAGCTTTGGCAAAGCAAACAGTTTGTTAGAAAGATGTAGTTTAATGCATATTTCGGATATAACCGGCAAGAATGAAATGTATGGGTGCACTCCCAATCCCACATACTAATGGTTACTCTGGGGACATTCTTTGCTCGAACTCCACTAATCACATCCAGGCATGAGTGTTAGCAAGTGGACTGTTCTCTTATGCAATCCTTATGGTGGGAGGGGAGCACAAAACAGGTGTTTGGGAAAGTTTTTCTATTTTGCAGCTTTCTCTCCATTGGCATCAATGGAACCCCCTAACGCTTTGCTATAGTGGGACCCCTGACCTGACTCTTTGATGGGAAGCACTGGTGGGGGACTCCTAATACTACAAAGACATTTTTTGCTTTCAGGCTCCCACATGGGAGACATTTCACCAGCGGTGAGCAAAGGCCAACTTGGTTAAATCCACGAAGTCTGCAGCGTCGCGCTGTAACCGGCAGTCATTCAACAAAGAGCTAAACCAAGCCTGTGAGATTTTTGATGTCTTTCCAGATGGCTGCCCGCTCAGCACCGGAGTGCCTTTTGATGTTTCCCTAGCGATGGCGCGCTGCACTTGATTGGCTGGACGCACCTTCTTCTTGCCAGTAGGGAACCGGCAGGCGAGGATACCACCCCCTCATCAAAGACTCACATCAAAGGCCCTTGTCTGAGCTTGTCTGGGCTGAGAGCTCAGAGGGACCCCACCTTTGTCCCCCCGTCAAACTATGAAGCAGCTGCTACCCCACAGACTTTGGCCCCTTCACCTCTATGCTCTCTGCAGATCTACCAGTGAGCGATGGCTGAACTTTCCCACTGCCTCCTCCACCAACATCTTTGAACCAAAACTGTGCCCATCTCACTCTGCCTTCCTGCATGACCTAATCTACTTCTTCTTTCATTGCATTTTGTGTCCCTTTTTCTGAATATGGAATATAGGGGTGTGTGTGTGTGTTTATAACATCTTTGCACCCCATTTGGCATTGCATTTGTGTCCTTTGTGTCCTTTTGTACCTACTAGGCTGCCTGGTGAGTTTGGGCTAGGACTGTACTGTGCAGCCACTCCTCTTTCCTTCAACTATCCTTTGCTGCCCCTATGGCACTAAACATCTCCCCCTCTTCTCTGACTGCTACACAATCACTGACTTTCCCTCTCCCACCATGCCTGGAAGAAAAAGCACAAAAAAGACATACTGCCCACTAACCCTGGCCTACCCATCGCAGACACCTATGTCAGTGCAACCTCCAGGCAGATCTTCACCGATATCCTCTTCTCTGTCTGTCCCCTCCTCAGATCTATGGACTCCTCGTCTCATCTCTCTCCCCCCTTTCACATCCTCATTAATGGCGGCACCAAATGGGAAGTCTTCTTGGCGGGCTTTGCATCTTCCAGGTGTATCATTAATGTCTATCACAGTCACACTATCTTGGTTCAGGGTCCTCAACCCAACCTCCTTCTCTTTGACTGGCGCCTGCCGTCCCTCATTAACTTCCTTCCCACATCTGCTACTCCCTCTTGCACTCTCTCTGGCCCCGAATGTCATACCACACCCCTGTACTCCCTCCTCGGAAAACCTTCAATGGTAGAGACCTCCTTCATCTAGCCACTCTTAACACATGCTCAGCCATCATTCACTCTGCCGACATCTGCCTCCTACTTGAAGACATTGACCTCGACATCATTGCTCTTACTGAGACATGGTTCAATGCCAGCTCAGTCACTGCTTTTGACTCCCTTCTCCCTTATGGCTAAAAGATCATCTCCAAGCCTCGACCAAACTGTGCTGGCGGTGGGGTTGCCCGGATTTTCCCTGAGTTGGTCCCTTCCTCCCTCATACCCAACCTGAATTACTCTTCCTTTGAGAGTCTGGTCTGCAAGATGGTCATCTCTCCTTCCTCCTCTCTGATAATTGCCACTGTCTACAGGCCATCTGGCTCCACCACCTTGTTCTCGCCAAATGGACCCATTTCCGCTCCTCTCTCCTTACAACCACCTCTAAATCCTTCTCGTGGGCGATTTCAACATCCATCTGGACTCCTCTATCATGGCATCCACTCTCTTCCGTGACCTTTGCAACTCATTATCCCTTCTGGTCCAACCCACTCGGGTGGACACGCTCTTGATGCCCTCATCCACTCTGATCTTTCAATGGCCTTTCCACTGATCACTCCTATCTCCTGGTCAGACCACTCTCTCCGCTCCTCTCACCTGGCTCCTCTGACCACACCTTCGCCAGCCTTGCCAACCTCATTCAAGAACATCAGTCCGATGAAATGATTGTCAGCTATTGCCTTCAAATCCACCTTCACCCACCCCCCTCTTAAGCCACCCCCGTCCCCTCACAGCAGACTCTACCTCTGGCTCTGCTCTCAGCAACCTCCAGCTGGATATTACTAACACTCTGGACATTCTTGCCCCAGTCATGAGGATTGCAACTGAAACCTGCCTCTAAGTGTAACACCTGCTACGGCTCTGGACTTGCAGCCCTGAAACACAAGTGCAGAGCTGCAGAACAGAAGTGGCAGACCTCTGGCTCACCCTCTGACAAACTGGCCTGTCGCCTGCTCCAAAGACAATACAGACTTTCCATCCACGCCAAGAAAAGGACCTACATCCAGGTCGCGCATCTCTGCTTCATCTAACAACACAGCTGAACTCTTTAAAATCTGCAGGGAACTAGCCAACCCTTATGCAGTCTCCTCACCCTTCCCTTCCCAAGCCCTATGCAACGCATTGGCCACACACTTTACTACAAAAACTCTGGACATCCAGAGCACCCTTGCCTACCTCCCCTCCTGCCCCCCATGCCTCCTATGGCCTCTGACCCTTCTTCTTCCTTCCTCTCCTCCCCTATCAAACCTGATGAGGTCACTAGAGTTGTCTGCTCCATGAAGGTCTCCTCCAAACAGGTTTCCCCCTGCTCCTCCAGAACCATTAAGGACAACATTGGCTTTCTTGCCCCTGCACTTGCTGAAACCACTCTTTTGCCACTGGTTCTTTCCCCTCCTACCTCAAGCACTCCCTTGTGCGCCCCCTCCTGAAAAAACTTTCAGCAGACCCCACTTGACCAGCCATCTACCACCCTATATCTATCAACCTCTTCCCTGCGAAATTACTGGAGAAGCTGGGCTTCCCCCAACTTACCTCACACACTGTACTTGTTGGTTGCTTCCATGACCATCAATCGGGATTCTGAGCATCCAGAGGCACAGAAACTGCTCGTCTGAACACCTGTGAGGAACTGATAGCGTCTCTGGATTCCAACTCTCCTACTGTCCTCATTCTACTTGATCTCTCCTCTGCTTTTGACATGGTCAACCACTCCATCCTCATAAAACGTCTCCATGATACCTTGGAGCAGGTACTGGATTGGCAGACCTCCTTCCTCGGTGACCGTCTGTCCCAGGTTACTCTGGGTACTTTCTCCTCCCCTACCTCTTTCTCCACCAGTGGTGTCCCCCAGGGCTCCAACCTCTCTCCCTGGCTTTTGAACACACCGTGCTCATCTTGCATACCTCATTTCCACCTTCTCCCCTAACTTTCAGTGCTACGCAGATGACACGCAACTCTTCTTCAAACTTCGCTCGGACCCTCTCCTTACTTCTTCCGTCATTCCTGTCTATCTGCCATCCAGTCCTGGTGTACTGCCAACGATCTCTGCCTCAATGCCAGCAAGACCGAGTGCGTTCCTATTGGGACTCCTGCTCCCTCTTTCTTCCCCTCACTCTGGCCATCCTCTATGGGCTCTCCCCATCTCCTTCATCTGAAACCAGAAACCTTGGAGTCATCTTCGACTCCTCTCTCTCCTTCCTCCCTCACGTTCAGGGCCTTGCCAAGACGACCCACTTTCAACTGTTCCTTCTCAAAGGTATTCTCCCCTTCCTCACATTCCCCTACTAGGGGAAATGTCTCCAGAACTCTGGATCTCTCTAGGCTAGACTATTCCAATAGCCTTTTCCTGAATCTACCCTCTTCCTCTCTACGACCCGCTCCAGCGAATCCAGAATAGGGCAGTGAGACGTATTCTTGGCCTCAAGCCCAGGCACAGCATCTCTCGAGCCCTAAAAACTCTCCACTGGCTCCCGGTTGCTGCAAGGATCAAATTCAAATCCCTCTGCATCATCCATAAGGCTGTTTGGGGCCGGGGATCATGCTATCTACAACTTGCTCCCACTAAATACTCTCCCTCTAGATCTTTGTTCCTCTGGTACAAACTCTGTGTGTCAAGCACACCGCTAAACAGAGGGCTGGTGACCGTTCTCTTTTCTCAGCTGGCTCCCGCTTATGGAACAGCCTCCCCCTTCCTCTTTGTCTTGAGCCAGATCTCCTCAACTTCCAGAAGTTCCTCAAGACTTTCCTCTTTACCTCCTCAGCTAATCCCACAGTTGATGAGATTGGGGACCAGGGCCCTTATGTGTCCTTCTGGGCCATGGCCTCCCATTCACCTTCATCCTCCTCCCGTCCCAGCACCTGCCTTGGCAACCACTGGCCTATGCCACTGTAGGCCTGCACTTACTTGCTTATTGGCATCTGACCTCTCCTTAGCACTTCCTCCACTGGGCACTTAGATCTGCTGCTCATTCATGAGCACGGGTGCTCCTAGCACTTACTCCCCACTCCCTCTCCTCTCTCTGCAATTCATGTTTTGAATGTTCACAAGGCCTAGTAGGTCTGTCTTTATCCCTCAGTGCTTTAATAGTTTTTCTACCCCATGTTCCCTCCCTGTTGCTCAGTGGGTGCTTTGAAATACAATTTACTTACTGTGTAAGCGCCTTACATATGCACAATAAATATGTAAACCTTACCACATAATGCCTTTTTGAGTGCCATATACTCAAAATGGACATGCCATGCCAAATCTAGGATGAAAGGAGAGCACCTGTAGCCAGTCTTCAGATCATTGTTCGTGCCAAGACTACTTTGAAGAGCGGGAAGGCATCCAGCATTGCCTTCAGCCAAGTACTGGTGAAGCTCTCTCTTTCTTGACTGATCTCCTAAAGACCCTTGTCGATCCATGGACTGGTGGGACAAACCGGTCCAGACCTTTGCATACTGATCCTGTCTACTGGAGCCTTCAGAAGTGTCCAAGAGAATCCTGTGGACTAACCAACTCCATTCAGGGTATCTGCTGTGCACCGGTCGCCCCTCCAGTTCAGATCTGACACTCTGCAGGTCTCCAGCTTGTGGCCCAATGTAAAGACTGGAGGGGGGTTATCTGTGCTCCTGCCCTCTATATGGCAGAGTAGAAGCACAAAGTACCCCAGTCAAGATTCTCTATGCAGTAGCAATGGACGAGCAATCAAGGCTTATGCTCTCAGGAGGTGATGTGGGCTGGTTATTAAGTACAATGTAGTCCCCCAAACGCCCACAAAGGAATGTCCACACACTTTTCGTGATAACACAGTTCTTTATGTAAATAAGGTTCAAGTTATATACACACACATTAACACACTTTGTGCTCATGCAATACTATAATGATAAATGTACAATTCTATGTGGTAACACAGCTACTCTTTGACTCCGTTAAAAGGCGCCAACTGCTGACAGTTTTTCAAATGGCATACAAATCAATAGCAACAGGTATCAACCGTAGACTTGGGAAGGAAACAAGTTGGTTAAACAAATGGCAGAATACTGGGTCCCTACCAAAGACACAGTTCTGTGTCAGGATCCCCCCACCTGGGCAACCTGTAAAAGTATATTGACAAGCCCAGTCCATATATCATTTAGGAGAGTCTTATTTCCTTCTACAAAAGTTCTAACACCCCATTGTACCTGGTTTAGCAGAGTTCAACGGTGGGTCGTCGACAGATCCTTCTTGAGTAAACTCCCTTTAAGGCAGGGGCCATGGATCGATAAGTTTTCTCAAAGAAAGCGGTGAATAACGTTGTCAAAGCAGCAGCTTCTGTCCTTACGGTGCTTGTTGACAATTGGTCGTGGATGTCCTGCGAAGATGCACCTCGACGATGATAGTTTGTTGCCGCAAAGAGTCAATGAAGAACGTAGGCCCATCAAGGGCGTTGCATCATCTGCGTTTGGTGGTGGCGATCAGGACTCGACCACGGCTGGCTTTCGTCGCTTCGCCAGCGTCTTTGAGGTCTTCAGGTGGGAGGAAACCCACTGGCGGATTCTCCTTGGTTCGTCTGCGACCTTGACTTTCTCCGGCGGGACAAAGTGGTCGATGGTGATGAGCAAGGGAGTCCTTTATTCAAATGTCTTAGGCAGTGGAGCGTTGCAGCTCCAGTCGACGAGGTTACAGCGTTACCTTTGAATCCCTGTCGACGTCATGGACTTCAATGTCCGGGTGCTTAACTTCAGATTCCTCAGTGTCACCGTCTCTGGTCGGCAGCCTTTCGATGACTGACTTCCAGGGAGCCTTGGTGAAGGTTAGCTGGTGCACGATGTTCTCTCGTAGCTTGGGAAGAGGTCTCCTAGCCAGGTCCTCTCTTGGATCAGTTTCTTGAAGGCACAGCAGCTTTCAGATTGCGTCGAAGGAAACAGCAGTTAACCACCTTCTTCCGGCTCGGGTTCGATAATAAGCATCAAGTTTCGACTTCAGCTTCTAAACGATTTCCATCAGTGAGAGGTCCCCAGATATACTGTTTGTTCTCTCATTCACTCTGCTGGGTCACACTCATGCAACCAATCATTCAGAAGGGCATTCAGGCAGGGAGGCAGCCTACCAGGCTTGCAGTGCATGCTTGCCATTCTTCTCCATCCGAATCCACATCCAGACACTCGCAAGATGGGATGTGGATTCGGAAAAGCACCGCGCCATTCAGCACTCCACACTGCATTCATGCCATTTCGGGCAGGGCTGTATGAGTCATTGTCACAAACTAGAAACTAGACACCCATAACATGAAGTGCATATTGACTTTGGGAAAACAAGGTAACGGGCAATAGACAGCAAGAGGCCACAGGGGCCATCTTGTTTCCTATCGGGAATCAACTGATTCCAATGGCAGGGCCTCGGTATCCCAAAATGGAGGATACTCGGAGCACCTGCCAAACTCAGCATGGAGCTGCCACCAGCCAATACACTGCTCTGTGGTCCACACACAGGTTCCCAAAAACATACAATAGGGGTACAGGGTCGAACCCCCACCCATGGGTGCCATATGGTTTTCCTAAGGGTCTGTTCGCCATGACCAAAAAGAAGAAGAGCTGCACTGCCAGGAGTCCCACATGGACTCCTGGGCAGAAAACAATACAGAACACACATGAAAAAGGAGTACAGGACAAGGGTGGGGAGGCCCTGACCCTCCAATGCATTTCCAACATCACACCCAAGAGCAATCCTCTTCCTGGTGCTCGCAATCCTAAAGAGACGTCTTCCTGATGAAGTTTCTTTGTGTCCACCATGTGAGTTGCATGTTGCTGCTTGAGTGCGGTGATCTTGGCTGCTTCCCCCTTTCATTGTGTCCTGTGTCTCCTTTCATCCTGGGATTTGTGGTAGTGTGCATCTCGGGTGCTTTGGTTGTGCAGCTTCCAAGTCACAGGAAATATCTTGTCAGAATTTGGAACAGTATTGCCGAACCCAGTGTCGATCCTGAAAAACGTCCTCCAAACACGCAAACCCTGGACCCCCAACATGCAGACCAAAGCTAGAAGTGAGTGGGCCCAGCCAATCTAGAAACCCTGCAGATCGTTTCTAGAGGAAATTTGATTGAGTGGGGCGAGCTTGCATATCTGTTTCCGCCACCCCCCTTTCAGTAGGGATGTATGGGTGTGAAGTGCTGACCCTACCTGGTTGTGAAAAAGTCTGGGATACCTGTAGTGTGGTGGGATTGGGGGAGCACTCCCAATTTCTGGCACTTAGTATTCTTCTTTCATCAATGAGACAGTTGTCTTACCAGTTGGCTTTTTCAATATTTGTTTTCTTCACTTGAAGACCTCCGGACTCCGCACCATAGATATCTGCTTGGAACCTGGGACTCCTTTGGGCACCTGGTCTATTTACGTTGGCATGGATGGCCTTGTTAATTAACGTAGGACCATATTATTTTTTTTCAACTCACCATTTTATTAACATTTTAAAGAAATGACAGACATCAGACATCATCACATATAGATAGAAACTCAACACAGGCGCATGTTTAGCAAGGTTTCACAATGGTAGCGCCAGGTCACAGGAGGTGCACCACCTTCTGGGGGTTGGGCAGTCCATGCAGTGTTGTCCCCAAAGTTGGCAGCTCATTCCAACCAGCGAGTTAATGGGCGTCTCCTAGTGAGTCCGGGGAATTTTTCTGCATAGTCCATGAATTGGGCCCACGTGTTACAAATAGGATTCCGATTTCCCGACCGTAGTGCTGTGATCTCTTTGGACACTGAGATGTTCCAGCACTTGGACCACCATATCGGGATTGAGGGGCCTTTTGGGTGTTTCCAGAGTCTAGCCAGGGCAATTTTGTCTGCTGTCAGCTGGTGGGTACACAGGCGTGCTGCGTAACCCAGTATCTCCCAACAGTATAATCCCCGGATCCCAGGGAATTGCAAGACCTGTACTCTCTTTAATATGGTCCACCCAGGATCTGAGAGTAGCAAAACCTTCCCCCCCCCTTCTCCCCCCCCCTTCTGGAATTTTGAATTTCGCTTTGCAGTCTTCAAACGTGAGAGGGCTGCCCCCCTCTAGGAAGTCAGAGATCTTTCGGAGGCCCCCATCTTTCCAGGCAGAGAAGCCCAGGATTGTCCTATAGCGACGTGAGAGGGCCCAGAGTCCCTGTAACTCCCCATTTCCGGGCCCCTGCTTTCCTGCTTGCCACTGTATTACGTGTTGCGGTGAGGGGGCCTAGGTTTTGTTGGCTTTTCAGAGCCTGCATGTGTGGGAGGTCAGCCAGGGGGGACCTGCACCATGCTTCCACGATCTGCATCCAGCATGGTTGGTCTGTGGTTTTGGTCCAGGTGAATCTGTGAGACAGATGCGGTGCTCTCCTTTATCTGGACACATCTGGAACCCCCAAACCCCCTATATTTCTGCTCCGAAGCATGATCTTTTTTGCAATTTGGGGTTTCTTCCCTCTTCAGATGAATTTCAGTATAGATCTTTGCACAGTGTCCAGACCACCCTCTGGGATTTACGTCGGGAGTGCCTGGCATTGGTAAATTAGTCTGGGGAGTGTTGTATCGGTCAATGGGTCAGGTACCATATTAAAGCCCCCCCCCCCCGATAGAGAGGTGTCCTGTTGTGAAGGTCAGTAATATTGGGAGTAGTTCCACTAAGAATTTATATTGACCAGAGTTGGGAGCATACATCCTGGCTATAGTGATTGGTTGTTCTGCTATGTGTCCTTTTAATAAGAGATACCTGCCTGCGGGGTCCATTTTTACTGAAGGGCTGGTTAGTGGGAATTTGTCGGTGAGTAGAATTGCCAACCCCTTCTTCTCCCCCCCCCCCACCCCCCTCCGAGGAGGCGAAATAGGTCTTTTTGAACAGTTTAAATCTAATGAGCCGCTCGTCTGCTGCTAACAAGTGTCTCCCGGAGAATTACTACATCCCCAGCCAGGACATCGAGCCTATGTTCGACAGATTTGTGCTCCTTGCGGAGTCGAAGCCCTGGACATTCCACGTGAGGATGCAGACCCCATCATCCGACCCCATGGGGCTCCATGGGGCTCCAGTATTAATTCAGCTGTGGGCGCCTCTGTTAGTTCCGGTGTCAAGATCCCGAGGAGGCCTCCGTGGGGTGGGTGGGTGGGTGGGTGGGTGGGTGGGGGGGGGGGGGGGGGGGGGGGGGGGGGGGGGGGGGGGGGGGGGGTGGGTGTGTGTGTGTGTGTGTGTGTGTGTGTGTGTGTGTGTGTGTGTGTGTGTGTGTGTGTGTGTGTGTGTGTGTGTGTGTGTGTGTGTGTGTGTGTGTGTGTGTGTGTGTGTGTGTGTGTGTGTGTGTGTGTGTGTGTGTGTGTGTGTGTGTGTCTCGTCTATAGATGTCTGAGTTGCAAATTTTTTAGCTATACAGGAGACTAGGGTTGTAAAGGTTTCCTCGCCTCCCGAACTTCTAGGGATGAGGCCAGGCTCATCCGGTGGGGTAACTAACCAAGCCCCATCATCAAACTGATTGTGGCCAATGGCCCTAACATGCTATCAACAGTATAGCGATAACTGGTGATCAAACATCATAATAGATCTGTGCATTCTGATCTGATCGCACCTTTGGATACTACCTTGAGCACGTAAGCATACCCCCCTGGCGTTAGGAGTCCTCTTCCTAGCCTAGTGTCCCCCAAATGGTTGCATAGATATGAGGCTGCTAAGGACCTCTGCAGGGGGGGGCTGCGTGGGGGAAAAGTGACTGACCTTCCGTGTGTTGTTACCATTAGACCAGCTCAGTCTGGGTTGACTGGTTTCCGGGGACCCCAGAGCCTTCGCCACCTGTTAGCTTAAGTCCAAGTGCTGGTTGAGGGCGTCTTTGCTTGGTCCTGGGTTTGCGTTCCTGTTGGGGAGAATTCTCTGTAAAGGCTAATTTCCCAAACCTAGTGAGTCCCCCAGCAGCTTTGCTGGATTTTTAGGGTTTATTTTTTCTCCTGCTAAGAGTGAGACTCTTATCCTCCCACTCTTAGACATGATTTGAGGTGTTCCTTTGACTTTGTATGTGTTTTATGGGCTATGGGGTCCTTTACCCCATAGGGCTTCATGTGTTTTTGATGTGGGTTACACAGCACCCTCCGTGCCGTAACCCAGGGGTGTCGTAGCGACCCCCAAACATGGACTCCATACCCTGGGACTGACTACTGGCTCCCAGGGCATGTAAAGTCACCATTGGCTTTACTAGTCTCAAATTGTGAACAGAACCAGTACAAACCATCATATTGTGGACGTACGGGTCGGGGCAATTCGATTGCCCTGGGGTCTGTTGTTCGAGGGGGCACTGTCCATTCCCCCCCCCGACCGAGTTTTGGCTGGTGGCAGTGGATGCTACTTTTTATATTCGACCGCGAATATATTCCTATGGGATTTTCCCATTGTTCGAGGCTACCACTTTTTAATATAGCCTCGAACATACTGCCGGTTTATTAAATTAATATAAATTCACGGGTTGGTATTTTTTGCAGAAACTTGGTTCCAAAATGGCATTTGTGTTCGCTTCTGTGACTCCAACCCAAGTCGAGCCCTTTGTTCCACTTTTTGGCGGGCTTCTCCACAGAAGCCTCCAAAAGTGGTGCCACTCTGGGTACCAGAGGGGGTGTCGGAGGGGGTTTAGGCACCCTGGACTGAGTTGCCTCGGCAACTCAAGTCGCACTCTTGTGTGATTGGCCCAAGTGGTGAGCCGCCCGGCTCACCACTTAGCATGTTTGAGTGACAACTAGGCTGAATGAATGGGGGTTTTCTGCATAAAAGCAGGGCTTTGGGGACTGGAACTTCAGAAGTCACCACAGGACCTAAAGAATCCGAGGAGGGAGAAGCCGAGCCGATCTGCAACGACGACACCACCGGTGGAGCCCTGCTGAACAGTCTCACCACTTTTCCCGACGACAAAGGAGATCTCCAGCCCGGAGAGTCTTCTTGCTTTGACTGGTGGGGATAACCAGTTTGCCTGTCTTTTCGCCTTCCTGGCCCATCTCGTGGACGCCTTGCCCATGCCAAGCACCCCGGCAACCGGAATACCACGGTTTACCACTACCGCAAAGAAAAGGGTGGTACCTTGTAACCGGGAAACTCTGCGGCTGGTTTCTTCCCTGGCAGCGCAACGACCTCCAGCTTTCCTCCACGTTGAAACCTCCTCTTCCTCTGGACGAAACACCGACTTGCATCCGCTGCCTGGAACAACTGCGCCCGTTGGAGCGTTCTTCCCATTTTCAGGTACTGTGTCCTGCCTGGGTTCCCTTGCGACAGATCGTTCGGGGTGACAGTAAATCCTCGACTTTCTAACCTGGGTTAGCCTGGGACCTGTTAACTAACTTTTCCTGACTTGATCTCAATCTTTTGTGAACTATCTACCAAGACTCTTTAGACATAACCCCACTGTGTGATCCTGGACACATTTTGCTTGCTCTCTCTAAGAGTGGGCCTGGCATTTGAACTTCCTTCACTGCTCTCCACTAGAATTTGCCTAACCTGCCTCACTGTGGTTCTTTGAAAAGTATTGAAATTTGTGTGCTTTCATAACTGCCTTTTTCCCCTCCCTTTTTAATAATTTATTAGAGTGCCATTTTATGTTAAGCGCTCACCTCTGTCTGAAAATAAGTGGCGTTTCTCATTAAGACTTGCCTAATAAGTAATCAGGGTTGTGTATATATATAATGGTGACTGTGTGTTGAATTTACTTACCTCTCTTTGTGCTAGTGTAATTTACAAGTGTCTTTAAATAAATAATTATATACTTTTACACCAAAGCTCTGGTCAGTGTTTGCTTGTGCTACTGTATCTCTGTACCTATTGTGTATACTCTATATACTGCCTAACTCATCTTGAGAGGGGTCTGACTGCTCAGCCACAGCTACCAGGTAAATCTGGGTGGTACAGACTGCTACCAATTGGGTTTACTGCCAACCACCTGTAGTCCTAAATCTTTTGCAGTGGTCCCTGAGGGAACTGCACACGTTTCTGCCTAACAGCTTCAGATTCGCAGCATCCACTTTCTGCCCCTTTCCTCAAGAATTTCTCTGCCTCCTTTGGTGTGTGGATTTGTTGCTGGGTTCCCTCCCACGTGAAATTCAATGCTGTTGGGGAAACTCCAGCGGTATTGAACCTTCCGCTCCTGTAGCCATTCCGTGAGGCTCCATAGTGCTTTCTGCTTCTGTAATGTGGCATTGACTAAGTCCTGGTAAAGAAGGATGGTCGCCCCTCTGAAAAGTATTTGCTTGGAAGATATAGCGTCCCTCATTATTTCTTTCTTCCTTCCTTTTAAAGAAGTTGATCCACGTCAGGACGACCGGAGGGGACGAGGATGCCTGCCTCAGGGCCGTTCGGTGGACTCGGTCGATCTCCAAGGGAGAGCCGTCAGGAAGAGCCATCAGGGAGAGCCAGGATGAATCTAAATGGGTCCCTTGTGAAACCTTCCAGCTCTGCATTGGTGATTGCTGTAGGGATTCCCCGGAGGCGGATATTATTCTGTCTGGAGCGATTTTCTGCATCCTCCTGCTTGGCCTCCAGCGCTTCACATCTTGCTTCTAGAGCGGTGATTCTGTCTAGGCCTCGTTTTAATTCGAAAGCGTGGTCACATAGATTGTTTTCCACGTCTCATGTGCGCTTTTCTACCTCATCCACCCTTTTGTCCAGCGTGGAAATCTTCTTCATGACCTCATCTGTACCCTTCTGGATCTCCTTTGTTAGGGCTGACAGTAATTCTTTCAGATCTGATTTGGTAGCAAACTGAACTGGGTCCGGCATGTCTCAATAGTAGGTCCTGCTGGTTGTTCGCTTTTCTTTAGCTTTTCCTGGTTGTGATTATTTATTAAAGCTGCAGTGTTTGTTTTGTGGCCTTTCCACTCTTTGCCATGGTATCTGTGCTGGTTCCGGCAGTTGTGCACGGGGAAGGGATTCTTTGCTCAAGGGGAAGGCCCTACTGCTGGTTCACTTTCTGCTTGGGCTGTGCGTGTGCGGGGGCAGGTCAGGACTCAGCTGATGCTTGTGGGGAAATAATCTGTTCAGTGCTGCACCCCTTGCCCCTTCAGTGTGGAGTGCTGAGTTCCTTCCACCTCTATGCAGTGCTCCCCCAATATGTCCGCTGTCTGTTGGGGAGGTGCCTGGAGTTACTCTTCTTCACCTCCTACTCATGTGGCAGCCCCATTGAGTGTAGGGCTTATTCCCAGTGGTTAGTTATTAGAGGTATTTCTGTGGACCTCGGGAGGAGAGAGGGCTTTGCCGGGAATAGTTGTAGATACGGAGTGCTTTCCCAGCTCCCTATTCCTCCGGGCACCTGGTCTAAGTGGAGCTGGAGGGAGTATCTGCTCTCTGGTTGTTGAAACGCCGGGTCCCGGGGACTGTCCCTGTGGTAGCAGGTGACTCCGCCACTGTCCCGTGTAGTCCAGTGTGGTCCAGTGTCTATTATGCTGGGCTAGAGACAGGAGCCTGCTTCACTTGCGCACACCCTCTCACTACGAATCTCGGCGCTGGGATTCCTCCTACTCTAGCCCAGTCTCCCAGACTGCAGGGGGGGGTGAACGATGACTGGCTCCTACCTCGCACTCGTCCAGATCCTCCAGGACACGAGCCACTCATGCCACGGTGCCGCGGGTGGGCTGAGATCACCTCCGGGACACTACGCTTTCCCGAACAGGCCTGCGCATCTTCTAGGGTGCCTGCATCGAGGTACAGAACAGATCGCCAGATCTATGTCGCAACATGCCAGTTATGCCCTTTTAAATGCTTCGCTGTTAGGCAGTCGGGTTGTGGATAGGGCTGCAGCTTCTCCACTTCCTGCGGTTTTCAGAGCTCTAAGGTAGAGGCGCCGCCATCTTTCCTTGGTTACTGCGGGAGGGCCGGGGCTTCCAACCAAAGATAGCAGACTGTGTGGGATGTTTAGCGGCTCCGATCCTGGAGCTTTTAGGTGCAGCCACATTTCATAACCCCCGGCAGGAGTTTCCAGACTGTAACGGAGGCACCAGCCAGCTAGAATTCGCTCAAATGATGAGGTTAGGCAGGAGCTTTCACTGCGCCATGCTGCTCAGGCGGCTCCTAGCCACGCCCCCCCATAGTACCATATTTTAAGGCAACGCATCATTGTTTACAGTGCTTTACAGTGTGTTATTTGATTCTAAACTGAATTTCAATAATCATACTATTACTTCCAAAGTTACTTTCCTCTATTCACTTGCTTTACTGCATACCGTTTTTACCTTGTTGTAACTGAATATCCTAAAACTGTTTTAAAAGTAGGGTTGGTGAACTCCAGGAGGTCAACCTCTTGGTGAATGTATGTGTATAGATTTTATTGAGTAATCCTAATCTATTTAGCTGTTATTTTCATTGCATCGTTTGCGTTAAGGACTAATAAAAGAATATTTGTATAATTCCTGTCTAACTTGATTGATTTGAGCGCTCTGTGTGTGTCTCTTTGTACCATTCCGCCACCCCCATATCGCCTAAATTCTAAGCAGCCCTGCCCAGCTACTCTACCTTGACTCGAGTTTGGCTAGACTTAAGTGTCTTTTCCCTGTTCACAATAATAGGGTGGCCTCTCTGAAACTCTCCTTCAGGACTGGTTCTCAAATTCCATCGTAGCAGCACGTAAATACACTTGCACCTGTTACTCTGATTGTCTGAGTGACTACTCATTGTGGTACTCAGTTGCTGGGGACACCTACCTCTGCCATTGGTCCTGCCAGTGGAGGTCCAGGGGTTGCAGATGCAGTGGCTGAAGAGGTTGTCCTGTATTACACCGGCTCTGCTGCAGTTCCAGTTTCTAGTTCATGGACAGACTTGCAGCGGGACTGGCCACACACTTGGAGATAGCAGCCACAGCAGCTCCCACGATGTCAAAAGACCAACAAGACACAGCAAAAGCAGGGCAATAGTGAAGAAACCCTTGTCGGGGGCCAGGATAGAATCGTGGATGTGGTAAAGATCCAGCGCCAGGAAGGCCCCTCTTTATCAAATAGATCAGCAACAGCAGGTGAGATGATTTTAAGCCACAAGTCAATGTCTTGTGAAGTTACAAGATGCAGCTCAGGATGGCGACTCGTGCAGCAAGTAGCCATTGTCTATGGATCAAAAGCACACAGGATAGCCTGGTACACTTCCGACATCCTTTGAGAGGGAGTCTTCAGTTGCAGGGCACAGGAATGGTTGGTTGGTTCCATGTATATAAGCATTGAAGCACTGACAAGGGTCTTCTGTGTTCGCTGCAAAAATATCAAAGCTTCAGCGCTAGATGGCTTTGGCAATGCTGGTTGTCCTTGGCAGCAGTCCGTGTGGGCTCATCTTCCTTATCTTGTCTCCAGTCGTCAATCTGAGAAACAACACTAACGCTTCACTTCTTATCCCAAATTCGGGTTGGGTTTTGCACCAGCTCACCAATGGCAAGGATTTGCACCTTTTTAAATGTGTATGGGCTGTTCAAGCATGGACAGCCTTAACACTGCATCTGCTCAACAACTGACACTTCTGGCGGGATGTGTATTGGGACCAGAAAGTTCAAAGCCAGCCCATACCAGTTCTGCCACACAAAGGTTCTAGCCCAGGAATCCAAGCCGGATCCTGGGAAGTGTATTACCGTATATGGTGAACATCCAAGCAGTAGAAACAGTGCTTCCAAAGCAAAGGAGTGACACAAATGACTGAAGGTAAGGTTACCAATAGCCCCACAGTAACTTGAGGGTGAACAAGATGATGCAGCTGGATGCCTTCTGGATGCATGGCTGACAACCCAGTCTCCTGATCCTTGGTCTTGGTGACAAAAGGGGTGGGGGGCTTTGAATGGACGCCTGCAGCAGAAGTCAAGAGAGGGAATCGCCAGCAAAGAATTCTTCTTATTTCCACGATGGTTTGTGGTCTTGGCACATTTTTTCTCAGCGCCAATAGCGAACGATCGCCGCTGGTTGGCATCTTCTTCTTTTCTTGGTCTTGCACTCTGGTGTGGGGACTTTGAGGAGAGGATTCATGCTTCTGGAGGTTCACAAGGATGCCACCAAGTTCAGGTGAGATTTATCAGCGGCAAGCCGATGCACTCCAAGGTGGACGAGGTATCCCGTTTATTGGGATTCTGCACCCCTGGAAAGTCACTGGATGTCAGGGGACGGCTCAAATAGTGTCTTGAGGTTAGTTATGCCCACAAGCCCAGAAAAGGACGTCATCCTTGGCGGAGATTCCCTATCTATTCAGCTGTGCTTCTGCAGTTACTGGAGGTGCTGCAGGCGTATCTGGTCGTCTTCTTCTTCGGACCTTCATTTCCCGTGGCCGACTTAAATTTCTGTCCCACAAGCCTTGCCTTTTATACAAGAGCCCTTTTATTCAGTCTTATGGACCGGTCAATCACCTGGGGGAGGCTGTTCTTGCAGGATAGCCAGCCGCCCAGTTCAAACTGGGTCCACCCAGGCATACCTTCTGACAAAGTACAGAGATTTTTCAGGCTCCTCCCTCACTTCCTGCCTCAGCAGACACACTGGAGCCTTGGCGGGCTTCATGAAGGGATCCCGCCAAAGGCAAAACTCAGAGGGCCCACTCCCACCTGGAATGATAGAGGAAGGGCCAAAAAGGAACACAGACATTAAAAATGGTGATAAAAGAAGACTGAGGCCATTTGGGGAAAATGGTCACCCATGTGTGCTGTACTGCAGCTGTGAAAACAGCCTGTGAGGATCTAACAAATAAATTGTAAAAAGGTGTTTCCATGACAACCGTTAGCTTACTATAGCAGAAATCAGCTTGCATCTCCCGCGGCATTCATTTTGTGTAGAGCGGGTATACATAGATCTGTTACTACAGATTGAGGCAAGGCGGGCAGAGATAACATCAGGATTTAAAGGTATGTTCTATAGATTATATTATTAATGTAATACCTTCTACAGATATTTGATACAATACCGCTTTGCTGATTGAGAGAGAAGACAGGTTTGACTGCTTGCATGAATTCCATTTTTTTCAGCACGGGGCATGAAATTCATTAAGAAGATGTTATGTAAACAGGTGTAAAGTCAACACTTGCATTACATTTTAGAATCCAATTCACACGTAGCCACAGACTTGAAAGTTGTTTTGAAATATGAACCATAAACCACATAGTGGATGGTTTGCCTAGGACTCTATATTTCCTGCACCCTGAAAGGGACCAGCACAGTGGCACGTACCAGTGGGTCTGCACCCCACTCACAATAAGTACCTATCAAAGGAAAAAATATTGAAAGAGCCAACAATTTAACAAAAATAAACCAGCAGTGGCTGCTCACATCGCTTACAAAAGAAGGTATCCACTGCCACCAGCCATTTAGGTTTTTCTGTTACTGTAACTGTAAAAGTTACTGGAGCAGTGGGAAAGGAGCTACAATGTAGCACATCAGCACTCCACTTAAGGTATTGCGTGCTCATCCCACAAAAAGAAAAGTAAGTGTCATGATTCCTGCCCCTCATGTCCCCAGCCCTCCAAGATGTCAGGCTGGAGCCAGACCACAATCACCTACATGGCCCTCAAGGGCCTCTCCATCCCTCCAAAGACCCACTTGGAGTCAGACTTGGCGCTTGTGGCACTAGACTCACTCACCCCCATAGGATAACATTGGGATTGGACTTGTAGTGCATTGATGGGGACAAGATGGATGCCCCCACATATTTCGGTTCCCAGAACTGCATGTGCAGTCTAGTCTTTTGGGTTTGGTTCAGCCCAGAAACACCTGGGATACCCAGGGACTATTTAAGCCACGCCAGGCTGAGAAACATGCTTTGTGTTTTCTGCACCTGCAGCGTGACACTCACTGTGTTCGGATCGGTCTCCAGTAGGCCTGCATCTTTTTTCTGCGCTCAGCTCCTGCAAGAACAAGAACACCGTTAGGAACAGCCTTACCTTGCAGCGCTTCTGCCCATCATTCATCGCTTCTTCTGTTCTGCGGGCATCTTCAGCGGTGTCATTCCCATCCCGGCACGCCGCTTCCTAAGGAAAAGGGAAAAGAACAGAAAAAAGGCATGAGTAAGCATTCAGCAAATCTTCGCTTATTTTTAAAGACTGTACGAGCTTCAAACGCTTACCTGAATCCCAGCCGCTCTGGGGGAACTCTGTCTCCGGAACTTCTCATCCATCTGCAAGAGGGAAAAGACACTCCAGGTTAGCATGGAAACATCTAGAGGCACTGCATACCGTGCTTACTCACTGCATTTCTTCTTCATAACCGGCATCCACGCTGAAAACGTCGCAGCACCTAAAAGACACAGAAAAAGAACTCCGTTCAATACAAATACGAAAGGGTTGCATCGTGCATCGCGCTCTCACTCACCTTCAGTGCTACTCATCTCAGCAGCACGTCGCCATCCCCGGACGCCGGCCATCATCTAAGGAAGGAAAGGAACAAATTTAGAGAACTGTTCTAAAGACTCATTATACTTACCTGTCGGACTCTTGCCAGTGAAGTAACTAGGCAGCAACGAGCCTGCATCAATCAACGCGCCCCTGCGCTGAAAGCAGGACGGAGAGCACACTTTCCAAGAAAACAAGGCCTAGTCTCCAGTCGAGTGTACTCCAGGGAAGGGTTTGAGGTTGTAAGAGGTCAGAACAGGCTGAGTGACGTCCCCGCGGATACCAGGTGAGCGTTACAGTAAGTAAGATAAAAGTATCCAACTATCCTTGAGAACAGTAGTTCTCAGAAAAAGTCATGCAAATAGGAAGTGGAGCCCAAGGGACTCCCCAGCAACACTGCACATAGGGTGCTGTGTGCTACAACAATTTATTACAGATGCCTGTAGTGAAATACATGGAGGAAAGCATGACTCCACGGCATCAAGACACCGCGCCAAAGCCCTCCATGATGCGCGTCTGCGCCCATTCCATCGAGCCAGGTGAGGCTGATACCACTATCATCCTAGGGTTCCCACCTGTGTATTAGCAGCCCCATCCAGCTTGGTCTGTACCTTACAACCATTGAACCTTGACTCAATACGAAGATGGCTGCTGTCATTCCCAGCCGGGAGACCACTCATGCCTGTGAGCAGCCTGATTTTCTCACTACCTTCCACTACTGAGAGCCCTAACTGGGCGCTCTGCAGTTTTCAAGCAGTGCTTCCATAGAGCCGGCAGGTGACGCAGGCGCGGCATCAAGGCCCGGAGCTATGGCCCTTCATGATCCCTGTCTGTGCCTGTCCGTGCTCAGCCGCTGATGCCGCATCCTCTGCCCGCCTGTCTGTGTACCTTCCACCATCAAGCTATGGACTTCTGCAACCTCCTTCAAACATACAAGCCACTTCAGATGCCCCTCAGCCTTGTATATCATTCCGACAGGTAAGATGACCCCCCCCCCCAATACTCGCAACCTGCGTTTCTAACCATCCACCAAGCCCACTTCCAATGCTATTCTCGTCTCCAGTCCTCTTAGCCTTTCATCTAACTGGATCTAGCCTGCAACCCACATTAAAGCACCACAACATGACCCCGATTCCTTGTCTAACACTGCCGATACTGCCCATTGCCTCCAGGGTGCGGTTCCCTTGGTATGTGCCCCATTTTCTTTTCCGTCTCTGATCATACCTGCTGTGTTCCCGCCACTGCACCTTGCCCAACCCTTTAGGCAAGATGAGGCACACTCTGTCACAGAATCTACTGTATTGGTATTCCTGACAGACTGGGGATGAATTCTACTATCCTCATCCCACAACAATGTAACCTGCACTTCCTTTAACCATGTAACCACTTATATTGTAACGATTGCTATTGTAATTACACACCTCTAGGCATGTATAATACCCATACTTGCACCTACATTTATGCTGAAAATCATATCTACTTGCATTTCCATCTGACGTAGGTCCCCACTCCTTGAGGCGAGGCCTTGCCAAACTGCGCACCCACACTGTAATTATCTCTGCTGCAACTAGCTGTTCTGCTTGGCTGCAACCACCAGCTTTGCAGCTTTGCATTTGCACTCACCTATTTTGACCTCATATGGTTGTCTGCATGCCTGATGTAGCACCCCACACCATGAGGTGAGACTTCACCAGTGTGTATTCACAACACTAATTTTTCTGTAACCAATATGTGTGTTCTTGCACTTCACTAAATGTACTATGCACTTGTTGTAACTAGCGCCTAGATGTCTTTGGGTTTTGTCCATTGAAATAAATGCAATAAATACAAGTAAAACGAATATAGTAGTAGACAAATTGGGTTCCCATCTCAGAGCAAAAAGAATGAGTGAATGGTAAAAAGTCACACTCACTCAGGAAAATAAAGCTACAAATCCCAGAAGTTCAGCAAAAGTGCTGTGGGTCTCTCAGGTTGATAACATTTATTTTGATGCACATTGAGGGAAAGTTGCAAAAAGAAACTTAACATGCTCCTCCCACCTTTCCCACTAGGAAACGTCACAGGTCTTGTGCTAGTATAGGTACTGGTTGTTGAGGCGGGAGGCATGTGTAAAGGAAGTCTGATGTGGGAGGCTTGCAGATACTTGTGCATGAACCATATATTTTCTTTTACACTACTTCCATGCATCATGCTCCTCTTCCATCCTCTTCCCAGGGATACCCATAAGTGTAGAGGGGAGGAGGTGATAGGCTTGGAGTGCAATATAAGCACGTGAGTTTAAAGTTTTAATGTTATTCTAGTAATGACTAGGATTTATAATTTGTAAATGTTGTACACTGATTTTTGCAGACATGAAAATCGATATACAAGAGAAATTGGGGATATTTTATATATGTGCTTCAGGTAAGACTTTGGAGTGGCGGAAAGTAAGGTTAAGAGTAAAATTATTTTTTAGAGTAATAAAGTAATTACAATTATCTATGGAGAAACTTTTCTGGCAAGTTAAAACATATTTTTATTCTGAAACCAGTAACTTTTTCAAATGTGCATTTTTACCTCAAAGTTCCACTTCAGAGCCGACAGAAATATTATACCAGCACTGGTCTCCTGGTACCAATGATCCAAACATATTTGTGGGAGGTGTATGGGTAGAAGCAGAGAATAGGTACCTTTTTGTCGGAATTAGATTTTGTTTTCTATTTTTTACTGTAGTATTTGCCTATTTTAAAGAAGGAAAGTGGCTTCTACACCACTTACCTGAAGGGCAGCATGTTCTGCTTTGATGGGTCTGCTTTCAAGTAAAGCTTACTTGACCTACAATGGCCCTCGCTCCATGAATACACGGCTAACATCCTCCCAGCCAACTGGTGATTGTGTTGGCATTCACAGTGAAATACCTCAGGGGCTGCACTTAGGATTGCCCATAATGCCTTCAAACTGTCCCAGGGCAGGACTGCAAATAAAACAATAACATGGAGCCACTTCAGACGGTCACTGAAGGTGCTATAACAAGCATGAGAGCCTGAGCTGTGTGGGAACTGAAAAGCAAGCACAATTAAATCGAGTGGCTTAGCCAAAGCTGAATTGCAAGCAGCAATTTGAAGATAACAATGCCAACAGCAAGATGAAGATGGGGTGAGGGAAAAAAAGACAGTACACCAGTCTATACAGCCATGGTTGGCACCCCCTCCTGCACGGTACAGCTCATTAGCAAGCCCAGCAGAACAAGAACTACTTGAGTTAGAAATTCAGAAAGCCCAACTGGTTGAGCAGCAGCAGGCTTCAGAGTAGAAAGGTGAGATTTTTCTCATGCCACATTTCTAGTGTCCAGATATAGCCACCCAGTTGGTTTACAGGATGATTTTTTGGAGATCCTAATACTATGAGTGATAGTAAGGCTAGAACGGGCAAGGCAAACCTCCAAACGATGCAAGCTGGTTTAAAGGTAAGGTAAATATGTTTGATTATCAAAAAATAAGGAAATGGTCATGCAATATATATTCTTTATAATATAGTTATGCATGCGCATTAACTACAAAATATACAGGCAAGTTACCAGTAAAGATTTTTTTAGGGTATGGTTCAAATGCGGTGATCATCATTGGACCTTCGACTGTCCAACTGGACTTCAGACAGGATTCCTAGACCTAGTTTCCATGACCAAAGGGTTAGCAGGGCAGGACTTACTTACAGGATTCAATCGAGGTATAGAGGGCAACAAAAAAGGTGTGCATCCCAGTCTGCTAATCATGACAAAGATCATTAAATTTATTTTGTAAATCTAGAGCATTGTGGACACCTGCGCCTACCATTAGTTCTGGCATTGGAGGTCCAAGAGTAGCAGGTGCAGAGGTGCTTTGTTTGACATGTCCAATTAGTTGCTTGTTCGCATCTCGATCTGTGTTCCCTCTCGGATGTGTGCATGTGCGTTTGCACCACAACCCTCGGGCGGCCACTCGGAAGAGCATTAGCAGTGCACATAGACAATTACTTCTCAAGCATTCATAAGACACAAGCTATAGCAGTTACATGCAATTTTAGTTTTTTTCTATTAAGAAGGCAAAATTATACTAAATAGTCCCCATATTCTGGTCCAGCCAGGTTTACATTACCTGTACTATAACGCCACCCAGAGGGTGACCTAACAAACACATTAATTTGGCCTCTAAGGATTTTAGGTATGCACATTTCCACCTCAGATTCCCTTACCTTAGCAATGCTAACATTACTGTATAAGGGGATGGCAACATTGCAATATGTCTTACTTGGTCTCCAGAAGAGTATGGATATGAATATATTCCTGGCATTACTCATGTATGTAAAGAATCCTACAAGATTTTTCAGGCAATCTGCATACTTTCCAGAGTTCTACTTGGTATAGACTCTAATGAATGCTATTGTAACACGCTCATACAAATGAATGGTTTCTGTTAGCACATGTGTTGAGATGGATTTCCAGAATCGCCCTGTAGACAGATTCTGAAAGCCTTCCCTCCTCTGGTGAACCGGGAAAGATATTTCGAAGGGATTGTGTCCTCCGACGTATTCCTTATCTTAGATATCTCCTTCCAGCTTTGCTGGCCTCGGAAAATTTTTCTCTAGAGGGCGCTGCGCGTCGACGTCCTCCGAGTTGATGTCTCTTGACAGCCGCCGTATCGACGTCAACGTCATCCTACCAATAAAGTGTGCTCGCAGCGTCCGTTGCTCAGTTCCGTTTTTCCGCGCTTACTCAGTGCCTCGGAATATCGTTGCTCAGTTTTGTAGAGAATTTATCCTATTTACCTCGAGATATTCGATCCATACTCGATGGCTTCCTCGTCGGAACCAACAACCCCTCGGTCCGGCTTCAAAAAATGCCGAGACTGTGGGAACAAGATGTCGCTGACTGACCCTCACAGAGTTTGTCTGTGGTGTTTGGGAGCTGAACACCGTTGTTCGGAGTGCGAGGACTGTATGTCCATGACAGCTAAAGCCCTGAAGGAGCGTAGGGGGAAGCTGGAGAAAGGTAAGACTTCAAAAGCTTCTTCTTCCTCGACGAAGTCGAGACATTCGTCTCCTCGTCACCATTCGCGCTCCAGGTCTCGGAGTGGGTCCCATCACTCCTTGAGATCGAAGCACTCGAAGAGGAGACGTCGAAGATCCCCTTCTCCGTCCTCCTCTTCCTCTGTTTCTCCTAAGAGAATCCCTTGCCCCACGAAACATAGTTCCCGGGCTGAATGGGAGGAATTCCGCAAAAATATGATGAGCGTCTTCGAGAAAGCGGCCTCGACCCCCTCGAAGACTGCCGAGAGCGATGCTCTGGTCGAAAGACCCGAAGGTCAAAAACGCTGCGAGTCGCAGTACCCGGCGAAGGAAGCTTCTCGAGCGCGTAACGAACCCTCGAGTAAAGCTATGACCTCGAAACCTTCTTCGAAGGTTCCGTCGACGAAGGTTCCGGTGTGTTCGACGCCGTTGTCGAAGGGACCTTCGACACACGGGTCTGTCGACTCGACGGCATCTTCGGCACCGAAAGTCACGGTTGCGACGCACCCAGTGGCTATCCCCAGGTCCTCGATGACGATGGCGTCGAGATTGTCGACTTCCTTGAGCACAATCCCAATTCTATCGAGGTCCTTGAGGCCTCCGCCTTTGTTTTCGACACCATGCCCGAAGCCTTCGTCGTCGACGACATCGACGTTTTCAAGGCCAATTACAACAAGTTTGGCACCCTCTGCCTTGGAGATGGGTTTCACACCCTTTGTGAGTTCAGAACAATTGAGAACTATGTCCTCAATTATGGAAGAGGGAGAACTATCTGAACAGGAAGACACATTTGAGTTGCAGGGACCTGCAACCCCAGTTCAAGAGGAGTTATCCTCAGAAGAACGCAGGTTAAAGGATCTCCATGATTCCTTACATGAGGCAAGTGGGTTAGACACTTCCCCTGAGGTGGAGTTCGCTAGGCCAGACCCGGGGGAGCATGCTGAAACCCCCTATAGAGCCTTAATGGCCAGGATCACAGAATTTATGGGGTGGTCAACACCTTCACAGGCTTTCCAACAAGATGACCTCACAGATATTCTTGATAAAGGTCCACAGGAGGATACTGTAGTGCCCTTTCATAAAGCTCTTCAGAGGAAAATCATGACGAACTGGGAAACCCCAGATGTCGTCCCGGCAGTAAATAAAAAACTGTCTACTAAATACAGGGTATCTTCTGCAGACCTGGAGTTTTTGTCAAAACACCCATCCCCAGAAAGTCTGGTGGTACAGGCAGCATCTTCTACTGATGTCAAGACTGCTTACCCTACCGTCCCACAGGACAGGGACGATAAGAAATATGATGCTATGGCAAAGAAAGTTTTTTCGGCATGTAGCATGGCGTTAAAATCTGTTAATGCTACTTGCACCCTTGCTAGATTCAGCCATACACTTTGGGAGTGTGCTTCTACAGCGGCTGACTGCATCCCAGAGGGAGAAGAAAGGGAGGCGTTCCTAAATATCATACAGGACGGTAAAGACGCTATGTGCGAATCCCTCCAGACGGGCATTGATTCGGCTGACATTATCAGCAGAGCAATGGCGGCAAGTACAACAACCAGGAGATTCGCTTGGTTGAGAAAGTCTGGTTTTGCCCCAGATGTGCAAGCCAGGCTCTTGAACATGCCATTCGATGGCTCTTCTTTGTTTGGGAAAAAGGCGGATGACAGTTTAGAAAAACTGCAAACATCAAAGGCAGCAGCAAAATCCCTAGGCGCTGCAATCCGTCGGACACCTTTTTGTCCCACAGGAACCTCTGCGAGGGGAAAGTCCTTTCGCTTCTACTCCGCATTCGGAAGAGGTAGAGGACGACCGGCTCAAAGGGGACAAAGAAGAACTACCCGAGGTGGACGGGGTAGATATTCAAAAGCCGCAGCAACAGCAGGTGCCTCTTTACCATCGGCATCTGCATCAGCCGCCCCAAAACCACTCTGAGGACTTCCCTCACAAGACACCTGTAGGAGGCAGGTTAACTCAACATCTGGCGGAATGGCAGGCTATCACGTCAGATGCTTGGGCATTGGAAACAGTTGCCCAAGGTTACTGCCTGCCTCTCCTACGCATACCTCAGAGTCATCCACCGGGGAACAGCTCTCAGAAAGCTCAAGATCCACTCCTCTTGCAGGAAATTTTAGACCTGCTAGAGAAAGGCGCCATAGAACCGGTACCTGTAGCGGAGAGGAACAAGGGCTGGTACTCCCCTTACTTTCTCATTCCAAAGAAAGACGGAGGACTGAGACCCATCTTGGACTTGCGAGAATTGAACAAATTCCTCAGGAAAGACAAATTCAAGATGGTAACTCTTTCTCAGATCCTTCAGGCCCTTCAGTTCCAGGACTGGTTGGTATCTCTGGACCATCAGGACGCTTATTTCCATGTGCCTATCCATCTCAAGCACAGGAAATACCTGAGGTTCGGAATTGGCAACTCTCATTATCATTTTCGAGTGCTGCCATTTGGGCTGACCTCCGCCCCGAGGGTCTTCACCAAGTTAATGTCGGTAGTGGCTGAAAGTCTAAGGAGGGAAGGGATTCACGTCTACCCCTACCTGGACGATTGGTTGATCAGGGCTGTATCTTCAGAACAAGCTCAGATCCAGCTAAATCACGTTTGCCACTCCCTTCACAGACTGGGCTTCTCCCTCAATTTAAAGAAGTCATAAATTATACCATCGCAGAGACTCCAGTTCATCGGAGCGATCCTGGACACTTCCCTGGGAAAAGCCTCGCCACCAGAGGTGAGGGCTCAAGATATTCTACAGATGGTTACCATGTTCCAAAATGCCCAACGTCCCCCAGCCTTCGACTTTTTGAGGTTGCTAGGCCTCATGGCATCCTGCGTTTTCCTAGTGCCAGAGGCTCGCCTGAGAATGAGATCCCTCCAGTGGGCACTGAGGACTCAGTGGTCACAATTCTCAGGAAGAATGACAGATCTTCTTCAGGTTCCCGACAGGGTGGCGCGAGACCTTCAGTGGTGGGCCTGTCAGGAGAACATTCTGAAAGGAGAACAGTTTTGGCAACCCTGGCCGGAGATAACAGTAGTCACGGATGCCTCACTCACGGGGTGGGAGCCCACGCCAACGACTTGACCATCAGCGGTCGTTGGTCTCCATCGGAGTCCAGACTACATATCAACCTGTTAGAGCTGAGGGCCATCAGACTTGCGCTGAAGGCGTTCCTGCCAGCTGTACAAGGGAAGAATGTCCTGATAATGACGGACAACACAGTGGCCATGCATTAACTCAACAAAAGAGGAGGCGTAGGATCACTACCCCTGTGCAGAGAGGCAATGCAGCTCTGGTTTTGGGCAATAAGGGATCTCTATCGGCAGTTCACCTAGCCGGAGAGAAGAACTTGACAGCGGACGCTCTGAGCAGGCAGCGCACAGGAGCTAGCTCAGGAAGTCCTTCAAGAGATCTTCGCCCTTTGGGGAGCCCCTCAGGTGGATCTGTTCGCCACCAGTGTCAACAGGAAGTGCGATCTGTTCTGTTCAAGGGAATTTCCCCCGAGAGGAGCTCTGGGAGACGCGTTCATAGTGGACTGGGAGTTTCCGCTTCTGTACGCGTTCCCACCGGTCCCTGTCATTCCTCAAATGATCAGGCGGTTGAGAAGATTCCGGAAAACCATGATCCTAATTGCCCCGGATTGGGCCAGGAGAACGTGGTACCCGGACCTTCTAGACTTGTCCATCTGCTCTCCAATTCGACTTCCACTCAGAGAGAATCTACTCTCACAGAAGGGAGGTCAGGTTCTCCATCCAGACATCAAAACCCTCAACCTTCACGCTTGGCTTCTGAAAGGCTGAGGTACAAGGATTGGGACCTCCCTGATGATGTTATGGAGGTGTTGCTTTCGGCAAGGAGGCCAGCAACAAAGTCTTTATACCGCTGCCGTTGGAATAGATTTTGCAGCTGGCGTAGAGAAAAGAATATCGACCCCTTTTCATGTGGTACACCAATGGTTTTGTCCTTCCTACTCTATTTGGCGAATTCGGGCCTTCAAGTTGGCACCATTAAGGGCTATCTCGCAGCGCTATCCATCTTTAAGCGCACTGCGGAAGAACCATCCTATTTCAAGTTACCCTTGGTAATACAGTTTCTAAAGGGGTTAACTAACGTTTATCCCCCAAGTCCATTCCAGGTCCCCCTATGGGATTTAAACTTAGTCCTAACTTTCCTGATGGGCACACCTTTCGAACCACTCCATTCTTGTTCGTTAAGATTTCTTACCCTTAAAATGTTTTATTAATAGCACTTACATCTGCTAGAAGGGTGAGCGAGTTACAAGCTCTTTCTTGTAAACCCCCTCATATAATCTTTCACAAAGACAAAGTTGTCCTGCAAGTGAAGCCTAATTTCCTCCCAAAGGTGGTTTCTGAATTCCATATCACTCAGAAGATTACCCTGCCATCTTTCTATCCTCCTCCTCATCCGGGAAAAGAGGAAGAGAGGTTACACAGGCTGGACCCTAGAAGGGCTTTAAGTTTTTACATCAGTAGACTGGCTAGGATAAGACAGGCAGACCAACTGTTTGTAGGCTACGCAGGTCACAAGCTGGGGTTACCGATAACTAAGCAGACCATTTCCAGATGGATCATTCTCGCCATTTTGGAATGTTATAAACTGTCAGGAAAAGAGCCCCCTCAAAATCTTAGGGCTCATTCGACCAGAGGTATTGCAGCTTCATCGGCCCTCAAAAGAGGAGTGCCGGTTAAAGACATATGTGCGGCTGCCACATGGTCGTCCGTCCATACCTTTACAAGATTTTACAACTTGGATTCAAGAGACTAGGTTTGGAAGGGCAGTATTGCACTCTATTCATCAATTAAAGGAAGCATGAAGTCAGTACTCCCACCTCCAATACCAGAATACTGCTATGGGAGCCTATCTAAGATAAGGAATACGTCGGAGGACACAATCCCTTCGAAGAACGAGTTACTTCTTACCTTGTAACGTTCTTTCGATGGCATGTTCCTCCGACGTATTCCTTACCGACCCTCCCATCCATCCCTGCAGTACTACTTCCCTTGTTGTTGCAGCTTACGCTCCTTCAGGGTGATTAGTCTAGTCCAGACAGAAAAACTGTGGGCTACAAAACGGAACTGAGCAACGGACGCTGCGCGCGGCCTTTACAGGCAAGATGACGTCGATACGGCGGCTGTCGAGGGACATCGACTCAGAGGATGTCGACGCGCAGCGCCCTCTAGAGAAAAATTTTCCGAAGCCAGCAAAGCTGGAAGGCGATATCTAAGATAAGGAATACGTCGGAGGAACATCCCATCGAAAGAACGTTACAAGGTAAGAAGTAACTTGTTCTTCTGTCTAGCCATACTCTATCAAGGTCGTGTAACTGAGCATTAGGGTGTAGACCTAGTAGAGTGTGAGAGTGAAGAACATGTATTGAAGGTGTTTAATAACCAAATAAGATGACACATTTTTAAGAAAGGAAGGAGTTGAAAACGCAATGCACAACCTTATAAAAGGAAGGGCCTACACTTTAAAAGTAATTCCCCTAGATAGAAAAGATGTGACCTAGTGGCCTAGTCACGGGTTGGGACCCAATACAGATGTTTTTAAGAGGCTAGGAGTCTTTAAAGGAGTCTGAAGAATTGTTGGTGAAACCAACCATCAGTTGTCATTTTTTCAAAGTTGAGGAATGTAAAGATGGATGTCCAAAATTGACGCTGACAGCGGATTTTGTGAGGTAAACCTATTACAGTGAACAGGAAAGACACGCAACTCTAGCAAAACCCAATCATTTTACACAAGCCACATCCACCAAGACGTCTTCGAAGACTGCTCTTTCTTCGACGGCTGCAACAACATAGGGTTCGTCCACGATTGTCACCTTTACCACTGTGATGATTACCACACCAAGGGTTTCCTTGCCGCCTAGACCTCGGTCAGCGGCTCAGGCGAAGGTTTCCGTAAGGGCTCTGGTTTGGTGAGAGAAATGCCTCCAGCTCAGGAATTCCTACCTAGGCCCACCAAGACTGCACAACTGTTCACTCTGACACATATGGGATCACTATCAATTGCCACTTTGTCCAGCCCTAGCCCAATATTCTACTGCAATGCCTCAAATCTGCTCAGTAATGAGCCACTGCATTTAACTGTACTGCCATAATTGCCTCGGTTTGTCTAGCATTTGCCCAATATTCTACTGCAATGCCACACATCTGCTCAGAATTAGGCCTTTGCATCTAACTGTACAACTACAGCTTTGATTAGCACTAGCCCACTGTAAATAGATTTGTTCCTCCATCATTCCAGTAGCACACTCCTAAAATATGTCGCCCACACTGCTATGTTCCCATGATATACCACCTACACCCTTCCTACCTGCACTTCTAACAAACACACCTTAACCAGATGAGAAGTCCGCCACTCCAGTTCCCGCACCTAGCCACACCACCACCATGCCCAAATCACTTTGGGATATACAAGCCCCTACACATCCCATGCCACTATATCTGAGAAATCTAAGGCTAGGTACCCACTCTGCTGTTCCTAAAAAACACCTAGGACAGCAACATCACCACTCGCCTTAATCGGCCTCCACCCCTATGCCAAAAACCCCTAGCACCCCCTCCAATAATGACAACAACCCCACGAAAACCAAATTAGGGAATAACCCTATTACCCAAATCCAATGTGCTCTCATCAATGCACGGTCCTTGCCAGCGCATGCCTGAGAGATTCACAACCTTATCACGGATCTAGATATCTTAGCCATTACAGAGACATGGTTACATGAAGCCTCCGGACCAGCCATCTGCCAAACCCTACCGCCAGGCTACATAATCCTCCGCCAAGACAGAACTTCCACTAAAGGAGTTGTCGCCCTAATTCTCGAAGAAACCATCAACGCCAGGCAAATAAAAACTGCTAAGGCAGACAACTTTGACACTCTATCAGTACAAATATCCCTCTCGCCAAATGACACCATAACTCTGCACATTGTGTACCGCCCTCCAGGCCCTCCTCTTGATTTCCAATCCAACATCACACACATCCTAAGTGACAATCTCAAAACTAATGCAAGAGCCATCCTCCTAGGAGACCTAAATCTTGGCTTCAAAGACCCCAAAGACAAGAACGGTAAAGCCCTCTTCAATCTGGGCTTCACCCAACTAGTCAACAGTCCGACCCACACCAAAGGTCGCTTATTAGACTGGATAGCGGATCACAATTGTGCTGCTGACATCAGCTTCAACACTCCAAGCCCCTGGACCGACCACCACCTACTGCACTCCTTATACCATCTAAAATAATGGGTAACCCTAGCCCACCTGTGCCAGCTACCATGGCAAGTTCTAAAAAATTACTCACAACAGACAGAATTCTCCCTCTCATTGAAACCTCAGCTCTAGCTTATCCCACCTAAAACAAAACTACAGAACTAGTAGAGCTCTACAATGCCATACTCAAAGAGATAGTAGACACTGTAGCCCCATTGGAAAAGAAAGGAGCCAAGCATACACTTGGTGCTAACTCGTGGTTTACTCAAGAACTTCTAGACATACGTACCGCCAAACGGGCAGCACTGACCGTATGGCAAACAAGCTCATCCACGTCCACATGAGATACCTACTTGGTAGTTGCAAATCAATACAAGAAAGCTATTTCAACAGCCAAAAAGGCTGCATACAACACCAGAATTGAGAATGCTAACTCCCAATCCAAAGAGTTATTCGCCATTTTCAAGGAGTGGACTACCCCCCCCCCTCCCACCCCCCCTCCACCCAACCAACCGAGAAAAACGAAACCTGGTCTAACAACATCCATCATGCCATGTTAGACAAAATTAAAACACTCCAGAAAAAAATCAAGACACAATTCGACAACCTGCCTAAGGCCGCCTCACCCACATCAAGGCGCTCTGCTACCGTGCCAGCCTCAGATGGCTCACCTGGCATAAACACACCTACACCATTTGCCTTTAGGGAAGTAACAATACCTGAAGTCTTACTGATCATGAAGCATAGTAATCCATCGTTCTGTAAAGGTGACATATGCCCAGCCAGTCTAGTTAAAAGACTGTGCGGCAGCTCTGGCCCAATTTGTCACTACTTTTATTAATGCCTCTTTCACTGCGAGTACCGTCCCAACCTCCCTCAAGGAAGCCTGGGTTCGGCCGTTGCTAAAAAAAAACACAAAAAAAAAAACCCTTGACCCAGACTCTCCCAACAACTACCGTCCAACCACCACTGTTCCGTTCTTGCTGAACATTCTGGACAAGGCTGCCTATCTGCAGATCCAGTCCTACCTGGAAGATCATAACATCCTTAGCAAAAGACAATCAGGCTTCCGTCCTCGTCATGGCACAGAATCAGCCCTACTTGATCTAAAGAATAAGCTCCTTGAAGCCATGGACAATGGTAAATCCTCCCTCCTCCTTCTCTTGGATCTCTCGGCTGCCTTTGACTTGGTAGACCACAAGATCCTGTGTAAACACCTCTCGGACACTGCACATTTCTTCTGGGAAGCAACCACCTGGATTACATCGTTCTTGGAGGGCAGAGCCATGAGGGTTTTTTCTGATCAGGCATCAGCCACTCCATCCCCCATAGGGTGTGGAGTCGCACAAGGATCCTGCACCTCCCCCACTCTCTAATCTCTTCACTATTCCCCTGTTCAGCGACCTAGAAGAGTTCAGCATAGCCTTTACCAACTATGCCGACGACACACACATTCTTCTCCCGCTAACAGGTGACTAAGAGCAAGACCTCCACACTCTCCATAAGACACATGCTCGCATCCAGGCCTGCATGGCAGCCAACGGCTTATGTCTAAACGGGGAGAAAAGAGAAATCCTACTGGTAGGCCTCAAAGAGTCCCTAACAACAAATACAGCTCCTTCTGTATTGGGAACACTGTTATTACAGTCTCTGCTGCAGTAAAAACCCTTTGAGTATACTTGGACTCCACCTTATCAATGGAAAGACAAGTCAGTGCCATTTCATAATCTGCTGCTCTCACGACAAAAATCATAAACGCAGTGAAACCCCATCTATCCCCAAAAAACCGCCTCCGCATTGCAAGAGCTACCGTTGCCGCAAAATTGGACTACTGTAACATCTTACTCCTAGGCACATCTGCCAATAACATCAACAAACTGCGCAAAATAATGCCCTCAGAGCAGCCCTAAGTATCCCTAGGAGGGAGCACATCTCTCAGGTGAGAAAAGGCACCCATTGGCTCCCGGTAAAAGAGCGCATAATATTCAAAGCCCTCTCGATTACACACAGATGCCTCTCTGACTGCCCCATCCTACCTAGCTGAAATAATACATCAAGTGCCCTGTCACAGACCAAAACGAGACCAATACTCTCATCTACTCTCAGTCCCAGCATTCAATAGAGCCAAAGTTGGCGGTACCAGCTTCGAAGTGCTATCCACAAAAGCCTGGAACGCCCTCCAAACGAAGACTCTCTCACAGCGTTCAGAAAGACACTAAAAACCAAGCTATTCAACTAAGATTGTACCTGTTGATGTCTAAGGTTGTTCCTCTGTAACCACCGAACAGCTCTACAACACTGCCCTTGAATCTGCAATTCTGCCTCTGAAGTATCTGTCTTAAGTTGTATCTAAGTGATTATACTGTAACCGCGCCACAATGCCTCCGGGCCGCTGGGCGCTTTATAAATCCAAATAAATAAATAAAAATAAATAAATCCCCAGGAGGTCTTCAGCAATCTACACCAGTTCTGAAGAAAACCTGCCAAATGATTTTTACTCTGATCGGGAAGGGGAACCCAACCTCATTCTGCCTATGCCCAACCAGAGGTTACCACCCCACCGGCCTTCCCGGCCGTTTAGCCCTCCGCTGGGTTCATGCGTTGCACCTGGTCCTGTACCGAGGGACATATCCTTTTACATCTTGACCACCTTACACACATTGGTGGCTGAAATCCAGCAGCGAATACCCACTGCTCCCCTCCCTATTCTGGAAAGTAGACCGCAGAGGCCTTCTTGGGCTCAACCGATACGGTCTTGTAAGGCCCCTGTTTCCCGTCGGCCAGTGCCGGTGGCACTGCCCCCTTTGGTGGAGGAAACCGTTCAGACTGACACAGACACTGTGACAACGGATACACACAGGGATGACTTTGATTACGTTCCCACAGAACCTTATCCTCCGGATGTCGATGTACCCGCTAGGGCCTCTCCTCTGGACGAGATAGCTTCTTTCCGCTCGATGATATCTAATGCTGCCAAGCTTTTCAGTCTTATACCAGAGGAAAAGAAACAGGAAGGATTACATTTTCAACAGCTGGAGTCCTCCAAGAAGACCATCCAATCAGTTCCCCTTTTAGATGACATATTCGAGGATGGGTTGGCGGTCATGAAGGCCCCTAATACCACTCCTGCTGAGCATGACTAGTTAGAAAAGAAGTACCGGGTTCTGCTCTCGGCGATGAGACTCTACAGGCCATAAAGATTGACAATGAGATGGCGCATTCTTTGGGCACCCTTCCTCAGAGGAGTCTGTCCTTTCAATCCTCTAATGGGAGGTTCTCCAAGTCATCGAAGGGTTTCACCACCTTTTATCGCCAACCTTCCCACTACACCACCCAGGAGAATTATAGGGCACGCTCCCAGGCCTACAGCAGTGTCAGCCAGCATTGTCGACACCCCCAAGCCAGTCCGGAGACTCCAAAGCAGGCCTGAACCAGACCAGGAACTGTACCTCCACTTAAGTGCCCCAGTGGTAGTCCGGGTTATCGCAATTTGTGAACCAGTGGCAAAAAATCTCCACAGACAAATGGGTGCTCGATGACCTTCCGCAGGGGCACGCTCTGGAATTCCAGCACCAATGCCCTCACATTCCTCCTGTTGCGCGACAAGAACTGCTAGTGGCACAGGTCCTCAAAGAGGTTCAGGCCATGCTAAACAATGGGCCGATAGCACTAGTCCCTCAGTGGCTCCAGAGTGTACTCCAAATACTTTCTGGTAAGGAAAAGGTCAGGAAGGTGGAGGCCCATTCTAGACTTGTGACAACTCACCAATTTCCTCAAATCCCAAAAGTTCAGGATGGTCACTTTCCAGCATGTGCTCGGCCAACTAGAGGAAGGAGATTTCCTGGTGACACCCAATCTGGAGGATGCTTACTTCCACATCCCGTTCATCAGAAACATTAGAAGTTACTACGTTCCGTCATTCAAGGGCGCCATTACTAGTTAAAGGCACTGCCCTATAGACACAAATCGGCCCCAATGGTGTTCACCAAGTTCTTTGGCCCGGTGGCACCGCATCTGCACCACAAGGGAATCCACGACTACTCACCTGGATGATTGGCTCATCCGATCCCGCCCTCACACATTGGCCGTTCGGCACACCACAGAGACAATCCAGACACAGACTTCTCTGGGGTTCTCCATAAACTGTCAGAGGTCCTGCGTAGCGCCATATCAGGACACACTATTCCTGGGTGTCAGTACTCATCAAGAATGAAGGTGATGGAACCATTGTTCTATTCGGTACTCTTGCAAACCCAAGCCTAAAAGGTGGGGTCTCCTCAACAAGGGTGACCTTCTTTTTGATACACCCCCCTTTTTGTATAAATAAGCACAAACAAAGGTGTAGTTCAAATGAAAGAGCAAAAAATACCACTAGGTATGCACCAGGCTGTGGAAATAAGGATGGGTCTTAATACCGACACTCTACTGTACATGTGTATTGCAAGGAATAAGGTCTGCACTAACCTGGTGAAGCTTGTGGCTCAGCCCGTAATTCAAGGGGGTCATCTAGTGGCAAAAAAAGGTCTATTCTCGCTCTAGAAAAAGAGCTAGACGCATGAAGTAACTGGACTGATTTACGAAGGTAGAGTACAATTCCTAAGGAGTGTGTGCCTTACCTAGATAGACAGAGTGAAGTCCTGTAACTGTTAAGTGACCTGAGAAGCAGTTCCAGGGTAATCCACAGTAAAGATGAGCTGGGAAGGATGGAATTAGTGGGATTAGTAGGGACCTACCCCCGGGCGGCACAAGGAAACGACGGATGGTGCACAGAATTAGTCAAAACAGCAGAACATCCTTAGTCCAGTGCACACTACAGCCAACCAGGGTACAACAATCAACTAATGTCCACAATCCACAGACTCAAAAGACCAAGAAACCACAGTAAACCTAGGGCAATCCAGAGAGCAGTCCAATAAACATCAACAGTTTGTTACTAGGTAATCAGCAAAACAGAAGTACCAAATCGGAATCCAAAGCAGTTGGTAGAGCAAAAACAGGGTCAAAGGAAGTCCAAGACAAGAGACGAGGAAACCACGGTGTGCGGGTACTAACTTCAATCAGAAGCATCAACACCATTGTGAGGCTGTTCTTTGTGGTCCTTGGGAGGAAGATGCAGCACTCTGACGTTGCAACTTGCGTCGGGTAACCATGGTGATACTGTTACCCGACGCATGAACGCGGCAGCTGCGATGCAATGCCTACGCACATAGCGTCTGCTTAAGTGCCATAGTAATCCCCAGCATGATAGGAAAGGATTTATTGAGATACGCTGTTTGTGCATCGGACGTGCGTTATGACGCAGGGTCATGACACTGGGTGCCTGCCTCAACAAAATCTTGTTTCTAGCTACTCCCTCGGAAGAGAGTGATGGCCATCCTGGGAAAGGTTACCGGCTATCGACAGCCTCCGATGCAACTCTCCGGTCCATCAAGTCCCTGCTGGGGATGATCTCCTCCTGCATTCATCTGGTTCCCTTTTAAAGACTGCTGATGAGACTCCTTCAGGAGTTTCTGGATGCAAGATGGCAGCAAGTCACCAGCTCATGGACCGACAAAATCACCCTCAATTAGGCATTCCACCAGGCCCTGCATTGGTGGTCAGTTCTCCTGCATCTATCACAGGGTGCCCCCTTTCAAATCCCTGCGTATCAGGCGACATTCACGACCGGTGCCTCCCTCGAGGGTTACGGGGGCCCAGACACAGGACATTCTCACACCGGAGGACTCTGGCTCCTGGAAGAGAAGGAATTACACATTAACGTCCTGGAACTAAGGGCAGTCTTCTGGGCCCTCAAGTCTTTTCAACCTCTGATCCAGGGGAATGTGGTGCGAATCTTTACAGACAACTGTCATGGTGCATGCTCCCAAAACCCCAAAACTGGTGAGCCCATCCCGGACTTTGGCTTCCTTGGAGACTTGCCCCAGCCCCAGCTAGGCCCACCTGGACTCAGTACTGGTGCCGCTGCCGCCAGGCTTCTGGTAGGTGCTAAATACATGGACCATATACTTGGGTCTGAGAGGCTGAGCCATTCAGTACAGGGTGTGGCTTGGGTCTACTTTACCTAGAGACAGGATACGGTTAAGGACGACTAATTTCCTGAGACTACTTGCAAGGCTATTTAAACCGCACCAAGCAAACTGAACATGCTTCGCGTTATTCTGCACTCCTGCAGCGTAACGCTCACTGTGTCAGCTCAGCTCTTGCTTCCCATCTGCCACGCCCGTTCCGAGTCTTCTTTCCATCGGCACCTGAGAAAAGAGAAGAACAGGAGTTAGAAAAGCATTGAAGGCCTTACCTGCAGAACATCCTGATCTCGCCTTCTGCTTACCCACAGACCGCTGCATCTATAGAAGAGCAGAACTGAAGGCACCCTCGCGGGTAGCTACTCGCCTGAAAGCGGCCACTTCTAGAAACTCCATCGAGCAGTTCTTCATCATTCCAGCATTGCGCCGCAACTCAACCCGTCGAGCGGCTCTTCTATCATCTTCCTGGAACTGCGCCGCACCTGCCGAACAGAAGAGACAAAGCAGGTAAGTCGCACACAGCAAGGAAAGCTAAATACAGCGAACAATTAGCGCGCCCCGCACAGCGCTATACTTACCAGCTGGAATCCTGCTCATCATCGTCAGGAGAGTCATCCATCATCCGAAAGCCGCTTAAAGCCGCACCTGAAAGACAAGAACAAACATTAGATATTTCGGCAAAGACTTAAGACAGCTATTTCAAGGAGTTATTGAAATAGAGACTTACCTGCTTACGCCGGCCTTTCCACTTCAACAATCTCCATCGGATCAGTGAAGTAACTAGATCCTGGAAAGACTGTGAATCGCGCCTCTGCCAGAGTGTGCAGGACGGAGAGCTCGCCCATTAAAAAACCAAGGTGAGCTATGTTAGGGAGAATTCTCTCTTTAGGCTGAATTTCCTAACCTAGCGAGTCCCCCAGCAGCTTTGCTGGATTTCTGGAGTTTGTTTTTTTCCTCCTGCCAAGAGTGAGACTCTTTTTCCTCCCACTCTTGGACATGATTAATGGTATTCCTTTGACTGGTAATGTGTTTTATGGGCTATGGGGTCCTTTACTCAATAGGGTCTCATGTGTTTTTCCTATGTGTGTTACTCAGCATCCTCCGTGCAGTAACACAGGGGTGTCATAGTGACACCCCACCATAGACTCCATACCCTGTTACTGACTGCGGTCTCCCAGGGCATGTAAAGTCACCATTGGCTTTACTAGTCCCAAATTATTAACAGAAACCAGTACAAACCATCATATTGTGGACGTACTGGTCGGGGCAATTCGATTGCCCCAGGGTCTGTTAGTCGAGGGGGCACGTCTCCGTCCCCCCTGATTAGTTTTGGCTGGTGGCAGTGGAAACTACTTTTTATATTCGACCGCAAATATTTTCCTATGGGATTTTCCCATTGTTCGAGGCTACCAACTGTAATTATTTAATTTTCATAGCCTCGAACATACCGCCGGTTTATTTAATTAATATTAATTCTCCGGTTGGTATTTTTTGCCAAGACTCTATTCTAAAATGGCGTTTGTGTTCTCTTCTGTGACTCCAACCCCAGTCGAGCCCTTTGTTCCACTTTTTGGCGGGCTTCTCCACAGAAGCCTCCAAAAGTGGTGCCACTCTGTCTGGGTACCACAGGGAGTGTGGGAGGGGGTTTAGGCACCCTGGACTGAGTTACCTTGGTAACTCAAGTCGCACTCTTGTGTGAGTGGCCCACTTAGCATGTTTGAGTGACAGCTAGGCTGAGTGAATGGGGGTTTTCTGCATAAAAGCAGGGCTTTGGGGACTGGAACTTCAGAAGTCGCCACAGGACCTGAGAATCCGACGAGGGAGAAGCTGAGCCGACCTACCACGACGACACCACCGGTGGAGCCCTGCAGAACCGACTCACCACTTCCCGACGACAGAGAAGGTCTCCTGGCTGGAGAGGCTTCTTCCCCTGACTGGTGGGCACAACCAGTTTACCTTTCTTTCTTCGCACCCCAGCCTGGTTTGTGGTCGAACTGCCCATGCCAAGCACCCCGGCAGCCGGATAGCCACGCACCACTGAACCGCGAATCACCGGACCGCTCCTTGTACCTGAGAAACTCTGCGGCTGGTTTCTTCCCTGGCAGTGCAACAGACTCCTGTCTTCCTTCACGACGAGATCCTCTCTTCCCCCGGATGAAGCACGACTTGCACCCGCTGCCAGGAACAACTGCCCCCGCTGGAGCGTTCTCACCACTTTAAGGTACCGTGTCCGCCAGGCCTCCCTTTCTAAAGATTGCTACAAGATAATAATAACCCCTTAACCTTCTGGACTGGGCTGGCCGCCTTGACCCTCTGACTGGTCCCTTTCTTTGGTCCAACTCCTTTTTGAAACTCTACAAGAATTTTGTGCACTGCAACTGTGTGACCTTGGACACATTTCGTTTGGATCCTCTGAAGGTGGATCCGGCCTCTTGAACTCGAACTTCACAGTTTTACTTTGCCTTCCTCTCTTGTTATGTTCTGATAAAAGTGTTGGGATCTGTTTCAACTTGTTCTCTGCTTTTCTCTGCCTTTTTAAAACGAACTATTAGAGTGCCATCTACGTTAAGCGCTCACTGCTGTCTGAAAATAAGTGGAGCTTTACTTAAGACTTGTTTAATATTCTTTTTGAGGGAGTGTATATCTTTTAGTGACCGTGTTTTTGAATTGCTTACTATTAGTGCCTGTGTGTTTTTCTAGATATGGTTTTAAATAAATAATTATATTTTGAAGGGATTGTGTCCTCCGACGTATTCCTTATCTTAGATATCTCTTTCCAGCTTTGCTGACCTCGGAAATTTTTTCTCTAGAGGGCGCTGCGCGTCGACGTCCGCCGAGTCGATGTCCCTCGACAGCCGCCGTATCGACGTCATCCTGCCTATAAAGGCCGCGCGCAGCGTCCGTTGCTCAGTTCCGTTTTTCCGCGCTTACTCAGTGCCTCGGAATATCGTTGCTCAGTTTCGTAGAGATATTATTCCATTTTCCTCGAGATATTCGAGCCTTACTCGATGGCTTCCTCGTCTGAACCGGCGACCCCTCGGTTCGGCTTTAAAAAATGCTGAGACTGTGGAAAAAAGATGTCGCTGACAGACCCTCACAGGGTCTGTCTGTGGTGTTTGGGAGCTGAACACCATTGTTCCGAGTGCGAGGACTGTATGTCCATGACAGCTAAGGCCCTGAAGGAGCGTAGGGGGAAGCTGGAAAAAGGTAAGACTTCTAAAGCTTCTTCTTCCTCGACGAAGTCGAGACATTCGTCTCCTCATCACCATTCGCGCTCCAGGTCTCGAAGCGGGTCCCATCACTCCTCGAGATGAAGCACTCGAAAAGGAGACGCCGAAGATCCCCTTCTTCGTCCTCCTCTTCCTCTGTTTCACCTAAGAGAATCCCTTGCCCCACGAAACATAGTTCCCGGGCTGAATGGGAGGAATTCCGAAACAATATGATGAGCGTCTTCGAGAAAGCGGCCTCAACCCCCTCGAAGACTGCCGAGAGCGATGCTCTGGTCGAAAGACCCAAAGGTCCAAAATGCTGCGAGTTGCAGCACCCGGCGAAGGAAGCTTCTCGAGCGCGTCACGAACCCTCGAGTAAAGCAAAGACCTCGAATCCTTCTTCGAAGGTTCCGTCGACGCCGAGGTCGGTGTCTTCGACGCCGTTGTCGAAGGGACCTTCGGCACACGGGTCTGTCGACTCGACGCCATCCTCAACACCGGCGTCGACGCCAAGGAAAGTCACGGTTGCGGCGCACCCAGTGGCTATTCCCAGGTCTTCGATGACAATGTCGTCGAGATTGTCGATCTCCTCAAGCAGAATTCTGATTCTATCGAGGACCTCGAGGCCTCCACCTTTGTTTTCGACGCCACGTTCGAAGCCTTCGGCGTCGACGACATCGACGTTTTCGAGGCCGATTACGACAAGTTTGGCACCCTCTGCCTTGGAGATGGGTTTCACACCCGTTGTGAGTTCAGACCAATTGAGAACAATGTCCTCAATTATGGAAGAGGGAGAACTGTCTGACCAAGAAGAGACATTTGAGTTGCAGGGATCTGCAACCCCAGTTCAAGAGGAGTTATCCTCGGAGGAACGCAGATTAAAGGAACTCCATGATTCCTTACATGAGGCAAGTGGTTTAGACACTTCCCCAGAAGTGGAGTTCGCTAGGCCAGACCCGGGGGAGCATGCTGAAACCCCTTATAGAGCCTTAATGGCCAGGATTACAGAATTTATGGGGTGGTCAACACCTTCACAGGCTTTCCAACAGGATGACCTCACGGATATTCTTGATAAAGGTCCACAGGAGGATCCTGTAGTACCTTTTCATAAAGCTCTTCAAAGAAAAATAATGACGAACTGGGAAACCCCAGATGTCGTCCCGGCAGTAAATAAAAAACTGTCTACTAAATACAGGGTATCTTCTGCAGACCCTGAGTTTTTGTCCAAACACCCATCCCCAGAAAGTCTGGTGGTACAGGCAGCATCTTCTACTGACATCAAGACTGCTTACCCTACCGTCCCACAGGACAGGGACGATAAAAAATACGATGCTATGGCTAAGAAAGTCTTTTCGGCATGTAGCATGGCGTTAAAATCTATTAATGCTACTTGCACCCTTGCTAGATTTAGCCATACACTTTGGGAGTGTGCTTCTACAGCGGCTGACTGCATCCCGGAGGGAGAAGAAAGGGAGGCGTTCCTAAATATCATAAAAGACGGTAAAGACGCTATGTGCGAATCCCTCCAGACGGGCATTGATTCGGCTGACAGTATCAGCAGAGCAATGGCGGCAAGTACAACAACCAGGAGATTTGCTTGGTTGAGAAAGTCTGGTTTTGCCCCAGATGTGCAAGCCAGGCTCTTGAACATGCCATTTGATGGCTCTTCTTTGTTTGGGAAAAAGGCGGATGACAGTTTCGAAAAACTGCAAACATCAAAGGCAGCAGCAAAATCCCTAGGCGTTGCAATCCGTCAGACACCTTTTCGTCCCACAGAAACCTCTGCGAGAGGCAAGTCCTTTCGCTTCTATTCCGCATTCGGAAGAGGTAGAGGACGACTGGCTCAAAGGGGACAAAGAAGAACTACCCGAGGTGGACGGGGTAGATATTCAAAAGCCGCAGCAACAGCAGGTGCCTCTTTACCATCGTCATCTGCATCAGCCGCCCCAAAACCACTCTGAGGACTTCCCTCACAAGACACCTGTAGGAGGCAGGTTAACTCAACATCTGGCGGAATGGCAGGCTATCACGTCAGATGCTTGGGCATTGGAGACATTTGCACAAGGTTACTGCCTGCCTCTCCTACGCATACCTCAGAGTCATCCACCGGGGATCAGCTCTCAAAAAGCTCCAGATCCGCTCCTCTTGCAGGAAATTTTAGACCTGCTAGAGAAAGGTGCCATAGAACCGGTACCTGTAGCGGAGAGGAACAAGGGCTGGTACTCCCCTTACTTTCTCATACCAAAGAAAGACGGAGGACTGAGACCCATCTAGGACTTGCGAGAATTGAACAAATTCCTCAGGAAAGACAAATTCAAGATGGTAACTCTCTCTCAGATCCTTCAGGCCCTTCAGTTCCAGGACTGGTTGGTATCTCTGGACCTTCAAGACGCTTATTTCCATGTGCCAATCCATCTCAAACACAGGAAATACCTGAGGTTCGCAATTGGCAACTCTCATTATCAATTTCGAGTGCTGCCATTTGGGCAGACCTCCGCCCCGAGGGTCTTCACCAAGTTAATGTCGGTAGTGGCTGCAAGTCTAAGGAGGGAAGGGATTCACGTCTACCCCTACCTGGACGATTGGTTGATCAGAGCTGTATCTTCGGAACAAGCTCAGATCCAGCTAGATCATGTTTGCCACTCCCTTCACAGACTGGGCTTCTCCCTCAATTTAAAGAAGTCACAAATGATACCATCGCAGAGATTCCAGTTCATCAGAGCGATCCTGGACACTTCCCTGGGAAAAGCCTCGCCACCAGAGGTGAGGGCTCCAGATATTCTACAGATGGTCACCAAGTTTCAAAATGCCCAACGTCTCCCAGCCTTCGACTTTTTGAGGTTGCTAGGCTTCATGGCATGCTGCATTTTCCTAGTGCCAGAGGCTCGCCTGAGAATGAGATCTCTCCAGTGGGCACTGAGAACTCAGTGGTCACAATTCTCAGGGAGAATGACAGATCTTCTTCAGGTTCCCGACAGGGTGGCTCGAGACCTTCAGTGGTGGGCCTGTCAGGAGAACATTCTGAAAGGAGAGCAGTTTTGGCAACCTTGCCGGAGATAACAGTAGTCACGGATGCCTCACTCACGGGGTGGGGAGCCCACACCAACGACTTGACCATCAGCGGTCGTTGGTCTCCATCGGAGTCCAGACTACATATCAACCTGTTAGAGCTGAGGGCATTCAGACTTGCGCTGAAGGCTTTTCTGCCATCTGTACAAGGAAAGAATGTCCTGATAATGACGGACAACACAGTGGCCATGCATTACCTCAACAAAAGAGGAGGCGTAGGATCACTACCTCTGTGCAGAGAGGCGATGCAGCTCTGGTTTTGGGCAATCCATGAAGGAATCTCTCTATCGGCAGTTCACCTAGCCGGAGAGAAGAACTTGACAGCAGACGCTCTGAGCAGGCAGAGCACAGTCTCCCACGAGTGGGAACTAGCTCAGGAAGTCCTTCAAGAGATCTTCGCCCTTTGGGGAACCCCTCAGGTGGATCTGTTCACCACCAGTGTCAACAGGAAGTGCGATCTGTTCTGTTCAAGGGAATTTCCCCCGAGAGGAGCTCTGGGAGACTCGTTTATAGTGGACTGGGAGTTTCCACTCCTGTATGCGTTTCCACCGGTCCCTGTCATTCCTCAAATGATCAGGAGCTTGAGAAGATTCCGGAAAACCATGATCCTAATTGCCCCGGATTGGGCCAGGTGAACGTGGTACCCGGACCTTCTAGACTTGTCCATCTGCCCTCCAATTCGACTTCCACTCAGAGAGAATCTGCTCTCACAGAAGGGAGGTCAGGTTCTCCATCCAGACATCAAAACCCTGAACCTTCACGCTTGGCTTCTGAAAGGCTGAGGTACAAGGATTGGGACCTCCCTGATGACGTTATGGAGGTGTTGCTTTCGGCAAGAAGGCCAGCAACAAAATCTTTATACCGCTGCCGTTGGAACAGATTTTGCAGCTGGTGTAGGGAAAAGAATATCGATCCCTTTTCATGTGGTACACCAATGGTTTTGTCCTTCCTACTTTATTTAGCGAATTCAGGCCTTCAAGTTGGCACCATCAAGGGCTATCTCGCAGCGCTATCCATCTTTAAGCGCACTGCGGAAGAACCATCCTATTTCAAGTTACCCTTGGTAATAGTTTCTAAAGGGGTTAACTAACATTAATCCCCCAAGACCATTCCAGGTTCCCCTATGGGATTTAAATTTAGTCCTAACTTTCCTGATGGGCACACCTTTCGAACCACTCCACTCTTGTTCGTTAAGATTTCTTACCCTTAAGACTGTTTTATTAGTAGCACTTATATCTGCTAGAAGGGTGAGTGAGTTACAAGCTCTTTCTTGTAAACCCCCTCATACAATCTTTCACAAAGACAAAGTTGTTCTGCAAGTGAAGCCTAATTTCCTCCCAAAGGTAGTTTCTGAATTTCATATCACACAGAAGATTACCCTTCCATCTTTCTATCCTCCTCCCCATCCGGGGAAAGAGGAAGAGAGGTTACACAGGCTGGATCCAAGAAGGGCTTTAAGTTTTTGCATTAGTAGACTGGCTAGGATAAGACAAGCAGACCAGCTGTTTGTAGTCTACGCAGGTCACAAGCCGGGGCTACCGATAACTAAGCAGACCATTTCCAGATGGATTATTTTAGCCATTTTGGAATGTTATAAACTGGCAGGAAAAGAGCCCCCTCAAAATCTTAGGGCTCATTCGACCAGAGGTATCACAGCTTCATCGGCCCTCAAAAGAGGAGTGCCGGTTCGAGACATTTGTGCGGCTGCCACATGGTCGTCCGTCCATACCTTTACACGGTTATACAACTTGGATTCCTCCTCCAGTCAGGAAAGTGATTAGTTGAGTCCAGAAAGAATTATTGTGGGCTACAAAACGGAACTGAGCAACGGACGCTGCGCGCGGCCTTTATAGGCAGGATGACGTCGACGTCGATACGGAGCTAGCAGACGCGAGCTAGCACCCTCCGTTAAGCAGAGCAACACCAGTGCAGACATCATCCTTCGAACATGAGCACGCCCCCGTGGAGACCAGGTGAGCGTGACAACACCACCACCACCATGTTTTGCATCTGGAAACGGGGCGGGGTGCGGCCCCTCGCTCACTCCCTGAAGTGCAGAATCTTTCTCGCTGGGCCATTTCCCAACCCATGTGCCTCATCCTGTTCCACCTGGCAGGCGTCAAGAACACCATCGCAGACTCTCTCAGCAGGGAGCTGCAGTCCTGCCACGAATGGGAGCTTCTGCAAGAACAAGTGTCTTGACTCCTCAATGAGTGGGGTCACCCTCACATCGACCTTTTTGCAACAGCTACCACAGCCAAGTGTTGGCGGTTTGCTAGCAGATACCCTCAGCCAAGTAGTCTCGGGGACGCCTTCTCATTCTCTTGGGTGGGTCTCTTCCTGTACACTTTCCCACTGATTCTGCTGTTGCTACATGTGATCACCACACTCAGACGTTGCCACTGCAAAATGATCCTCATTGCTCTGGCGTGGCTGAGGCAGGGGGATGTGGTACTCAGACCTTCATCTGTCTGTGGCTCTGGCCATCAAACTGCCTCCACTTCCAGACCTCCTCGCCAGAGGAGGGTCAATCCTGCACCATGACCCAGCGTCTCTGAGACTCACTGCCTGGCTCCTGCAGCCCTAGTATTTGGACACTACCCTCTGCCATTAGAATGCATGAAGATTCTGGCCAAGGTGAGGGTCCCCTCTACGCTTGCTTGCTACAAACCCAAGTGGAAGCGGTTTACGGTGTGGTGCCGACGGCGTAAGATTTCTCGGCGACGCTTAAGAACACTGCAGCTTCTCCCATATTTGCTCTCGCTGGCCCATAGCTAGCCTTGCCCACGCATAGATCCTAGCCACCATATCCGGATACACCCGGACTCCAGGCAAGCTCTTCCTATGGTCGCACAGGCTCGTTAAAGAAGTTCCTCAAGGGCCTCTTCAGGATGTTTCCTCCTGTGAAAGCTCCTGCCCCTGCATGGGAGCTTAATGTGGGGCCTCAGTTTAAACCTTTGCATCAAGTCTCTTTGACATTTCTGTCATGGAAGACCGCCTTCCTGATGCCAGACAGGTTGGGGAACTGCAGGCTCTCTCCTGTAAACCTGCCTATTTGCTTTTCCACCAAGCTAAGGTAGTTCTGCAAACTCATCCTTCAGACTCCTCTAGACAAGCCTTTGTTGCTACCAGCTTTCTTCACGAAACCTTCGTCGCCTGCTGAAATTAGCTGGACGTTACATGTGCATTGAAGTTTTATGTTGCACTCTCAAATGTCTATTGAAATACGTCTTGACTTTTCATCAATTATGTACCTGTGGGACATGGGAAGGCTCCGTCTAAGGCTTCCATCTCCAGGTGACTCTCCAGCTGTATCATGCATTGCCATCATCTGGCCAACAGACCGCTTCCGGGCTGGCCAAGAGCCCATTCCACTAGAGCAATCGCAACGACAACAGCAATTTTCTGTGGTGTTTCCCGGCTCGACATCTGCAGGGTTCCTACGTGGAAGTCTGCCCCACATCTTCACACGATTCTACTGAGTCAACAGGGATTTCAGGGAGGTGTCCCGGGTTGGGTAGGCAGTGCTGCGCAACTTGTTTGAGGTAAATCTGTTCCAGGGGCAAGTGTATTGCTTCTGCGATCCTTGCCAACACCCATGGTTGTGCATATGTACTGCTGTGTTAATCGTATTCATGAGCATGTGAACCCATGCATGTGAAACTGCTTTAAATTTACAAAGGATGCACTCTGAATGACAACTGCTGCACTGAGGCAACTCAGAATAGAGCTGGTCATTCCACCGGTTGGTCCTGGGACACTTCTGAAGGCTCAGAAAGCATGTTTTCTAGAGGAGGAGTAGAGACTGGTCCACCGGTCCAGGAGCAAAACGCCAATGAGGGTTTCCTTGAAATTGGGCAGAGGATCAGAGCTTCATTGGGAATTCATTGGAGTTGGTACTGGTCAGCTGCAGGAGTCCTCGGGTTGCCAGTTGAATGCTCTTTTTCGCAGGGGTCTTGGCTCCAACAATGATAGTGGCTTTAGGAGTCCTCCTTTTACCCTGGTCTTGGTCTGTAAGTTCACCCTGGTTCATCAATGGTAAGGATCTGCACCATTCACACTGGCCGTGGCTTTCCAATCAAGGATAGCCACCTACCAAACATTATGTGGGGGTTGCACAGATGTCTATGAAGTGAAAGCAGCAAAGGGAAAAGGTTTCGTGTGGCGTGGCATTGGGTCCCCCAACGTGCTTCAGTTGCCGGGTGAGCGAGGAACCGAAAAATCTGGTTTATGTGCCGGTGTGTGGTGGTGAAGGGGAGAGATGCCTTGAGGCCTGGATGTGGTGCGCGGCCTGGGGTGATGCTGAAGCGGCAGGGAGTGCTCTCCCTGCTCCGTGGTGGAGTGGTGACCAGGCCTGGTGGAGAGAGGAGGCGGGTTCGGAGACCGGATTGCCGACTGCACCCTGAGCCTGCGCCCGCCAATGCCCAGTGGGTTTAGCTGGAGCTAAGTCTTGGGGTTGCGGACATCCACCCCCGCGTGTCGCCCCCCCCCCCCCTCTGGCGTTGCCACTGACCCATCTGGCTGCCTTGGGGTGTGCAACGAGACCCGGCTAGAACACAACTTGAGGGTGCTCCTGGTTTGCTGATCCCCCTCCCAACCCCTGCATGCTGTGTACCAAACTTGATTCCCTTACGCGCAAAGTGGATCGTATGAAAGCATGTCTCGATAAACATGGGGCATGCCTGGACATGACTAAGGAACGACTATCAGCAGCGGAAGATGGCGTCACTTCGATATCATCAGAAATTGAGGTGGTTAGGAAAACTATGGAGTCCCTTACAGACCAGCAGGACAACCTAGAGTCTAGGTCCCAAAGAAATAACGTTTGGATTGTGGGGGGTCTCCAAATCGAATGATGTGGGATCCATGGAGCTCTTTGTGGAGAAGCTCCTGGGAGTAGTGCTAGACCCAGCTGGTATCTCCTCTATCCTCCTTGTAGAGCGAGCGGTCAGAATCCAGGGACAGAGACTGATCCCTGGGGCTCCCCGTAACCCCCGGCCGATTATCGGCTGCCTACTTATCTGTAGAGGCTGTGACACTTCCCTAACGATGGCTTGTGAGTAAGGGCAACTGCTTTAAAGGGGGGACCAAATCCACATCTTCCCAGACTTTTCCACCAAAGTACAGGCCTCAAGGAAATCCTTTCTGAATGTTAAGTGAGACATGAGGTATAGGGGCGTAGAGTATGTCATGATGTTCCCGGTGAAACTCAATGGGAATGTTCCTTAATGTTGGTAGCATTGAATGGTGTTTTAGTTTGCATGACAGCCTACACAGTGATCGTGCCATGCGGTAGGGGCAAAGATGCTCACAACCCTCGGGTAGGGATCAGCCAATGTCCATGGGGGCTCTTCAAGGCCCTGATTCAGCTGTGCTTCATTGCAAGTTCTTCTAGGCCTAACAGTTTGAACTCATTTTGGGCATCCTCAAGGCTCTGGTGGGATGCTGGAAACTCATTGTGATGCCCTTCAGCAGGAGAGGAGCCCGTGGGGAGCCCAAAGTTCTACCATTGGGCTGTTGCGTGCCTCCTGAGCTTTCCTCTTGTCAATGCAAGTCATGCATCCATCAAGTCGTCCATGATGGTCTCCTCTTTGTCGTGGAGAACCTAAAAACAATCTGTGCCTATCACCTATGAACCTAACAACCCTGCACAATGGTGAGGAAAGTCTTCACCCGCGATTTTCTGTTGCCTGGGACTGTTTCTACCTTTTTATTGGATCAGGTGCCCGAGATCACTTGTATCCCATGAACCGCCCACTCCATTGGATAGTCATAGGGCGCAAAGTCTTACTTAGCTTCGTTCTATTCAGGGCTGGCCCAGGGCAGTGGTGTCTGGAGCAGTACTAATGTGGGTCTTCCTTTTCGACCTCTGGGTTGCCAGCTGCTTCTCCAAACAATACAAACTGATTTAGCACTCTTTATGCCCCTATCTTGCCTATTATTGCTTTTGTTCTGCGCGAACTGCCTTCTGTGTGTTACCACCCCTAGATTTGCAGGCTCTCCTAGGCAACTCAAATTGACTCTTAGGGATCTTTGTGGGACACCTAAAAACGTTTGGAGACTTGGGCTGTGCAGGCTTGGGCTGAACTACTTAAGACTAGGTATATGGTGCCGAGTGCCCTTGAAGGCATCCGCAGAAAAAATCGAAAAGAAAAACCAAAGGAGATAAAAGGCTGAATTCTGCAACGAACAATTAAACAAATTCCTGATAAAGTCAAATAAGGGGAACAGGGGTTGCATGGGTGCCTCCTGCTCTCCTTGATCAACATTAGGGGAATTCAGGGCTTGCGGGGGTGTCCCCCACTTCCACAGAAAGGAAAGCGGGGGGAGAAGACAGATTACCAAACTAAATCAAGAAAAAAGGGACCCTGCAGCAGAAATTTCACTCTGCAATGGGGAGGCGGAACTCATTTTGCAGGGGAAGAGCTCCAGAGACTGAGATAAGGTAAGTAACCCGCTGCATGCAAGTTGGGGGGTGGAGGGCAGTGGGTGCTGTTAGTGATTATTTCATGTTGGGCATTTTGTTCTTTTTTCGAATACAAAATTCCCGACTTCGAAATTATCACTGACATCCACCTTAGAAGTATAAGGCTTCTGTTCTGATGTATAACCTCTTTCTCCCCACTTTAGTGTATGCATAGAATGTGTATGAATAAATGCTTGTCATACTAAAGTAGTGGGCTAACCAACTTTGAGCTGTATATAAGTGCATTTGCCTTTGAATATCTAAAGTGTAGTACTGCAAGTAATTCGTTTTTGTTTTATACTTAACTGTGTAGCTTGTGACAAGACCTTTACAGGCCTTGTCAAGAGGAGAGGGGAAAGTCCCTTCGGGCTAAAGGAGTGAAGGATGGAACCAATAGCCAAACCAGCCATATCCCCAACCCCTGCCTATGTACCGAGCTGTGCCTGTGCGCAGACCCTTTGCTCCAGACTTGCCTCATCCAAATTGCTTGCCAGGCAGAGGCCACCAGGGGGCACATGGAGAGCCCCCTGAGCGCTCCGAGCCCAACGGCAACAAAGGGGACATGACCCACCCGCCACTTTGCCACCCAGGAAGGCAAAGCGGCCAGTTGCCCCTGAGAAAGGAGCATCTCGAGCGCACTTGCTCGAAGTTTGGGGGAGATCCGCCCTCAGGCAGCGGAGATTGCCGCAGACACAGAGGAGGCAAGAGAGGCAGAGGAGCCTGGTCTACGGCAGTGACGGCGAGAGCGGCAACGTGAGGCCCGGCACCCACAGGCTGAAGGCAGGAAGGGTCTTGGGTCCCCCCAACTATAATAGTAAAGCCCACCCACCAGGAGCCAAGGCCATTGGGATCACGAGCAGGCAAAACTAGGAGGCGGCCTGAGTTCCACATACAAGAGGTGGGCTAGGAACAGAGCCAAAAGCCCCGACCAAGCACTCTGGTCCAGGACCCCGTGCCCAAAGCAAACTTGAGGGCCTCGGGCACGGCAGTACAGCTGGCGAACTGGTGAGCGGCCCGGGGGGTGTGGTGAGACACCTCAGATAGGCGGTGAGTCCCGGTGTGGGCCCCTGATGCACCTCCCACCCACACAAAACAGAGGCTCCCATAGAAGGGAGAACGAGAGCGGTGGGGGCAAAGCCCTGCCACATGGCTTTGAGGAAGGGAAGAGACACCACTCCACATGGCCGTCACCCCCAGTAGGGGAGCTAGGGGGACTCGTGACCCCCTCCTCGCCCCCGCAGGAGTCCCAGGTGGTTCAGACCAGCAGCACAGAGATGGAGACCTTGAATCCTTCTAGTGATATCCCACAAAACATTGATCTCCGGGAAGGTCCCCCCAGCCCATGAACTGGAGAACCACACTGCAAATATTTAAATTTGAGGGCAAGGTGGGGCGGGGGGCACGCCTGCCCACCCCAGATACCGGTATGGATGGGGACCTGGCAGCCACAAAGTCCGATGTAGCAGCCCTCGTGGAGGAAATTAGGGGTACTAGATCATCCCTAGACCAGAGGCTAGACAAGATGGGCCAGAGGATCCTTACAATGGAGGTTAGGATCCAGGGCCTGGAGGCAAACCTAACTTCAGTGGACACTATGGAGATCCAGACTCGGGGAGACTGGAAGAATTGCAGAGGAGAGAGGTGGGGACCACCGTCAAACTGGACGACATAGAGAATAGGGAACGCCGTAACAACCTTCGCTTTTTTGGCTTCCCCAAAAAAGACGGTGAGACGGAGAGCGACATTAGGAGAGCCATCAGGGAAATGATTTGCACGCTCTTTTCGGGTCGACGCCATGGATGAACCCACCATTTATTGGGCCCACAGAGTTGGAGGAGGTGGAAGGGGCCCGCGTTCGGTTTTGGCTCGCTTCCACTACTACGAGCAGAGGACAAAACTCCATGAAAGTGCCAGGAGGGTGGGCCCCATCAACTACGGTGAAGCCTAAGTGACTTTCTTCCAGGACCTCTCTGCGCTTACCCTTGTAAGAAGATTGATGTGTGGCCCACTCAACAAATGGCTATCAAAGGAGTGCAATACCGCTGGGGCTTACCTTTTTCCCCTCATCTTTGAATAAGGTGGCCAAGACTACCGCCTCGCCTTGGAGGGTGACATAAGTAGAGTGTCAAATGAACTCGTGGGGGACTCGCGGCTCTGGGCACAAGCCCCGGGATGAGACCGATGGATTGGGGGCACAGTCTGCAAGCAGCAGAAATAGACGTAAGATGGCGGGGGATCGCACGTATAAAAAGCTCAATACCCCACTGAGGGGCCCCTCGGGTCCATGACCTGGCCCTGTTAGGGGAGGTGATGGAGGAAGGCCTCTCTGTGACAGGGGGTAAGAGGAGGGGAGGTTACGAGGTTGGCAACGGGGAAACTATAATGAAGTCTGGGAGAGTTTTAGACCTAGACAATGTTCTACCTCAATGGAGGGGGGGGGAATGTTGGCCTTGTAGGTATGTAAGTGGGGCTCGGGGTGGGGGTGGGCTCGGTTTCGATAAGGGGTTGTTTGAGAGAGTCCGGTTGACTTGGTATCTCATGGTGATCCAGTACTGGCCTGTGCCTAGGGGTGGGTTGGGAAGAGGGTTTGAAGGGGGGGGGCAGTGTGAGGCCCACATAGGGGGAGTTCATCAGTGCATTGGGGGACTGCCCAGCGCAGGGCATAAGTCCCACTTCATAGTGGTATGGTCTTTATAGGGAAGGGAGGGCTCAACAAGAGGTTTTGAATGGAAGATATATGCCTATGGATGATGATCTGGTGATTGGCTCCCTTAATGTTAAAGTGCTGAACTCGCCTTCCAAGCCTCCAATGACCCTCTGGGAGTTCAGGCAGACCACATTAGATGATCTTATTGTGCAGGAAACCCACTGGCAAAGGGGCAGGGAAGCACGGCTTGGCCCGCAGTTGGTGGGGGAGGTTTTCACAGCCTCGAGCATGGAGAAGAAAGGTGGGGTGGCGATCATTGTATGGGCTCACATGGGACTGGAGGTGGATGAGACTGAGAGACCCGGGAGGGAAGTACATATTCATCAAGGGTAGCCTGAAAGGAGAAAGGATCGCCCTCTGCTCAATCTACGCACCCAACACAGGGCAGGCAGACTTTTGGGAGGGGGTCAAGACAGAATTAATGTTTGTCGAGTGCCGCCTGGTGGTAAGAGGCGATTTGAATATGGTGTTGGACCCTAGAAGGGACTGTAAGAGATTGGGTGTGGGAGTGGGGGACACCATGGGTAGAGCATCCTCCTGGAGATTTATGTGCATTAATCGAGACCTAGGCCTGGTTGACTCTCTGTTGGAGGGGGAGGGAGGAGATCGTCCCTTTATGTTCTACTCGCCAGCTCACAACGCCTACTCTCGCATCGACCTCATACTAGTGGATATGGAGCTAAAAGCCCAGGCGAGGGACACGAAGGTGATCCCTGTCCTGTGGTTAGATCATGACTTGGTGGTGTGTTCAATGGGAAGTACGCCAGGGTCGAGGATTTTGGGTGGGTAGCGATGCAATGACTTTCTCTTGAGCGATAGGGAGGTCGCCCAGTCTGTATTGTCTGAGATAACGGACTATTTTTCCTTCAATGGTAATGGAGAAGTGGGGTAAAAGCTCTCTGGGAGGGCTTTAAGGCCACATTCAGGGGATTGCTCACTAGAATTGGCTCTCAAAAAAAGAAAGAAGGAGGTGGAGGAGTTGAGGGGCAGGATCCATGACCTACAGCCAGGTGGGCCATGGGCCACATATCTCATGCCGGCTAGTGCAACAAGGTTGCGACTCTACAAGACCAAACCTAAGGCGATCCTAGTCCAGGACAAGGAGAAGAAAATGATTGTTCTTGAAACAGAAATGCCACGAGCGAGGGGAAAGAGCAGATGCGATTCTAGCTTGGAAATCGTGGGAGGAATGGGAAAAGACGACGTTTGGGACCATTAGGGGGTAACGATGGGGTGGCAGTGCATGCTCCGGTGGGGAGGGAATTTGCAAAATTCCATGAAGAGATCTATGTGACAGAATTGGTGGGTGACTAGGTGCACATAGCTCAGTTTCTGGACTCCCTTGCCCTACCCGGGGTACAACTGGGGGACGCACAGCGCTTGGGGAATCTATATCCAAGGAGGAAGGAGTCTAGTCCATTAAAGGGCTGAAGTCTGGTACAACACCAGGGAGTGATGGATTCTCAGTGCCATTTTATAAGCGGTTTAGATCCACACTGGGCCCATAAATGGCGTGAGTATACATTGCAGTGCTGTTGGGGCATCCCCTGCCGAGCTCACTGCTGGAAGCAGTGATCGTGACGATACATAAAGAGAGCCGTGACCCGGAGAGCTGCGCCTCCTGCCGTCCGAAATCCCTCCTAAACAATGATGTGAAGATCCTGGCTAGAATATTGGGTACTAGGCTGGATGGGCTGATGCCGTCCCTGGTTCATGGGGACTAAGTGGGTTTTATAAAGGGAAGACGGGGTGGGGGGGGCTGACATTTGGAAAACTATGCACTTACTGTACCAAGCCCAAGGGAGTGACGCGTGCGTGGTCTCTGTTGATGCCGAAAAGACCTTTGATCGTGGAGTGGCCTTTCATGATGTCGGTTCTGAGGAGAATGGGCCTCGGGCAGGACATTTGGAAGTGGGTGGAGGCGATTTATACCCAACAGACAGCTCGAGTGCAGGTCGGTGGTATCGCATCAGAGGTATTCCACCTGACGCAGGGGACGAGGCAGGGGTGCCCCCTCTCGCCACTACTGTATGCTCTCACGATGGAGCCACTGGCGATCGCGATCAGGGGTATAAGATTTGGGGAGGTGGAGTTCAAACTGTCCCTCCTTTGTGGATGATATTCTGACCTATCTCACTTAGGTGAGCTCCTCGCTGCCTAACTGCTTAGAACAAATAGAGAGATATGGGCACCTCTCGGGGTTAAAGATTAACGTGGGTATGTCTACCATTGTCAGTGGGGACAGTCTGCCCAGATTTAGACGAATGCACCCGATACTCGGGTATGAGAGTCGAACAAGCCCAAACTAAATACCTGGGGGTGACTCTCACGAGGGACCTCACGGGTCTTGCTAGGGCAAACTTTGACCAGATTTTACTCAAGATTGAAGAGGATCTCCAGAGATGGAGGCCCCTAACGCTCTTGTGGTATGGACGGATGGTATCGGTCAAAATGAATGTCCTCCCCAGGTTGCTCTACCTGTTTACCTCCCTCCTGCTTAAACTCCCAGAGGTCTTCCCGGCGAATTGAAGAGGGCAATATCCAGATGTATCTGGCAGGACAGGAGACCACAAGTGAAGCTGGCTACTTTGACACTCCCACGAAATCATGGAGGCTTTGGCTTCCCAGACCAGTATTTATATTATAAAGCAGCCCAGCTGAGAGTGATACTAGAACACTTGAGGGAAAGCCTCAGGACCTACTGGTCCTACCTAGAGGACTTGGTGGTGCAACCGCTGAAGGTGAGGAACATCCTATGGGAACCATCGAAGGACATCCCGAGGACAGCGAGAGAGCACCCATGCTAGGGGCCCTGTGGGACCTGTGGAAGAACAATAGTACGAATAGATCTTTCTCAACGTTGCCCTCTGCCATGGCGTTGGTGTGGGGACCTCCCTTTAACCTGACGAAACAGGGGATGATCTATGCCGAGCAATGGCGGATGATGGCCTGTAAAGGGTGGGGCAGCTGTTCGGGGAAGCCAGTTTTTGGGACTATGGGGAAGTGCAGGAGGCATCGGATCGGGATAGGATCTCAATTATTGAATTCTTGAGGTTGAAGGGGTTGCTTACCGATTCAAAATGGGACACCCGACTCTCCAGGAACCTCACCCATTTCGAGAGGTGGCTTGATGGGACCACTAGCCCGAAGGGGGCTCTCTCTAGTATATATAAGATGCTGGTCTCAACCCTGCAGGTGGGGAGGTATACCTTTAAGAGATATTGGGCAGAATTAGTGGGGGTGAAATTACAGACAGGACTTGGCCAGAATGTTTCCGAGTGGTGTTCCACAGCAACATATCTACCTCTACCATTGAGCACAATTTCAAGATGCACCAAGGGTGGCATAGGGACCCGTTGAAGATCTCAAAAATGTTTACAGGGCGTCCCCCCTGTGCCCTAGAGGTTGTGGATGGTGGGGTCCCTTACACACATGTGGTGGCATTGCTCCAAGATCTTTTTTTTTTTGGCAGGAGGACCTTAGTTGGATTAAGGACCTCGTGGGGGTCCAGCTGAGCCTCGACCCGCTTCAGATACTGCTGGGATGAGTACTGATTGCCCAGGGTGTGTGAGGCGTTGCTGCCGGCGGGTCTGGCGGTGGCTCAACATTGGAAGACTGGAAGGGTGCCCTCAAGACGGAAGTGGAAATGTAAACTTTGTAATATTATCGTCATGGAGAGATTGACTTCCATTGTAAACGATTACAGGGAGTCATTTTTCGAGGAATGGGGGCTGTTAATGTCCAAGTTCGAAGGCGTAGGGGACTGACGTAGAGACTGAGGGTGTGGAAGGGGGTTCACCACAGTGGCCCGGTGTTAGCTCACCTGGTATCCACGGGGGCACCACACGATACTAGATGGAGGTCTAAGCGCTATCCCGGACTCCTCTCTGCTTGGTTATGTGCCAGACGTTGGGTAGCGCCTATAACAGGAGAATGGAGGGTTAAGATACTGGTTCTGTGATGGGTGGACTCCCACCTCACTCTGGTCCAAATCCCCTACCTTGGGGTTATTGCTCACCTTAGGTTTTTGTGCGTTGTACTCTCCGTCCTGCGTCTTTGTGCAGGGGCGCGTGGTTGGTGCGGGCATTCCGTGGACCTAGTTGCTTCACTGCTCCGTGTGCCCTTATGTCGGGTCCAGACTGGCTGTGACTCCGACTCTGCTTGCTCTCTTCCAGGTGAGTTATAATGTCTTTTCTGTCTTTATTCTGTCTCTTTCTTTCCCTCTGTTTGCTCTGTCTTCTCGGCGTCTTGCTCCACTACGCTGTTCCCTAACAATGTCTCCCTTTGTTTTCACAGGGATGGATGCGATCTCTGAGTTGCTGCGTCGATGGCAAAGATCACGGTGAGTTAGTGATGCGCAGAGCGCTGCACTGTTTATTGGTGTTAATTGCTAACCTGTGTTCTCTTCTCTTCTTTGTACAGCTTGCAGTGATGTTCCGGAGTGATGAGCGATCGAAGCGCTGCTTGCCCAGGTAAGTGCTTTATTAATGCTGACCTTGTTCCTTCTCCCTTATAGGTTGCGGTGAAACTCCGAGATGGGAGAGGTAAGAGAAGCGCAGGTAAGAGAAGCGCAGGGTGCTGCCAGGACTCGCTGCTTGCTGAGGTAAGAATTGTTATTAATGCTGTCCTTGTTTCTTTACCTTTGCAGGTTGCGGCGAACTCCGGAGATGGGCGAGGTAATCAATGGATTCCGGATCTAGAGCTTCAGGATCGGGCCACCGGAGAAGCAGAACTGGACACGGTGAGCGTTACGCTGCAGGAGTGCAGAATAACGCAAAGCGTGTTCTGCTGTTTGGGTGTGGTTTAAATAGCCCAGGTAAAGTAGTTCCAGGCCAAGTAGTTCCAGGCCCAGCCACACCCAAAACACTAGACTGCATGGCTTGGTTCTAAAGAACTGAGCTGTGTAATGGGCCTCCATGTTGGATTAAAGTCCAAAACTGGTATTGCTTTATTCCTGATAATGAGCCTGGACTGACTCCATGTATGTTTCTGATGGAGTTTTAAGGCCCTTGGGGCCAGTGTGAAGGGCATTATCCCCACTGCAGCCAGGGGGCTGTTATACCTGAGGGGGTCAGGGGCATGGATCGTGACACCCGGTCGAGGGGAGCCAATCCAAGACTTTGATTTACTCCAAGGGACTCAGAGTACTGAGAACCCATCCCTGAGTGGTGTTACTGTTGACCGAACATTGTACCCCTGAATGCACTGATCAAGAATTGGGTGGGGTGGTGGTGGTGTTGGGAGGGAGTGGGGGGATTGGGAGCTAATGTTGATGAATAGGACTGTGATAAACACTGTTGCTATTGATTGTTCAAAATGCAAATAAAAAATGAAAGTTAAAATTGCTTGTCAGTCTTTTTTCTTACTTTTTCCTAGACCCATGAAGTAGCTACGCCAACAGCAGCCGGCAAGTCATTTTGGAGTCCAGGCCCAAAGTAATGGCCACAATCCATCTCCGGTACAGAAGGGTGCACAAGGCTGCACAAGAGAGATTCGGAAGAGCAAGCTAGCCAACAGAGCCGTCGGAACACAGCAATGCTGGTAACCACATTGCTCTCACAGGCTGCAGCAACAACCTACTGCCTGTCATGATGCCTACCCCCGGAGCACCAGGCCAGGCCCAGCACCCCCGGAAGCAGGCATCATGCCCTCGGGTAAAAGCCCAGCAGCCCCTTATCGGGGCTCTTTGGACTCAGTCCTGGCGCCTTTGGCGCCAGGCTCATGTTGGACATCGTCCTGGCGCCATAGGCGCCAGGCTCATAAAGGGAGGTGTTTTGTGCACTTACCTGATGCAGACCATGCTGCACGCTTCAGGCCTCCCTGAGACCTGAAAGGGACTATTTTTTCATAGGGACTATTTTTTCACTCGGGCGTGGCCAGGGAAGGATACGTACCTAGTTGGGGAAGGATACATACCGGGGGCTTCTTTGGAGGCTATTTAAGCCACGCCCAGACAGCAGCTCATGCTTCGCGTTGTTCTGCTTCCTGCAGCTTAACGCTCACCGTGTCTGCTCCTGCTCCTGGACTCCAGCCACGCCCGCCTTGAACCTGGAAGACCTGCAAGGAAGGAAGAGAAGAGAAAGGTGAAAACCAAGGACTATTTCAAACTTCTTACCTGCATCCGGAATCTTCTCGCCAGCATCCCTGAAGAAAGACTTCCATTTAAAAGCATCGTGTTGCTCGCTGCAGCGCCACGCTTCACTCACCTGTCCTCGAGACATCTCCCCGCTCCATCTCGGCTGTCAGCATCGGACACCACATCTCTGCACTTAGGGGAGAGAGGAAGAAACAAAAGGTGAGCAGAAGGAACACAGAAGGAAAGCCTGATTAACAGCCATAATACTTACCGGCTTTTCTTCCACATTTCGGGTCGGCGCCGCCCCGTTGGCAGGTACCGTACCCCGGCCCCTATGGGCAAAGGACAAGAGACATTTCTGGGGAATGATAAGGACAATTAGAGGGATCGCCCTCATCACTACTCACCTCGGCAGTTTAACCCCTCGACGCATCGCCTTCATTCTGCACCTGAAATAAAGGACAGATCACAGGTTAGAAAGACAACATAAAGGGGGCCTCACTTGAACTTTGAACTTTCATACTTACGGCGCATCGCTCAGGAAAGTCAAGTGGATTTTGCCAGCGCCATTCTGAAAACCAGTGAAGTAACTGGACGAACGCGCGCCCCTGCACCAGAAGCAGGATGGAGAGTTCATCCTTCCAAACCATAAGGTGAGCTTAAACCGGGGTTTGGAGGAAGTTAGAGAGGAACGAAGGTGGACAGGGGGGAGCTAGCACACTATTCTGCAGACTGTTAATCCCCTTTCTCATCTGCAGAAGGATATTCCTACGGGCCAGGCAAGCACGATTTGGAGGTCCTGTCCAATCGGTGTTCCGGGTCCTGCGCATCACGCTAGAAGAGGCCACAGCAATCCAGACTAGACCAGCGCCCCCGTGGGAACCAGGTGAGCGTTACACTGCCACTAGCGGCAGGAACACTAACGGCAGGAACACTAAACCACCAGGGACTACTCAATGGGAACCCAACTATCCCCAAATATGGACCATCAGTTTTCTAGGCCGGCATATGGAAGCGGTGGGCCTGCACAGAGAAAGGGTACAGGGTGAGAGGGAGAGACTGATCAGGATTGGCCTGGATAGGATGACAATTCCTAGAAGGGGTTGTGAATATGAGGAAGTCAGGAAGCAGGAAGTGTGGGTTACACGGCTGAGGTCCTCAGTGGAGCTGGACCAAGAGATCAGCAGGAGGAAGGAGAGAGCAGCATCTAGGGGAGGAGCTTGATACATAAGGTGAGGTATTGGCTTCGGAGCTAAAGTGGTTCTCTAGTTGTGCGTGAATGTGAGTGCAGAGAGTACGAAAAGTAGAGAAAGGAGTGTATGGGATAAGATTAATACAGAGTGAAAGGAGGGTGTTTATTGGATGAAGTGGTGATAGGGGGAGAGTAGTGTTAGGGGTGAAAGGAACGTAGCGGGTGGAGTAGCAGTGGTGGGAAAAAGAGCAGCAGTGGTGGTGGTAGTAGTGGTGAGTAGTCCTGAGAGGAGAGAGAGTATGGTAGTGGGAGGAGGAGAATAGATGTGTGGAGGAGGAGGAGGAAGAGTTGTGTGGGAGGTGACTTAACATCAAAGGGCGGAAGCAAGAGATGGGAGGAGTGAAACATCGAAGAGACAGAAGTGTGGTGGGTGGAGTAAGATAGAGGGTGAGACTAGAAGGTCAGAAAGCAAAGGTAAAGTGAGTGTGTATGTGTGTTTGCTTGACACCAATTGAGCAAGTGCACAGCACTTCAAAATCCCTTAGAAAATTAGTGACTGGGTAGGGTAGGGACAGTTAGAAAGTCCCTGGGGGAGTTTACAGTCTTCATTTAGGGAGGCACCTCTAGCTGAAGGTAGCCATTGGACAGTAGGGGTTACCGTTCACTAGAATTAACTGGGGATTACGGATTCCTGGGCTCAGGAGGAGGATTGCACGGGAGACAATAGAGAGGGGGGATAGCCATAGGGCCCACAACAATCCTTGAGTGATCATACTGCCTTCTGTGACAAGGTCCTTTTACCTAGTACTTCTGGTGTCAACTAAACTGCACAACAGTGCCCCCCTGCTGCTTAGTTCAGAATTACCTGGTCTACGCTGCGTAAGAGAGTGGTTTAGCTCGACTGGGGTTGTGAAAACCTTGCTTAACCTTGGTTGCCTTTCTTAACTCTTGCCAAAGATAGTGACTTTAAAATACCCACCTGAATGGCATTGAAGATGGGCACCGGAGAAAGTCTGCTGACGCTGACAGACTACAACCTGTGCTCAGTGTGGTGGTTGTGGGCTTGTTATAGCACGAGGTTGCCAGTGACTTAATTTCCCCTTTGTTTTGCACTTCGCTGCTCCAGTTTGCTCTCTTTTCAATGTGTTATTTTTAGTCCTAAATGGCTATTCGTGTCTATAGGTTCCCTTTTTCTTCCATCTATTAACGTTGCATTGTGCCTGCTATAAGGTGGTGGTCAACACATTTAATTTAGGACTTTTGTGGGTCTAACTGTACTTCACTACCAGCCTTATTTCCCCCCCCTCCCCCCTGAGTTAAGCCTGACTTCTGTTCCACAGCTGCCATTATAGAGAGCTTGTCTGGTCTGCCATTTGGTTGGAACTTTGTTTTTGCCTTTTGGTTTAATGGCTTCACATTCCTGTCCAGAGGGCTGCGGAAATGTCTTCCTAATACTGGTCTAGCCACTTTCTACAATTTCCTTGCCCCATCTATGCTTGCTAAAAACGTTTACTTACTGGGTCTTACTAAGTGAATCTTATTCATAGCAAACTTTTCAATCTGATAGTAGGTCTTTGTGTGTTTAGGTGTAAGTGGGATGTGTTTGTGGGATTTGTCCTTTCCACCCATCTGCTGATCAAAATCCAGGACACCAATACAGGCTGCACATACACTGTAATGCCTATACGAGGGTGGTACTGAATGAGCCGTCAGCATAATGTGATTAGTACTGTCAGTATTAAATTTATAGTTCTGTTTTTTTTTCCACAGAATTTTGTGAGAACCTTTCACCTGAATACCGCGAAAATATCATCATGACACAGATTTTACCTTGTGTGAAGGTAAGTGTGCCACATTGTGATTGCTTAGTGTGTGTCTTCCTCTGTGAAACCTTCTAGTGTTATCCCGTGCCCTTTAGTGCAAGCCATCAAAGACCTCTGATTGAATCTGGCAACTCATTCTTTACGCCTTTGCAAGAACGTGCAGAACCAGAGTGTCCAATTAAGTCAACATCAATCTATCTCTTTGGTGGTTGACTGCCTTCAGTATATTATTTGTATATTGGTTTAGTGTTCTTTTCCTCTGCTCTGATGTATGTATCCTTGTTATGAATTATTGCTCCATAATCTGTGTTTGTATAGACGTTTTGTTTGATATGATCGCTAGATAATCTATTTTGTCGTTTTATCTTTAATCACCCTATGTTTCTGAGGTTGGAATAAGAAGGGTCAACCCCATTTTTTACATGTTACCCAAAAGGAAAGACCAAACTCTCCAATGATAAATGTTGCAGAATTTCAGGGTTAACTTTAGGTGTGAGAAATTTGGGCAGGAAGGTAGAATTAATCCCAATAGACACCATAAAAGAACACACTACACAGGTAAACTGAAAATATATACACCTTATTTCTAAGTTCACACATCAATATTTATGTTGGGAAACTGAAGTACTCACATAACAGGGCATAGTGTAAGACAAAAAAGTAAATGGCCATTTAAGACCTACATCACTCTTTACGCTAAAACTTAAGCCCTATGCCTGGTGGCAGACGCAGTAAATTTAGATGCCAGATGTAACTTAAAGAGTAGCCTCCCAAGACATTGTTGCACACAGTAATTACAATCCTGTTCAGGAGCCAAGGTTACCAAACCAAATTTAGCATAGATTTCCTATTACATTCTAAATAATAAAGTATTTTCTAGGGTTTGGCGATCTGCTTAGTATCACATGCTTTGCATAGGCTACCATCTAGTGGTACATGCAGAGTATTGCATGACTTGTTTGAAATTCGAAGAGAGACGTCGACAGGATGTGTTTGTAATACTATCCCTAGTGTAGCGTGTAATGTACCCATGGCTCTAAATGTGTCGAGGTCCTCAGATTGTTTTTGCGGAGTACCTGGCTTAGTAGCGTTTACTTAGTAATTACCAAATATTCATTTATATCACTCCCCACTATTTACCATCATTCCACATTCGACGGATCAAGCGGTACTCGACTTCCAACTCCTTGCTTGCTTCGGCCTACAACAGGCTGCGGCCTGTACAGTCGGGAGGGTTGGGGGAATTCACATCTTCCATTGCCTGTAGAGAATATCTATACTCATAGTCCCCTTTTACATACTTGGTCTAGCTGCCCTTTTTTCCAGATATGGAGAATACACCTTACATTTTGCTCTTCCTGTAACTGAAAATGTCAGTGCAAGGACACGCACAGTGTATGCAACCACTGTCTTCTCATGCATCACCCCGAAAAGCGCTGCTCGGCATGCTAAAACTTTGAAAGACGGACACTAAACGGTGAAGCTTTATCAGACAGCCCCACCAGTGCGGAGGAGTCAAACTTCGAGAAACCTGTCGAAATATCGCCATGCAGTATCTAGAAACACATTCAGTACTTATAGTTTGATGCTTTTTAAGTCCAAACAGATTGCCAAACAGAAGCCCAAATATCCGCATGAACCGTCAAAGTCCAATAGCGTAGACACTCGCAACTACCGTCGAAAGACTCCCCCATCAGCCGTCGAAACAGTTACTTTTTCAAAAGAGACACACTACACTTCAGCTACATCCCCCTTACCTGATGCTTTACATAGAGATCCCATTCCCACTGATACTGAGGCAATTGCTTTTCCATTAAAAGATGCACCTAGATCAGTTGCATGGACAAAAGATTGTTTTGAGGTTTCTTATTTTGTACATTTTCTAGAACCATACCTAATTAAAGAAAAAAACGTTGGAATGTGTGAGGATCAACTACCAGCTGGGTCTTCCAAACTAGACAGGGAACCTTCTTCACATTCTCATGAATATAGTTCATATTGATGAAGATGACTGAGATGTGTTCATTGATGATCAGTCAGGGGACTTTATATGAGGATCCCAATGACGAGCTTGATGACAGCCCAGATAATTACCTTTTAACATCACCTGATGACCATGAGTTGGTCGTTAACTCTCCTATAGACTACCAGTTCCTCTATAATGACTTACTTAAAAAAAGCAGCAGACCATTTTAAAATACAAACTCATGAGTCCGTAGAGGATACATATTTTGTTGATGACATCCTTAATGAGAAAAGGTTTGTGGGACAGTTTATTCCTTTGTTACATTCCATAACTAAACGTGTACATCTTTCCTTAGTAACCCATTAGCTTACTAGAGCAGTAAATACACATATTGAGAGAACATTTAAACCTGCTCCTACTGACCCTTTATAGATAAGGGGCCACCACAAACCCGATTCCCCAGGGTTAACAACCACTCTAAAAATATCAGGAACACCAAAAAACCAATAGCATCAGCTGAAGCGCCCCTTTGATAAAGCAAGAAGCCGTATGCCCTATGTAAGAAGGTCTCAACTTCTGTGGCGTGCCAGGTCAGAATTGCTAATAACGCAACTCTTTTAGCAAGCTGTAGCAGAGCACAGTGGGATACTGTCCAGGAACAACTAGACTTTATATAAACTGTATCACAAGGCAGACAAGTTGCCAACAACATCATGTGATGAATCTGTGGATGCTGTCCCTTCTACCGTAGGGGGAGAGCATTCCCATGGGGTCAGGGCGGTGCATCCACAGTGCAATGGTCCTCCTGGGGGTGGTGCACAGGGGGACGATCACATGGGAGAGGAAGCACCTTTATGGGATTAGGGACGACCATCCCCTGAGAATGCGGTATACCTCTGCTTTGTTATACCCTTCCTCTTTTCCAAAGCCAAACTCTCCTTCCAACCAGTGCCAATCTTTTATTGTGAAGTCAGACAACCTAATATGTGTGTTTGAGTCATTTATGTCGCACACCTGACAAACCTAATCGTATCTTGGCACATGTTAGACCCGACTAAGGCACCAGAAAACATAAATGTGTTTTCCATATTGTTCCAGTGCAAGTGCTGTGAAGAAGATGACCAGGAGTATGAAGATTACTTCAGAGAACCGGAGTGTACAGTCTAGTCTCTTACGACACTTGATTGATCAAAGGCAATAGAAAATATCAGTGGGAAACCACCATGGAGATAGCCATCTTCGGTGGAGGAAACCCTGGGAGACGACGACCCGACGAACAAGGAAACTCACCACGAGACACCATGCATGGATGCGAATGGGAGCACAAAGGTAATCCAGGACAAAGGAACTACTCTGACCGCTGACCAAAAAACCCTCTGCGGGCGTCCCAAGATCTGGGACGCAGCTGGGAACCAAAACCGAAGCCCGAGAAGGAAGCAGCGACCGGCAGAGCAACTGCCGATGAGGGGAGATACCCAAACACTGCTGGAGACAGAAAGTACAACCCGAGAAAGAAGGCGTAACAGGCAGAGTCACCTCCAACCCGAGAGAGCACCCGAATGCTACCGGAGACTCAGTGGAGCGCCGTCGCTTGGAAGACGCGAACAAAACAAACAGGTACGCTGCAGACCAAGAGGTGCTAGAGGTCCAGGAGGAATCGGAGAACAACTAAAGAGCACAGAATAGAAGGGATGGGGGACCTTGAGGGTAACAGAGAGAGAGAGAGAAACAATTGTATGCTTGACAGGAGAGTAAACCAAGCAGGCAAGAGAAAATATTGTCAGTCTGGGACCTGCACCCATATGAGAGCCAGAGAATAAGAGGGTCTGGGACCATGAAAGCAAAAGAGTCAGACAAGAAGAAAACCTATGTATGGCAGGAGAGTGCACCAAGCTGGGATAATGCCTCATTGCGAGTGTGTGACTCACACCTATATGAAGGTCTAAGAATAAGGTGAAGCTTACAAGAAAGTGAAAGTACAGGGTTTGGGACCCAAGGAGATAAAAGGAACAGCTTAACACAGATTATCCGTTTTAATTTTCATTGGTGTGTTTGGTAGAAGAGTGAACTAGCCATACACCCTCCGTGAACAAAGAAGAGCTAGCTGTTCACAGAAAAGCTGGAAACTTTTGTTGTGCATCTTTGGAAAAGCTTGGCTGAGTGAATACTGTGCTTTCCTTTGGAACGCATTCGCCCAGCGCTTCACCTCCAGGTCCTCTAGAGGCAGACCCGTCAGGAGTCGAGCGCTAAGTGTGCATGCAGCTCATTGGACGCGGTGCATGTTGAGGTGTGCCAGGAGTGTGTAGCTTGGACATATGTCTGACATGGCCCATGTATGGATGTGTATGTGCTGGGACATGACCATGCTGCATGTGAGTCCAGTCATGTCTGATGCACATCAATGGTGTATGTGTTCCAAAGCATGATGCACAACTGCATGTGAAGATGCACACGTTTGCATGCCTGTATATGTACTCAGCCATGTTTGCGGTGTGACACACGGATGCTTGTCACGCTTTCATGTACGTGCACGGTGTACATGTGTGTGTGTGTGTCTCTGTTTGGGGGGTGTGACTGGGAGACGCCTTGAGACCACAGGCCTCCCACTACACCCCTGACCATGCCCCACAAGCAGCCCATCACCCCTGACCATGCCCTGCAGGCAGCCCACACCACAGGGGACCACCCTAAACCCCTGGGCATGCCCCGCAGGCAGCTGACACCACAGGGCCCCCCCCGACCCCTGATCATGTCCTGCAGCCAGCCCATCACCCCTGACCATGCCCTGCAGGCAGCCCACACCACAGGGGACCACCCTACACCCCTGGGCATGCCCCGCAGGCATCCCATCACCCCTGACCATGACCTGCAGGCAGCCCACACCACAGGGGGGACTTTTTCCATGCAATTTGCTTGGCGCAGGCAGAGTACGCGTATTCAAGGTGGTGCGCAAGTTGATTTTCACACGTTTTGGCTGCCGCGAGTGGGCTATGCGTATTCAAGGGGGTGCGGGAGTACATTTTCATGCGTTTTGTCTGCCGCGAGCGGGGTACACATAGTTTTTTCATGCGATTACATTGTAGGGGGGCTGTAAGCTGGTCCAGGGTTTGCACGGCCCTTTGCGCCGTATTGGGGATTTCTATGGCTTTTCCTTGCGCAAGGGGCGTTCTTGGGGACATAACTGGCGCTGCGGGATGTTCGCTGCGCCACGGCTCCAAATGTCTTGGGAAATCCATGAATACGCGGTGCGCCAGAATGCTGTTTGGCACACACGGCTGGCGCACGCTCCCTCTCTGTGCTGCCTGCGTGCGCTACTTCTGTGCTGAATTCTGGATCCTTCTTGAGTGACTCCCTTTAAAGCAGGAGCCACGGATCGTCGACTGGCCTTGAAGAAAGTGAACTTGGCGTTGATGATTGTTGATGGAAAGTTCGGTGGTGTCGAGGCAGCAGCTTCAATCCTGACGGTGCTCGTCGATGACGTCCAGCAAGGATGAGGCATGCGAGGCACCTCAATGTCGATAGTTGAGGACTGCAAAGAGTTTGAAGAACTGTGGCCCAGCAAGGGCGTCGAGTCATCCAGCATGTCTACGGTCTTTGGGTGGCGGAAAAACCCATCGGTGGATGCTCCTCGGCATGTTGACGGCCTGGCCTTCTCCGGCGGTATAAGGCGGTCGGCGGTGCGGACGAGAGCGTCCGGGAATCGAATGTCTTAGGCAAAGGAGCGTTGCGGCTCCAGTCGTCGACGGCACAGCGTCAAACAGTCCCCGCTTCTGGGCAACTAACTTCGACGGGCCTCCAGCGGTTATAGCAAACCTGCGAAACCCTGGTCGACGACAGTGAACGGCTGTCTGGTGCTTCTCTTCGTTTCTCGTTGGCGGTCGCCGTCTCCGGCTGACAGTCTTTTGTAGGCTGACTTCCAGGGTGCTTCTGCGAAGGTTAGTGGTGCACGATTGTCCCTTGTAGCTCGGGAAGAGGGCGCCCAACCAGGTCCTCTCTGGATCAGTTCTTGAAGACACAGCAGCTTTCAGATCGACGAAGTAGAGAAACAGCAATACTTCTCTTCCAGCAGAGCTTCAATGTTAAGCTTTAGTTTCAATGTCAGTTTCTACTCCAGCTTCTGAACGAATTTTAGCAGTGAGAGACCCCCAGATATACTGTTGATCTCCCATTCACTCTGCTGGGTCACACTCAGGCAAGCAACCAATCAGAAGGGCAGTCAGCCAATCAGGTACACAGTGCATTCAGGCCATTCTTCTCCATCCAGACACTCACAACACAGAATGTGGATTCGAACAAGTACCACGCCATTCAACACTACACACTGCATTCGTACCAGTTCCAAGTAGGACTGTCTCAGTCATTGTATCAAACACCAGATACTACACACCCATAACATAGAATGCTTATTCGTCACACACAGCACATTAACCCAGGTCCCACCGACAGTCGTACCCACAACATACGGTCATTGGAAAGGCTCCAGCCAGTCTGGTCGGCACTTCACCACACTACCATATATGGAACTTCCACTCAACAGCCAGTCAGGGGGAAGGGACAGAGTCAGGGATTCCCGGGACTTCGGGAAAACCAAGGTAACTGGCGATGGAAGGCAAGAGGCCACGGTGGCCATCTTGTTTCCATCAGGAGTCTGATTCCAATGACTGGGCCTGGGCATCCGAAAATGGAGGCTACTCAGAGCACCTGTCAAATTCAGCATGGAGCTGCCAACAGCCCATCCCCTGTTCTGTGGGCCACACACAGGTGCCTACAAAAATACACTAGGGGCACAGAGTTATACCCCCACCCATATGTGCCTTAAGGGTATCCCATGGGTCTGTACACCAAACCAAAAGAGAGAGCTGCACTGCCAGGAATCCCACATGAACTCCTGCGTGGAAAACACAACAGAACACACGATAAAAAACAGTAAAGGACAAGGATACGGAGGCCCTGTCCCTCCGATGCATTTCCAGCATCACAGTAAAGAATATTAATACATTTCCTAAGTCTAAATATGAACACAACATGAAACAAGACATGTAATACCTGTCAGCTGAAGATTTAAGGAGTGATTGCTAACTGAAAACAGTCGTGTGTGGGGATAACTTCTGTAGTACAAAGCAGAGAATGGGTCTTCTTTTGGATTAGAAGTCTGCTTTTTATACTGGCCAAAGGGGGGTGTGTATGTGAAATAGGGGCGTATACAGGAGGGTCTGTTCTTTGGCTCGATTGGATAGTGTTTGTTTGCGAACTGGAAATAAATGGAGGTGTTATGAAATATTTTATGTTGAAACCTAAAAGTGAGGGTTCCTTGTGGGGTGTTGCCAAGATAATCTGATGAGAAATTTATCTGGCGGGTGCTGGATCGGTGATGTATATATTCCCAGGGACATCCTTCAAAGTATGAGCTGCTGACGCTGCGAATACACGTTGGAAAAGCCGTGCAGCAGAAGAAAAGGAGAAAGGGGCAACAAGAGAGAGAAGGGAAAAGGAAAAGAAGGAAATGAAAGATTAAGAGGCTAGGAAAGAAGGAAGGGCAAAAGGAAGGCTTCCGAAAAGCCGGAACGGAAAGGTCCCAGAAGAGAAAAACAAGACCACAAAGAAATGCAGAGTGTAGAGAAGGTCAGCTAAGGTGGCAGCGGGCAAAGCAAGTAACGCCAAGGCAAGAGTTTACGCACTAAGGAGCGGAGCAAAGTAGCGACACACCTACCCGTTCTCTGTTAGAGATGATATAGAACCGGGAGGAAGCGAATGCCGCCATCTTTCAAAAAGGCTAGACTTGCACATGGGTTTCTCTGAGATGGAGCCAAGGGGACGCCATCTTGGATTCCCTTTCAAGTAACGTGGGTGATGTTTTTTCCACTGCATCCAGAAGGGCCTTCTAACAGTATGCCCTCTCCGTGGGGTAGTTGGCCCAGGTTTCCAGGGATGAGTTTGATGGAACCTGCTTACCCGTGTGGGGGCATGCACTGCGACTGTGGGTTCCTAGGAACGATCGGAAGACCCATAGCCTTTCCAGTCAACAAGGTATTGCAATGAACCCTGTTAATACCTGGAGTCACAAATGGCTGCTACCTCATATTCAGGACTTTTTAGGAGTGTCGATCAGCAGAGGAATGGATGGTTGTCTCCTCTGAAATTTGTCCATATTGTCTTTTCAGTTGTGAAACATGAAATACATTGTGTATTCGGTGCCAGGATGTGGGTAGCTGAATACGATATGCCTAACAGCTTTGAGTATTTTGAATGGTCCGAAATACTTAGGAGACAACTTAGATGGTATAAGACACTTTGGAAGGAATTTAGAGGAAAGCCATACCAAGTCCCTTGGTTTGTAGATGGGTTCTTGTGAGCGTTTTTGTCTGCTTGCTGCTTTGCCTTTTGTGAAGTGTCTGAAAGAGCTGCAAGTGCTGTAATGTGGCCTGCTTGTATCTCAGCCACAAGTGCGTCTGCAGAAAGTATCTTAGTCGGGGCTGGTGTGGCTGTTGGAAACACCAAAGGATGAAATCCATAAGAGCAAAAGAATGGTGACATTTGTATGGCGGAATGTAGAGAGTTGTTATATGCGAATTCCGCATATGGTTACGAGTTCCAGTTGTCTTGCGATGCTGATATGAAACATCGAAGGTATTGCTCTAAAGATTGATTGAGTCTTTCTGTTTGGCCGTTCAATTGAAGGTGGACCCTCATGTAAGGTTACGCTGTATACCTAAAGATTGGCACAGGTGCTTCCAAAAAGCTGAGATGTACTGTGGCCCTCTATTCTATAGGATGCTCTTGGGCAGACCATGTAGACGGAAGATTGTGTGTAGGAAACAAGAAGCCATCTGTGCTGCGGAGGGTATCTTGGCCATGGGGATGCTAGTTTGGTTAATGAGTCAACTGTTACTATTATGATGGTGGTATTTTGCGATGAAGGAGGAAGTTCAACGATGAAATCAGTAGAAATCCTCTCCCATGGACTGGTAGGCATAGCAGGTTCTACTAGTTTGCCGATGGGTGACTTTCTGGGAGTCTTGGATTGAAGACAAATAGTGCAAGAGGATACGTATTCTTTAACGTCGTTTTTATCTGTGTCCACCAGAAGTACTGATTGATTAATTCTTGTGTAGTAGTGATCCCTCGATGTCCTGCAGTCTTGTGATCGTGACACATGTGGAGGACCTGTTGCCTGAGAGGAACTGAAGGGATGTACAGCTGTTCATGGTGATGGTATAACCAATCTTCTTGTGTTAACTGATATTAGTCTAGATCCAAGGGAGCGATACTCTTGCATTGTTTCTGAACTTCCTGAAGGAACGAGGATACAAAAAAGACAAATGAAGCTTGGGGCAGCATCTTCTCTTGCGTAACAGGTACTCTATCGTCATGGGTGCTTCGGCACAGAGCATCTGCAATTTGGTTGTTGGTTCCTGGCATATAGGTGAGTATCATGTCGTAGGAGGAAAAAGAATAAGCCCATCGGGCTTGGCGACTGTTCTGACACTCAAAGTTTTGTAACACTTTTAGATTTCAATTATCTGTTTGAATCTGGATGGGATATTGAGCCCCCACAAGTAAGTGTCTCCATTCCTGACATGCCCTTTTTATGGCTAATAATTCTTTTTCAAGAACTGTGTAGTTACGTTCTGAATTGGTAAGTGTTTTGGACATGTAGGCTATAGGATGTTCAATGACTTTGATTGAAACCTGCCTAAGGACACCTCCTATTGCAGAATAATAGACATCTGTCTCCAAAATAAAGGGTTTGGATTGGTCTGGTAATCTTAGAATAGGTGCAGAGGAAAAGCAGTTTTCAATTTCTCAAAAGGTGGTTCCAACAGAAGCTCTTTCCTTTTTGCAAAAAAGTTGTCAATGGCATGATGACCCGAGAAGAACCGGGAATTAATTTGCGGTAAAAACTGTAGAATCCGAAGAACCTTTGTATCTCCTTAACATTTAGAGGTTGTTTCCATTGTAAAATTGCTTTTACTTTCCTTGGGTCCATGGCTGCTCTTTCAGCAGAAAGGATAAATCCTAAATCGGGGATACTAGACTGATGGAAGGAACATTTTCCAATCTTGGCATAAAGATGATGAGCTTGAAGCCGGCGTAGAACCTCTGCCACATGTTGTACATGTTCCTGTAGATTTTTCGAGAATATAAGAATATTGTCTAAATATACAATGAGAGAATGTAGAAGCAGATCCGCAAGTATGTGATCAACAAATCGTTGGAAAATTGAAGCAGCGTCGGCTAACCCGAAGGGCATAACGCTGTGTTCGCAATGCCCAAGGTGGCAGAATGCAGTTTTCCACTCATCTCTATGTTTAATTCTGATAAGGTGGTATGCGCCTCTTAGGTATTTTGTGGAGATCAAAGCACCTCTGACCGCCTCCAGGATGTCTTGTATGAGTGGTAATGGGTATCGATCTTTGACGGTTACCTTATTCAAGCCCCAGAAGTCGATGCAAGGTCCTAATTCTTTGCAATCTTTCTTTGGTATAAAGAAAAAAGAGGCTCCTGCAGGGCTTTTAGATTCTGTTATAAGACTGTGATGTAAGTTAGTTTAAAGATACTCTCTCAAGGCTTCCTTTTCGGGACCAGATAAGGTATACATCCTGCCAAACGGTACGTGTGCTTCTGGTAGAAGGTTAATGTAACAGTCATTGCTTCGGCGAGGAGGTAATTGCTTGAACTCTTCATTGGAAAAGGCACTTTGGTATTCCTTGTAGAACTCGAGTAAGAGTGTAATGTTAGAAATGACCAGAGGCCTGGAGGTCTTTTCTTGGTGAGGTACAGTGAACAATCCCACTGCTCCATCAGGAAGGCAAGAAGAAAGACCATTTTCTGATCCCGAAAATAAGGTGCCTGCAGTCAAGTTTATATAGGGATTGTGTTTGACTAACCATGATAGTCCTAGGATCAGTGGGTAGTGTGCTGCCTTTATGAAATCAAGAGATTTTTTTCCTTGTGAGAGGAATTCTTCATAATTGTTTCAGTGTTTTCTTTGGTGGGTCCCGAAGTGAGTGGAGTGCCATCAACTCCTTCGACAGGCAACGCTACCGTCTTAGTGAGACGAGGAATGTTGTTTTGTGATGCCCAGTCGGAATCCATTAATAATACGGAAGCTCCACAGTCCACCAGAACTAAGACTCAGTCCAATGTGGTATCTTGAAATTGGAGTGTAACTGGTAGGACCACCATGTTCTAGTGTTGTGGAAGGCAGTCCAGGAAAACTCTTTACAGAAGACCTGCTCATGGTTCCCTTTATTGACGGGTGGAGGCGTTTCCCGTACGTCGTGGGGGTGTCAGGTTACAATCTTTTAGAACATGTTTATGAGAGCCGCAATACATGCATAGCCCAAAAGTCCATCTCCAGATCCTTTCCTCAGGAGTCGAGGGACCCCTAGCCATCCCCACTTGCATAGGTTCACCTTCCTCAAGGTTTCTGGTAGTCTTGAGGCCTTCTGATCTAGGCGCTGTAGGTAGTATCCGTGGTCATCCTTTGTGTCTTTCTAGGTTCCTTTCTTGTAACCGGTAGTCCATTTGTAGGACTAATGTGATCATTTATGCCAAGTTTTGAGGACTTGGGACTCTGGAAACCTCATTCTTGAGGTCTTCACAGGGTTTCTCCTGAATATAGTCAGAAAGTCATCATCTGGCCATGCAGTTTCAGAGGCTAATTGTTTGAATTGTGTTATAAATGTGAGGATATCTGTGTTTCCTTGCTTGAAATAAAGTATATTTTCTTTGGTGGTTACCACCAGTTCTCGCCTTCCAAACATTGCTTGAATTCTGTTCATAAACCGACAGCGGAATCCGTAAGTTGATTGATTGTAGTAACAAGGGGAGTGGCCCAAGCCAGTCCACTCTGAGACATATTGGAAACCCTAAAACTGACTTTAGCACGATCCGTTGGGAAGAACGTAGGTTTCAAAGTGAATTGGACAGTACATGAATCCAAGAACTCTTTTAATCTCTTGGGGTTACCATCATACTTTCCCATTGGTAATGGTCCTGGGGGTAGCTCTGAATGGGAGGTAACCATTTGTCTCGGTACGATGTTCTCATTTCTCAAGGTTTGAACCTCGGTGTTGAGATTCTGGACAGTAGCCAACAATATTTGCACCTGCTGATCCATGGCGTCGCTATCTATATTGCATCTTCCTGCAACTGCTTATGCTGAATAACCTGTCTGCTGGGTTTTATTCCCCACGAGGGTTTCCCCGAGGGTGCTGCCCCGAGATGCACAGAGCCCAGTTACTGGCCTCTGGACACCTTGCTGGAAGTATTCCTATTACCACGCCTACAACAGGACAGCATCTGCAAGGACTGAAGACAGCCATAAGTACTGATGTCCTTACTACCAGAAGACCGTTACATCAGTGGCCCACACCCATTGTCATATGTTCCCTAACGTGAGCCTTACCTTTTATCAAGGGTAGGGGGAGTCAAGATGATGTGAAGAGAAATGTCTATGGTGGCCGTCAGAACCGGGCCATATGTTTATTAGGACCAACGATGCACCCTCCCTGCATACAGTATAATGGGTTTGTTTGTCTCAAAATCAAGTCAGACGTGGACATGTCCATGGTGGACATGCCTGTTCACTTAAATTCAAAGCCTGGTACTTTTTTATGTGACTGTAGATTTATATTTTGAAGACACAAAGCATTATAATGTGTCTGATGCTTGGCTACACACAATGGCAGGCCCGGAGAAGGACTCTGACCGGAGACATTGATGCACAGTTTTATTTAAATTAAAAGGAAAACATGCCTTACTATCTCTATTTAAAAGGGGATACCTTTCCTATCCAAACTAAACTAAGGTGCTTGTCTACAGTCCAAAACAAAATGAGTCCTCAGTTCAAACCTGTCGACTAAAATGGCCCTTCCACTTATCAAAAACATAAGAGAAAGATGGAGATTGACTTACACTCTGTTCTCCATAGAGGTTTCTCAGTCTTTGCAGGGCTCCCTGCTGGATCTTGACCCGATAATGTATTTAACCAAAAGTTGTTTTCAAGGCAAAACAGTTCTCGTCAGTCTTATCACAAAAAATTCTTAAAGATTCCCAAAGAATGTGCTAATCTAGAGTTCCTGAACTTACAACAAAACTAATCCTCTATGTGGAGGGATATTTCCTTGGTAGCCTTCCACTAACGTGTCTGTTCTTTCCACACTTCAACCAGTTTCTGGGGTTTGTGGTGTGCCTGTGTTGTTTCCTGTCCACTCTGTTGGTGCTTCACCTGTAGGTCGATTAGTGTCTCATGACACACTATTCTATTGTGTTCAGCATTGTTCTTGTGACCTTTCTGGGTGTCTGACGCTCTCTGGTTCTCTCGGGTCCCTGTGACCCTTCTGGTTGGAGAACCATTCTGGCATCTCAAGCTTGCACCACCCATTGTCTACTTGGGCTCTATCTTGGTCTTCAGTTCTCTGTGCACTTCAACTAGTTTGGACTATTGTGGGTCAGTCCCAGTGAGGTCCCACTTTCCCAAACTCCTAGGGATGATTTTGCTGAGGGGGCTCACCTTCCTTGCCTCAAAGGCATTGTCTCCCCCTTGGGGAGAGGGGATGAATACCCTGGGTCCATGACAGCACTTTTCATTTTTATCTTCAAAAACCCATGTCAAGTAATGTAACATATAGTTGAACAACGGACATATACCGTATGACTTACATTAAATGTGAGAGGTCATGCAATAGCATTTGTGTACTTGAAGTGCATAACAAGCAAAATAGGAAATTATATAATGTCTTAACATCACCATCCTCTATGATCTTTGATGTGGTATGGTTTCTGTGACTACAACAATATAGCCAGCATTGTGATCGAGACAGCATATCTATGGTGTGCCCATTTACTCCGACATGATTTATGTAGAAATGTGAACCCTTGCTACATAATTTCAGAAAGATGTTCAATCAATACTTCTGTTCTGTCCTCTTTATGCATCTCTTAAATAGTATTGTTTTTTAAATGTATTAGCTATGAGTAAAGCACACAATTTGAGTTACATTAAGGATCAGATTAGGGAAATAGCAGGTCCAACATTATTTAATCCCACAGGTGGATTTGACCCTGAAAGTAATAACTTGATCTCTAGTGACTTTCTTCTCAAGTTTAAGAAAAAAAAATGATCATACTGAATTGGATGGTCACTTTCTTCACAAATACGTAAAGCCTAATATAAATCAATTGGGAATGGTTCTACATAATGCGCTAGTCCTATTTTCAGATGACGAAGTATGTAAAAAGAACATAAGCTTCATAGGGACAAAATTAGCTGTGACCTTATGCTGCTCTTTATTACTACTGCCTTGGGCAAAACGGAGGATATTCAAAAAACAATTGAAGTCTGTTGAAGCAAACATTCTTCTAAAATCTACATTTAGTGATCAGACAAATTGGACTTTGCTAATCAACAATTTGATGAGTTTAAGAGCTCAAGCAGACGTTTACACAAATCGAGTAATTTATAAAAGATATGCAGGCTGATGACGATTTAGCTAGAATACCAGAGGCAACTTTCCGAGAGGGAGAGAGGCACTGCTTTATGAAAATGGATAACCTTTTGCAGATTCAACTGGTAGTGAGCCATCCGCAGTACAAAAATTCTGAAACTGGTCAGAATACCAACATTCCCCCTTTTTAGGAATTATAAAGGAGCTAAATATACTCCATCATCGCCAATCAGGCCTTTGATGTTTTCATGGAACAGAGATTGCTATGCTGGATTTACAGACTGAAATGTTGAACGCCATTGATGAGAGCGGATCAGGGCTGTTGATGCTTTTAGATTTATCAGCAACCTTTGATCTCGTAGATCACGCTGAATTGTTACAACGTAACCAAGACATAGGCAAATGCTCCTCTAAGACAGTAAAATTGTTCCAGGCGTTTCTTACCAACAGGATATCGAGGATTGTGTGGGAGAATTATTCCTCATCTATTACATGTGGAGTCCCTCAGGGAGCGTGCCTGTCCCCAGCTCTCTTTAATATTTGTTGTCGTCCTTTGTGTGATCTACTGGAATCAATGGGATTACACTTCACAAATTATACTGATGATACTCAGCTTGTATTTAAGCTGAGTGGGGGACTACACAAAGGACTCTGACCTTATCGGGTATATATATGACAGAATTTCTATTATACGTTTTAGTTCATAGAACTTTTCGTATATCTATTTACAATTTACTTACAATATTTCATACAAAATTCAGAGATAATTCACAGACAATACATTATATACTTCAACATTTCACCTTACCCACATACAATATATTGGACATGAGCCTAAGTACACATTAGCAGTTCAGAACTCCTAAGAATACTAAATCAGTTCAGGTCACATTACTTGAAAAGTCAAAGTTGATCAAATGGACAGAAATTTCAACTACTTACAAGAAAGGTATTTCAACAACTTTTCCCCATTGGTTCAAATGTCATGGCGCTTCTACTCAGTCCACCATCACAGCCTAGGGGAGCAGGAGCTCCACCCCACTGCAGGAGCAGTGGCACCCATCCCACAGCAGCCTCAGGCCGTGAGGTAAACCGCTGGACTTTTTAAACGCTTCCTCGACCTTCCGCACCTAAATTTGCTGCACGGAGCATTTCGCGCCAGTATTTACAACTGGCCATGTTGCATTATTTCTGGCATGCCCCTGCCACCCTTTTCGCCTGAATCCAGCTGCCTGCATGCCTTCCTGCACAGGCATCCATTACTGGGCACGAGACTCTGGCCTTGCTAAGATGGCGGACAGCCTTCGCTCTTCGGTCCCCCGTTGGTAGCCTTCCTCTATCTTGGTTACGTCCAGCTGATTGGCTGATGACCCTTTGTTTTGGCCAATCCAACGCCGGCAAGGCGTAAGCCGACCCACCGCCCAAAGGACCACGACCAAAGGACTGCATCCTATCCCGTGCCTGTCCGCTGCCGTACGGTCCGTGGGCCAGTACCCCTGGTCCAATGCAGTAAGTATCCTATGCTGAACCTAACGCTTGACTACACATACTGCACCACGGTCCAATTGAAGTACCATCCCTTTTAACGACTCGCCGTAACTGCCCCGGATTATGCCTTGAACTTTGGTATCACCCCACACCACTAATGCTAGTCAATTTGATATTACCTCCCGCTCTGCACGTCACATGCTTTCGCGCTCTGTTCACCGCAGAACTCTGAGCCTTCGTGTCGTTTAACATCGGCCTGCCTAAATTGCCTCCATCATTACCACAGTATTTGTTTGCACTGCTTAACCTGTATATACGCACATTCTTTGGACTCTACATAATCTGTATTAGAGCAGCAGTCTTTGTGCCTCTAGTACCACCTTGCCTCCCACTATTATTCTTGCTACTGTTGCCTCCACTCACTTTGAACTTACCACCTATAGGGTTTGATCTCTAATGCACACGCACCACCCCTGCAGAAAGGGTCAGACCTCTCTGTGAGTATCTGTGGCGGCCCACCGGCACCTTGTCCTCCTGAGGCTCATTACAATGGAAGTACTGTGTAAAATATGAGGATGTTGCTGACCCCAGTATTCGGATCTCGTGAACAACCTGTTGAAGTTTACTTGCACCCCTCTGTTCTCATACTGCTATCTATCATACATATGTGATTCTCGAGCCGCGATGCTCCAGTGCCCCTCTGCATCTGTTGAAATTTGCTTCTCCTGTACCCATTGTGGTTTTCGAATTTAGTTGTCCTAGTGACCCACCGCATGTTACTTTGCATCTCCCTGCTAATGTGTGTCGTGCAGTACTTAGACTGCCATGATCAGTTGCATGTAGCATGGTAGCTAACAGGCCACTCTGACGGTGTTGTGCCTATGGTCGCTAACAGACCACTTTGATTGTGTTGTGCCTTATGGTCGCTATCAGACTACTGTGATTGTGTTGTGCCTTATGGTCGCCAACAGACCACCTTGATTGTGTTGTGCCTTATGGTCGCCAACAGACTACGTGATTGTGCCACGAACAAGCCCCAAACTTTGCAAATGCCCTAATTCCGGATCTAGTGTTACCGCTTATAAACCCCAGGGCTTACAAGCATTAGCGCAGCCAATAGATTCTACCATCCCCATAGTAGCCCGTACGTATCCTTATCCGAACTATGTCAGCCTGGCTAGTACTCATCATGCTACCCCTCTACATTATGCCCGATTGCACGCCTTGCAGCAGAAATAGCTATATCTCTTTCAGCAACGGACTCGCCAAGCTTGGCTGTCCCAGACACTACCCCGTTCTCTGCCCTACACCCTTCCTGCCCTCCCAGCCTCCTTTCCCCTATAGGGCACCTACAATCCACAGTAATAAAATCAGCATTACGCTAAGTAATCCTCCACCTAACCTCATCACAGATGACTACTCTGACAACATCCAGAACCTACCAAATATGCTAGATGAGCGCCCGACGGCCTACCCTAACCTCATGACAATAGACTAGGCTATTGACTCCCTACACTACTTAACAAAATGACCAACAACCCTATAACCAAAGTCACTAAGAAAAATATCTCTGCAAATACTATGCCTCTCAAAGGAGCCCTACTCAATGTTAGATCCCTTGTGGCCCACCCTACAGAAATTGCCGACATTATCAGTTCAGCAAACTTGTATTTCCTCGCAATTACTGAAACCTGGCTTCATGCCGCAGCAGGTCCCTCTCTAACCCTTGCGGTTCCAGACAACTACTCCATCCTTAGGGCTGACAGACCTTATGCCCGCGGAGGAGGTATGGCACTTATATTCAAATACACGCTTGACATTAGATCTGTAACCTCCCTTCCTCTAAACTCTTGTGAACACCTATCCATTAAAATTCAAACCACTCCTAAAAATACCATTTCCCTGGAACTAATATACAGACCCCCGGGTCCCATAGGTTCCTTCGAGGAAGATCTAACCTCCCTCATAGCGGAAAAATCTAAACCTTTATCACAAAATATTATTCTAGGTGACTTTAACTTAGGTCACAACGATCCTCACAACTCTCCAGCATCCTCCCTTGCCAATGCCCTTTGCGAACAGAACTACATTCAACTTAACTCCCTACCCACACATCAGAAAGGTAGAACCTTAGACTGGCTCGCTGCCCACAACTGCAACATTATCTGCAAGGACCCCCCCCCCCCAACCACTCATTTGGACCGATCACTTCCTTCTTTCATTTGACATTAGCACTAATAACCCTCTCCATATACAGTGCCCACCTGCACCAGCATGTCTGACGAGAAATAAGCGGAACATCACCACTGAAGCCCTCATCCCACTGGTTCTACCCACCCTAAATATGATCCCCAATTCATCAGACCCTAATTTACTAGTAGACATCTACAATAACGCCATGACCAAAGCTATCAACCTTGTTGCCCCTCTAAAACTACGCAAAGGTAAACCTAAAGCTCCCCTTAACGCCTGGTACACACCAGAACTTAAAATACTAAGAAATAAAAAGTCCAAATTGGAAGCCCTTTGGAAAATGAACCCTACAGAGGAACACAAAATTAATCTTACCAATGCATCCTCCCATTACAAAAAGGAAATTATTTGCACAAAAAAGGAAGCCTACAATATAAGCATAAGTAATGCTAGTTCCAGTACCAAAGAATTATTCACCATCCTGAAAGAGTTAGAAAATCCCAATCCACCTAAGGACATGTCCGTGAAGGACCAACGCTGGTGCACTAGCACCCAAGATGCCCCTGCGAATAAAATTACTGGCCTCCAAACAAAAATTGAAAACAAAAGACTACAACTGTCCAACAGTAGCCCCACACCTAGCCCCCCTAACCTTAGCCTACCCATTACCCCCAACACTAACCATGGCTTCACCTTCAAAAAAGTAACCGTATTAGAAGTGCAAAAAATCATAACCACCCTCAAATTGCAAAGGGGACATTTGCCCCGCACAGATTATGAAAGATGCAGCTAGAGACCTCGCCCCTTTCATTTCTAAGCTATAAAGCTCATAAACGTGTCCTTCTCTACTAATTCGGTACCCAATAATCTGAAACAGTCATGGGTCCTCCCGTTGTTAAAAAAGCAAACCCTGGACCCAGCCATCCCTACAAATTACAGGCCTATCACAACCGTTCCCTTCCTGTTAAAAATCCTTGACAGAGTGGCTTACTTGCAAATTCAGCATTACCTAGAGTCCAACCAATTACTCGGATTGCGTCAGTCTGGCTTCCGGCCTCAACATGGAACAGAAACTGCCCTTGTTGATCTCAAGTCAGATCGACGAAATCAAAGATAAGGGCAAGGCTGCCATCTTACTCCTTTTAGATCTCTCAGCAGCCTTTGACCTGGTTGACCATAAGATACTCTGCAACCACCTCTCTTCTCCTGCCCACTTCTCTCCCTCTGCTGTCGCGTGGATACAGTCATTCCTGGCCAACAGAACCATGAGAGTCTTCTCTCCAGTGGCAGCAGCAGACCCTATCCCTATCACCTGCGGTGTCCCACAAGGCTCATGTCTTTCACCAACCCTATACAACATCTTTACAAAGCCCCTCTTTGATAAACTGGACCGTCTGGGTGTCACCTATACAAACTACACGGATGACACCCAGATACTCCTCACCATCTCGGGCAACTACAATACTGATGTAGCCAGAATCTTCGTTGTCATTCAGGCATGGATGGCCAAACACGGCCTCTGCCTGAATGACGAGAAGACTGAACTGCTCATTGTTGGTGCACCGAACAACCTACAAAAACTAAGTCATAACTATTCCAATATCATAATTGATGGCAATACTATCCCGATCGCCAAAAGCGTGAAAACACTTGGCTTCTACCTCGATGCCAATATAAACCTCACCAAACAAGTCAACTCGATCGCCTCAGCCACTGCCTATACAGGAAAACTAATCGGAGCTTGTAGACCATTTCTTTCCCCTAACAGTTGCCTCACACTAGCCAGAGCTCTTATACAATCTAAGTTAGACTACTGCAATAGCCTCTACTTAGGTGCCAACCAAGCGATAATCAGCAAACTCCAAGTCCTTCAAAATAATGCGCTACGAGCAGCGCTAAACATTCCCAGGCGCGAGCACATCTCTGCCACCAGAACCACATGCAAATGGCTCACCATCCAACATAAAATCGATCTAAAATCCCTCTGCCTCACCTACAAAGCTCACAACCATTTAGCCCCCCCCACTTTAATAACAAATTCACCATGAGAACTTACATCAGAACCACGAGATCGTCCAATACCCTATGTCTTACAGTACCCAGATTTACCTCCAAAAGAGCCGGTGGCTCAAGCTTCACTGTCCTCGCCTCCCAACTCTGGACTACCTTGCCACTGAATATTAAGGTGTCCAAATCCTTTGTCGTTCAGGAAACAGGCCATTGGGTGGCTCCTGTCAAAAAGTCAACCTTAAATCAGACCCAGTTATTAACTGTACATACTGCATATGTCTCTTTTGTTTGCTATTACTTCTATTGTCTGTATATTCTGTATATACCTGCTGCCTTACGATTGTTTTCTATGCACTGTGCCTGTAACTTGCACTAAGCGCCCTCATACTCCCGGGTCCGGAGCGCTATAGAAATAAAACAACATAAACAAACTCAAATACTTAGCCAAATTTGATAAAAGGCAATATGCATTGGTGTCGAGTTTGTATTCAGACAATGGATACAAAAATCTTCATTCAAAATTGATTCATAATCATGAACCAGATGGCCCAGACGTACCATGTATAAATGGCCTAATTTTGGGCATTCAGTCAAGATGTGTCTCACTGTTTGTGCATTCCTAGGGTTTTTACATATAATGCAGAATCGATTCTCCTGACTAAGTTTCAGTCGACCTCCCATAGTTGTTCGTGTAGGGATCTGATTGAGTTGAAGTCGTCTTACCTTACGGTCTGGGCAAATCACGAGGTGTAACTGTGGGCATTAAAAACAGTGGACCACTTTTGACACTTGCATACCCATGCAATGTCTCCAAATGGGAATACTTACAAAGTGAGTTCCATTGGGATATTTTCCTCGAGAGCACTTTTAAAGAAATGTCATTGTTGCTTTCCCGAAAGAAATCTGACTGCCTGTTTATTATATTAAACAGCTCATGTATTGTTTCGAGATATTTATCATTTTACCTGGTCTCCCCCGGGATGTGTCCTACCACTCGAGCCATCAAGGAATCTCAATTCATGATCTGGGTACGGATATGTAATTCTCCTCTGCGTTTCAGCACCATAGCTTTAAGGGATAATCGTCCCAACTCTAAGCGCAGATATTCTATAGGAGTGCTTTGAGGTAAACTTGGCATATAGGACCTACGTCCTATCTCTAATACGCTGTTCCTTTTGAAATTAGTTGATAAAGTAGCAACTATACAGCTTCAATCTCATATGGTAGCGGTTGGCATCTTGCATAAGTAGTAATCGGGTTTCCGATGCTTTCATGGCACTGAAAGTGCTTTAATAGATCTTCAGACACAGATGCTGTCCATGCTGGAGAAGAGTAGACTGGGCTGCTGGTCTAACTCGATCTATCGGCAGCTTTCGATCTGCTTGATCATAAAATCCTGCTGGATAGATAGGCCTCTGTGGGTGTTCTATCAGAGGAGGCGGTCAGATGGCTGAAATAATTATTGGAGGGTCGTAAATAGAGGGTTTATTGGGGTGATACCACATCTGAAGTAGAAACGATCACCTGTGGAGGCCCTCAGGGGGAATGTTTGTCCCGCCTGCTCTTCAACATCTATATTGTCCCCCTGTGTATGGACCTGGGAAAATCGGGTCTCTTTTTACGAATTACGGTGATGACGTTCAGTTGTCCGTAGGGATCAGCGGAAACCATACAGTGGATCAGGGAAAACTAAACCGGCTATCAGTTTATTAAAGACTGGATGTCGACCAACTGGTTATGCTTAAATGCTGCAAAGACGGAGTTAATGATATATGGGTCGCAACATGCTAGAGATAGCTTGGACCAGGTTTTTGATAGATTTGAAGTTGAGGGCAGCCGGATAACAGTGGCCCCCAAAGCAAAAACCCTCTGCACCTATGTGGAAGCCAACCTGAATGCAGGGGCTCATGTGAAAGCTATATTAAAAAGCACTAATTACCATGGAGGGGGTGAGGAGCATGCAAGGTTATTAAGGGAGCGGGCGGAGGGGACAGCTAGATCCTCAAACGGCCTTGAATGGAAAAACAGGCACGTACCTCCTGAGGCTCAGGGTGTACAAGCATCCCGTCGGGTAAGATTACACGAGCCCAACCGGTTCAGTCCAGGATAGAGATGACTAACGAATATCATTAACAATTTCCTTCTCTGCATACACCTCTCAAACTCCAAACCAAACACAACCACAAACTTCTAGCGCAGCAAACCGCACGAACTTCACTACACTGCAACAACAAAACAAAAAAAAAACACATAGACTCGCACATCAGCACACGACGACTACCGGCCGCATACACCCCAGGCCCAGCAGACGGAACCACCGGGCTGAGGCTGCCAACAGCACATCACTGCAATCTTGCGCTTTTCCAGCCTCCACCCACTAACCCACCCTCCCCCCCTCTTTCAGAGCCGCCAGAGCGCCAGGGGACCACTCCGGTGGTGATAGTGCGCGGTACAAATGACCTTTAACATTAACATCTAAAAGTGCTAAGACAGGTTGCCCCCATGATCTCAAAAGATAACCGGTCTAAGCTGGTTAGGGCAGTGATACTTCCTCGGTTGGACTACTGTAATGCCCTTTTGAGTGGTGTCAACAAAGAAGATATTCAGAAATTACAGAAGGTACAAAATGCTGCATTAAGCGTTGTTTACCAGATGGGTCGAAATGAACCTACATCCACAGCCCGGAGGGAGCTGCATTGGCTACCAGTCTCTGCAACGATCCTGTTTAAACTGTTGACAGTGTGTCACAAATGTATCTTTGGATCCGCCGCCCAGTTTCTTAAAGAAAAGGTGATTATCTATCACCCTAAAAGAAACCATGTTGCCTCAGAGTAGATCGTATAAAAAGAGCTTGGGGGAAATTGTCGTGCATTTCCAGCCATTGCGGCACAGGCCTGGAACGAGCTGCCGGAGGAACTCCGCAAAGAGGAGAACCATCTGGTTTTCAGGAAGCTGCTAAAGACCAGACTGTTCGAGTAAAATACTTGTGACCCTGGCTGGCCCTCTGTTGATTTCCTTGAATTTGACAGCGCCTGGGTGCCCTAGGGCTTTGGCGCTATAGAAATGTAGTAACATAACATATTACGCCAGAAGAAACCCTCAACCCGTTTTAGCCATTCCCACTTGTGTAGTTCCAAGCCTTAGAGTCCATATGAGATGGTAGGACAAAACCACTGCTTGTATAGCATTAATGTCCCACTCAATGAGAACCCCACATTAGCCCTAGAGAATTGACTTATCAGGTAAGTTAGTTGTCGTGCCTTTGCGATCTAAGTATCTATAATGTTTTTATAACTACCATTTTCTGTCAGATTTAGGCCCAGATGCTTATAGAAGGGGACATAGTGAATCTGCCCAATACTGAGATCGATGCACACCCCATTTTTTTTTTCAGTAACCAGCAATACCTTAGTCTTATTTAGATTTATTACATGCTCATTTTCCTTTGCATACTTTACTAGATTCTCTAGGAGAGATTTTATACCCATGACGGTATGACTCAACAGCACCAAGTCATCTGCGTATAAAATTGCAGTAATGTGTGCGAGACCAATCTTCGGGGACCAGGTGTCCAATGCTTCCAGACGACGGATCCGGTTGGTAAAATATAAGTTAAAATGTAGGGGGGCCACTATCAATGCCGATCTCATCCGACAAAGAATTACCATTGCTCAATCTGATCCGGGCGGTAGTTTGTTGTGTAGGGCTCTAACAATTTCAAGTAGCCAAACTGCACACCTCCAATCTTGCATTTTTACCCAAAGGCATTTTCGGTTGACCAGGTCGAACACGGATTTAAAATCCACGAACGCTAGGTACAAGGCGGGGTTAGATTATCTTTGGTTGATTAAAAGGTCCACCACCCTCAAGTTTAGATTGGTACTGACCGTCCTTTGAAAGCCGGTTTGTAATGGGTGCAGCAGATATTTATTATCAACCCATGCCTGTAAATGTTTTAACCCACAAGATGCAAATATCTTACCAGTGGTGTTCAATAACGACAATAAGCGGTAATTTTCCGGGTTTAACCTGTCACCTGCTTTATGCAATATGGAGCTTGACCAAGACAGGGGGATCTTTTTTTGAAGGCATACTTTGTCATGTAATTTACAAAGCAGTGTTGCCCAATTTTCTGGATCGGCTTGCATTACGACTACCGCCAACCCATTTGGTCCAGGAACCCTTGAGTTCTTGGCCTTTTTTATTATCTACATAATACAGTCGTGATTAAAGTGCAGAAGCCAAAAATTCTCCTCTCCCATTTCCCTTTCTTTCCCTTTATGGTTCACCAACATTTTGCCTTTGATAAACGTCCGCCAAGTGGCTTGTGAGATGAGGTTCATCATACGCTTGCCATCCTGGGGATCTTTGGCTAGAGACAGGTTCCGCCACATATTTTTGGGATTGTGCGTCAACATTGCTTTCAATAACTGTTGTCAGTTTTTTATTCAAACCCTGAGTTTTCCTTCACTTTTGCCAATTGCGATAACCATTTTTGATTTTTCGTATGTTTTTCTCAATGACCAGTTTAGGGAGTGCAGATCTATTTATAATTCTAATTAGTCTACATACTTGGTCACTTGCACCTCCTTATTGAATACTTTAATTTTTGCCTCACTTACTGAGGCCTTAGGCTTACCCCCGATTGTCTCCACTTTGTAGGTCATTTACTTGGTCAGACTTCAATAACCTCAGCATTCAGGTTAACAAGTGAATCAGCCTCCTCCACCATAATTCTAGCCAATGATTTACCTGCCCTTCTGATATTACCTTCGGACCACCGAATTCTATTGCCTTCATGATTAAGTTCAGTGTCACCCGGACCAAGTACATTCTGTTTCCTCTCATTTCCCACAATACAGGCTTCAAGTTTCTGGTGATCACTATATGTCGTGGGCACCACACGAAATGATACTGCATGTTCGAGCAGGGGACCATTCATGCATATATAATGAATGGTACTTTTTTTGTTGGTCATGGACCATGTTGGTTGTCCCGGGATGTCACTGGCCAGTCGCCCATTTAAAGGTGACAGTTCCCAACTTGCCCAAACATTTTCCCATTCTTCTGCTTTCACATTCCTGGCTTTCAATGCCATCCTGTTTCTTTTGGGTATGCAACTTGCAAGCTCCTTCGTTGTAAATTCTCCACATTTCACATTCATGTCCCCACATACAAGAATCCTATCACGGTCAGGATCCACCACCCACATCACAAACAATCTATCTAGATATTTAAAGATACTTTCAGACTTGTCGTTCCCAGCGGGGGTCATGTACACATACCACCAGTAGTCGAGTACTTTCGTCTTCCTGCATCAGGCGGATTTCAACCGCTAATACATTGCCGCCCTCCTCAAGAGGAGTTACAAACAGGCGGGTAGGGCGTGGGAGATTGCTATCAGCAAACCCCCTGAGGGTCTTCGCATTAAACCCTTAGTGGCCTTTGACTGCTAAATTGCATACCCATCCAAGACCAGATCTTTCAACATCCAAGTTTCTTGCAACAAAATGATGTTGAAATTTACCACTGATGGAAGTGACCCCCCTCTGAAGAAAAGTCTGAATGACCCCTAGTGTTCCAAGACAAAATTTTGAATCGGTCATGCACCCCTACTTATTATCAAAGCCTTGACCCAAAGCCTTGCACGGCAGCACGGGTGTGTTGTGTTGTTAATAGCTGCTGTTGTAGTTAAGAATAGTAGTATGTCACAGCAGAATGTACAGGGGTTTGGGGATCTAGAATGTAGAGGGAAGTGATATGTGATTAAAAGGATACGGATTGCACATTACGGACTCCTGTGTGTTAATGCCACAGACACAAAACAATGGCGACGAGGAGAAACGGAACCTATGAAAGTAAAGACTGAAATATCGAGACGTAAACAAGGAAGTGAAACGGCAGAAATTGAATTGAATAAGAAACTGGAGGACTGGATATGAAATAAATAAATAAACGGTAAGACGCGCATTTGGGTGAAATAGCGTCATCATGAATAATTAGATAAAGGGACATTTATCACTACAAGTGGACTAAAAGCAAAAACAAGCGAAGTTTACACGAGTGCTGCATCTTTTGAATAGTTTGAAAAATGTACTTACTTGAAGTGAAGCGCGAGCATCGATTCAACCGATGACAAAGCGCATATAAAGACGCTGTACGTACATTAGAAGAAAGCATCTAAAAAAACGTAAAAACCGTGCCGCCATATTGGATAAAGTTATGTATATGGAAACGTTGTCATAACAACCCGGCACCGTTGAATGATTGTTATGAGTCAGATCACATAATTCACATAAAGGCAAACAAACAAAAGGAAATGCATACGAAATGGGAGCAAGATAGGCCAGACAGATAACAAAACGAAAGTAAACAAAACAAATATAAATATATATATATATATATATATATATTTGTGCGATATCAATAGGTAAATGAAAGAATATAATACAAAGCTGGAACAGTAACATACACATAGAACATTTTAAATATTTTACAAAGGAAGCTATAAGATGTCTTCTGAAAATGCAAGTGGAGACATGAGAACACCATCACAGGCTATATTAGGAACACCAGTCATATCAACAGACCCAACTAATTATTTGCGGAAGCCCAATCCTTTCAATTTAGAGCCACAAGATGATCAAGGACAAAGGTGGCAAGAGTGGCTTGATGAATTTGAAGAATTTCTAAGGGCAGTTGGAAACCAACATGCTGTCAATAAATTGGACATTTTCATAAACTTGGTGGGAAGAGAAATGAAGAGCGTCATTAAGACAATACCAGCAGAGGAAAAAGTGACGTATCAACTGCTGGTGACAGCAATAAACACAAGGATTATCGTACCACCATATCGAGACTACAAGCGCTACATTTTTAATCAATGCACTCAAAGCCCACATAAAACCATAGCACAATTTGCTTTACGTCTTCAGCGAAAGGCAACATACTGTTATTTCTCACATTTCAATGATGATGAAGCAATCACATTAAGGACCATTGAAGGTTGTTTGTCATCCCAGTTTAGGAAACACCTATTTAAAAAGTCCAATCTCCAGAGTTACTGGAGCTGGCGAGAATCTATGAGAGGGTAGACATACAAGCAGCTAACATGGAAAACCCTAAACGACTGGACACCATTGCGGTCATGAATCAAAATCAGGGTGTACAATGGCAAAGAAGATATTCAAATGAGTCATTGGGGTCAACACCTTATTGGAACAATAATCGCAGAAATCCTGGGGAAAGGCAATGTTACAGGGGCAGATTTGAATTTCCACATAGAGGTCAATGTCTGGCCTTAGGTCATATGTGTTACGATGTGGTCAGGGAAATCACTTTCAGAATATGTGCCGAGAGAAGAGACCGTGGACGCCTATACATAGATCAAATGTGCAGACGGTTCCAGGTCAAAGGTATGATAGAAACATTTTAATGCAAGAACGAGCATGGAGAGGTTGAATGAAAATCTAAGACCAAATTCAAACCAACCAGTTTCACGACCAGGATTTGTAAGGACAATGGATGCTCTACAAATAGAAGATACAAAACAAAAAGAACCTGAACAAGCTCAAGTAGCACAAGTATATTAAAATCAAGACCAAGGAAAATAGTTATATAGTGATCCGTATGAAAGAGAGAAACATGAATATGGGCATGAATAGTGAATATCTGGAATATGACATGTACATCAAGAAATATGTAAGATTGATATGACATGTCAGATGGAAATGCAGCTATAAAAATAACAGTGAGTCTAGGAGATCAGAATATACCATTTTTGGTGGATACCGGTGCTACGGTGAATGTAATGAGCAATACAATTTATAAAGAGATAGCTCAGTTATACCCATTACATCCATCACAAGCTAATATCTTCCAGTGGGGAGCAGCACAACCATTAGCTGTGAGAGGAATGTTTAAATGTGACTTGGTACACAAGAATTATCATGTACCTATTGAAATGTTTGTCATAGTCCTCTGGAAGGGAGGGGTCTCATTAGTTGCTGGACTGCAACAAAGCTAAGGCTTATCAATGTAAACTAAAACCAATCGGAAATGATAAAGGGTGTACCACCACAAAGTCATAACATACAAACTATAACAGAAGAAACAATGGATCTGGAGAAACTGAAAGAAAAATTTCCCAATTTATTCAGAGGAGTAGGGAAATTGAAAGGAGATGCAGTACATCTTCACATTGATCCACAAATTCAGCCGAGGATAATAGGATTCCATATTCAGGAGAAAGCAACTCATCGATATAAAATATAATTGGAAAGTGGTCCCACACCATGGGTGTCTCTGTTGGTAGTCGTTCCAAAGGCAGATGGACTTATTCGTTTGTGTAGATATGAGGATTCCCAATATGGCCATACAGAGAGAAAGGCACCCATGGCCTAATATTGAGGACATGATTATTAGATTGAATCGAGCAACTAGATTTACGAAGCTTGATTTGAATCAGGGGTATCAACTGGAAATCGACCCTGAGTCTAGATACATAAGTACATTCACAACTCATGATGGTCTGTTTAGGTATAAGCGATTAAGTTTTGGAATATCATCTGCGGCAGAAATACTTCAAGAGGCAATAAGAAAAGTCATTGCACCTGTGAAGAATGCATTTAACTATAGCGATGATATGCTAGTGTATGGAGTTACTCAAAGTCAGCATAATGAAGCACTAGAGCAACTGTGTACAGCTTTGCAAAATAGCGGTTTGACTTTAAATGGATCCAAATGCGATGTAAACAAAGTTTATACATACAGTTCAAAATCAACACTCTGACACACAAGTGATAGTTTGGTAAAGCTCCTGCTTACTTAAAAACACAAATTAGTGTCCAGAATTCTGCTGGGACCCCGAGATCCAGAGATTCCAAGAGATTGTTATGCCCCAGATTTAATCGAGCAAAAAGGATAGAGGGGTCCTATCCAGTGAGGGCTGCTATTGCTTGGAACAAATTGCCAATAGACCTACGCTGTAAAGAAAATCTTCCTGCTTTTAAAAAGGTACTCAAAACATTCTTATTTTCTTAAGCTGCTATGCAATATCTCTTCTCCTTCCATTTATTTTGATCTACCTTATCCGCGACCGATGCCTGCGGGCTGCGGCGCGTAAGAAACATAAACATAATTAAAAATGTGATCCACAGTTTCAAGGATATCCAAATCAGGAAGCCCTAAGGGTATTCCACACCTGCAGGAGAGCATACCAGAGATAAATATGAATAATACCTTACCCATAAATGAACCTATGCCCATTTTCAGTCTGTCAAGCATATAACCTGCTGAAGAACAACTATCACTGTCAAGTAAGTGTTTATTTTATGTGCCATCAAATCCTACCTATTGATACTTCACAGAAATTCAATGAGGCAATATTTTCTTAAGACAGGTAACTGACTTATTTGAACATCACAGTTCATCATCATCTGACTCAGCTTCGGGCCTCAATGTATCTACTTTCATGACAAGTCATGCAATGATTTCTCCATCCATTGTCACCTTTGGGAAGGCAGTACTTAAGAACTTAACATTAGTTTTTACCCTTCAAGTTTTAAAAGGAACTTGACACAGGCAGTAGTTCTCGGTTTAAAAGAACTAAAGAGCAACTTTAATCTCATTATCAAGCCAGCAGATAAAAGTGGCCCTTTAGTCATCATGGAAAAAAAAAAATACGAGAAAATGCTGCTAGACCTGATCTTATTGTACCAGACCATTACATTACACGACTTAAAGATCCAACCTCAGAGCTGCAAGTGTTATTTCACTTAAAATAATTTGGAAAACAATGTAATTATGAAGGAAGAGATTGAATATTGAAAATCCATGTATACATATTATGTATGCCTTGCCTATAATTCACAAATACATAACTGACCCCTAGGGCAGGCCTGTTATTTCAGGGTGTGGATCTATATTAATACTCCTGAGTACATGTATTGATATATTCATAAAAACACTCTGGCAACAAACGCTTACTTAAATTAGGGACACCACACACACATCATCCAAATAATAGTGGTTACCGCATTCACAGCTGTTAGCTACTTTAGACATTGTGGCTTTGTATTCAAACATTCCACAGAATGAGGCCTTAGAATGTGTTAAAAATGTGCTCACCATCGATACCAAGATGGCTGCGATGCCGTGAACACCGCGGCCACCAAGCTCCTGCCCCGAGACCCTGCAATTGAATTATCTGACCGGCACAGCACTCCCTAGGCGACTGTCAACGTAGGCGAGGGTTCCGCAGAGGCAAAGGAGCAGTACCTGGTCGAGGCTACCCACAGCACTTTGAGGGGCAGGCGGCGGAGAGTGGCGGTCCTGCGAGGGCCGGGACAGCAGGATCCGTGGACCCGTGAGTGGTGCCCGCCTTGGTCACGGGGGGCACCCAAAGAGAAGACGGTTGCCAGAGATCAGGCGGAAACAGAGGGGATGCGGACTGCACCTCTGGAGGTGCCCAACAGATGCAGCATCGAGCGTCTCCTCTCCGCCTCTCGGACATTCTGTGCAGCGCAGGTGCGCTGGGGACGCGCGGGCGTCCCCAGCGTGGAATTGGGGCTGGGGCCGGGACCAGTCTAGTGGACAACCCACCCACACCAGCTGGAAGAGGAACAGCCGGCACTTTAGGGGACGCCCTGTGGAGGCCCCGGAGGAGAGCGGCAGGGCCCACAGTGTATCGCCCCCTCTGAGATAACACCTGCGACGGCTATCCCTGGGCCTGTCTGAAGGGAGGCCGTGAGAGTGCAGTACCGGAGTGGAGTGCGGAGGATGCTGTTGGGCACCCCCCAGGGACCATCACCATAAGGTACGGCCTGCACCCTGGTGGTGGGGGAAGGGGCAGGCCCTCCGGACCCTGGGCTCATCCTCACTGGTACCCACGGAGCCCACCTCCCAGACGGGCCCCGCCTCTGAGACTGAGCGCCCCCCTCGCCCCATTGATCACTCCACCACCGGGCTGGAACTTTCAGGTGCCTGGCAGACGGAACCTCAGCGAGCTCCATAGAGGGAGTAAGGGGGAGACAAGGAAGGTAATCCGCGGCCCCCCTTCTCAGTGACCCCCCTCTTCCATGGGCGCATTTGTCCGGCGCAGGAGAGTCTACGGCCTTTCAACTGAAGGGGCAGGATTGCATTCCCTCTCCTTCCTGGGCACTCCACGGTGCCCCACATAACTGCAGCGTTACAGCACCCACAGCAGGTCACCATAGTGCCGGGCCCCTCCTGGTGTTGGAGGGTTGCAGCAGCGCTCAGAGGACTGTCTCGACTATCAGCGCTCGCAAAGGGCTACCCCGCCATATCGGTGCTCAGCTATACCTATCCAGGCTTAGGGGGACCCTGAGCTCCAAACTCTGACTACATCACCCTGAGCATCTGCCACCATGTCCAAGAATGAAGCCAAGGACTCCCAATCCCTCCAAAGACCCCCGAGGAGACCGCAGGAGAACGCTCGGACCAAGATATGGGCCAAGGACACGGAGGACTCCCAGGCAACATCCCTTAACGAGTGGCCTTCCGGGGACCCTCCGGCGGACTCAAATGCTTCGGAACAACCGGTCACCCAGGCAGTGCTGAAGCTCCTGCTGGCCGACATTGTGGAAAAGATTACCACCGCAGGTCAAAAGCAAATGGACGCCCATAGGGCGTCCAGGATATCAAAAGGGACATCAAGATAGAGGAAAGGGTGGACACAAATGAGAGGGTGATTCAGGACATTGCCGAGGACGCAAGGAAGACCAACACTCTCCTGGATACTTTGGCAACAGCCACGCATAATCTGGAGCTCCAGGTGGAGGACTTGGAAAACAGGTATAGGCGCTCAAACATTCGGATTAAGGCCCTTCCAGAAAACACCTTGGACCAAGACCTCCCCCAAGCTGTGAAGGGCATTTTCGCAGACCTCCCGGAGGTGCCGGGATCGGAGGACATCAAATAGGCAGAGCCAGGCCCAGGGATGTCCTGGTAGCAATGCACAGCTACACAGTGAAGGAGCGAATTCTAACAGCAGCACGGAAGGCTGGCTGTCTCGCGTACAATGGAACAGAGATAGCGCTGTATCAGGATCTGGTGCAAGCAACTTTAAACAAACAACAAATAATGGGGCTGGTACTTTCCCACTTAAGAGCCCAAGGCATTCGATACAGATGGCTACATCCATTTGGCCTGGCCTTCAAATGGCGAGGGAACCCTCAGAAGATTACTACATGTGATCAGGGCCTCGCCTTGTTGGGGCTCGAAGAGCAAGCTCCGCCACCATCGTCCCCGCCTTCATCCCAAAGAACCGCCCATAGAGAATGGGAAAGAAGTCGAGGAAAAATGATAACCAACCGCCCCTGAGAGGTCCGTCGCCAAGGAGCGGCCAGGATTTGCAGAAATGATTTCTCAGCAAGTGGTATCGTTGACGGAGCAGAGAAAATATGGCTGGGGAGGGCACAACAGCAGGAAAGTTTAATTGTCAAGGTCAGGTCAAGCAGCAAAGCCCGCAAGGGTTTTGGGGGTGGGAGGGGAGGGGGATTCACATCTTGGAATGGGATTGGGAGATCCCGTGTTGGAACACTTGGGGGGCACTCGATGGGATGACTCTCGAGGTTCTGATTCGAGGGGGGCTGAGGCCAGTTGTCCCACACTGCCAGGGGGAAGAGGGGAGGGGGGAGGTTGGGAGATTCAGTGGACCAGAAGGAAAGCAGTGGTTCCACAGCGCACCAGAAAAGGGGAGCCGAAGCGAAGAGGGCCGGTTACTATACAGGGTCCCGCGGGAGATGTTACTTTCACTTTAACTACTACGTCTAGCCAACGAGTATTGAGGATCTTCTCAACGTAAATGGCCTAAACTCACTGATTAAGCGTAAGAAAGTAGAGCGCCTCATCAGGTGCGAAAGGCCGGACATCGTCACGCTCCAAGAGACCCTCATTCGAACAGTTGACAGGGGAAGGGTCAAGTTTTGGGGGTACTCCAGGTCATTACAGGCGACTCAACCGGAAAAGAAAGCAGGAGTCCTATTGGCACTTAGGGACGGGCTGGAGCTACATATCACAGGGAAAGTGGCAGACGACCAAGGGAGGTTCTTAGCGGTTTCTCTGGAGGGCAACAAACACCCCATTACGGTGGCAACCATATATGCCCAAATACAGAACAAGATGGCTTCCTGAAAGATACTTTGGGAAAACTTGAGAAGTTTGCCAAGTCCCCTATTATCCTTACTGGCAATTTCAATATCGCATGGGGCCCAGCGAAAGATAGAACGGCGGGAGGGGCGGGCCCACAGGGGAGACCATTGCAAGCCCTGAAGGAGAAAATCAACAACCTGGCCCTAGATGATGTGTGGCGGGAGATACGGGGAGAAGCTGAGGGGTACACCTTTTACTCACGCGCTCATCGGTCCCATTTGAGAATAGATTACATCTGGCTATCAGTCAATCTTCTGGGGAGGGCGCTGGACATCTCGATGGGCTCTACAACATTGTCTGACCACACCCCCCTGATCATATCCTTGAAGGTAAAAGGCAGACCTGCGGGGCTGTGGAAATGGCGCTATCCTATCTCCCTATTCAAAGATCCAGTACTGGTCAGAGATTGAGGAGGAAATAGAACGCTTCTTCGTTGAGAATCCCGCAGGGGACCCATCGCCCCAAGTCAGGTGGGACACCTTTAAGGCTACCCTGAGTGGGTCAATTATAGGGAGCAAGGCGAGAAGGGACAGGGAGTTGAGAATGGAGGAGGCGCGGCTAGAGGAAGCACTAAGGGGGATAATTGCTAAAATGGGGGTAAATCAGACTCTGGCTACCAAAAGGGAGTATAGGGCAGTGCGGTGCCAGCTATACCTGACCCAGACTCGGGCTGCAGAGCGGAGTTTGCTGCATCTCCGGCAGAAATATTACATCAAAGCCAACAAGGCCGACCGGCTGCTCTCGAGAATCCTTAGAAAGGAGCTGACAGAGAAGACAATAATAAAGATTTAGGTGGGGGGAGGGAACACAACCACCAATAGTGAGGACATCTCAATGGAATTCTCTCGATTTGTACTCCGCCCTTTACTCGTCTGAAGCCCTGGCGCAGGCGGATCAACTAAATTACCTAGCTAGGGTCAACTTACCCCACATAACGCAATAAGACATGGAAACTTTGGAAAAGGATATCACAGAGGATGAGGTAAGGGAGGCAATAAGAGATCTGCCTAACCTTAAATCGCTGGGTCTGGACGGCTATGTGGCAGAATTTTATAAATGGCATAAGGAAGTGCTTACTCCTATCTTAACCTCGCTCTTCAACCAAATGGGATGGGACAGCGCAATCGCGAGAACTATGGTAGAGGCAAAAGTTGTCCTTAACCACAAAAAGGGCAAGTAACCACTGAATGCGTCTCCTACCATCCCATAGCTTTAATCAATGTAGATTCTAAAATACATGCCAAGATCTTAGCAAAGAGATTACACCATCTGTTCCCGAATCTGGTCCACCCGGACCAATCGGGATTTTTCAGAGGCAGGCAGACCAGTGATAACGTTAGGAGGCTCGCCCAACTCATGGAGAAGGCTCACAAAAGAGGAATCCCTGCCCTCCTCATGGCAATCGACACAGAGAAGGCATTTGATCGGGTGGAGTGGGGATTCCTTTTTGCAACCATGCTTAGGATGGGGTTTGGTCCCAAATTTATGGACAGGATCAGAGCTAATTACAGAAACCGACCCTCAGATTAGCAGTGAATGGACAACTATCGGGCCTGTGCGTGTCAAAAGGGGCACTAAACAGGGGTGCCCGCTCTCCCCGATATTTTATGCTCTCCACTTGGAACCGTTCCTCGAAGCGGTACGTTCCAACCAGCTCATAACAGGACTCCCCTTCGCAGGGGAATCACTTAAAATCGCAGCATTTGCTGACAATGTGATACGCTCCCTTACCAGCACGAGTACGGCCATACCTGCACTGGAAGCGGAACTGGCCCACTTTGGGAACATGGCAGGCCTGAAAGTCAATACCTCCAAAACTGAAATTCTCAGTCACTGTCCCGATCCCAGCAGTCTGCGCCTTGAAGGCCACCTCCCCCTATAGATGGGTGGACCACTCTAGCACCTACTTGGGAATAAAACTGACTACAAGGGTGGAACTACTACATCCAGCAAATTACCCGCCCCTACTGAAGAAACTAAAGAGTAAGATGATAAACTGGGCCCTCTAGCAGTTTCCTGGCTATGACGAATCAACACCCTAAAAATGATCGTTCTCCCAAAGCTCTTGTACAACTTCGCTGCCCTGCCAGGGGACGTTCCCCCAACCTTTTTCAGGTCTCTGAATAAAATCGCCAGCAGGTTTGTGTAGGCCAATAAGCCCCCAAGGATAGCGTCCAAGGTGTTGCAAACCCCCACAGAGCAGGGGGCCATGGAACTACCCGATTTCAGGGTGTACTATAGGGCGGCTCAGCTGACGGTGCTCCGGGATTGGCAAAAAGATGATCGGGGGAAAATATGGAGACCTATGGATAGGGGCAGTACTGGGGGAGGATCTCGAAGCGGTCCTGTGGAAGCCGAAACAGGACAGGCCGACTAGGATTTACAGCAGTGCTATCCTGGCCCGGGTGGGCCGTACCTGGGACGAGGTGGTGCACCAGGCCCACTTAACGACACACCCCTCCCCCTACACACCCCTATTTACTAACCCGCAGTTCACCCCGGGTCACAATACTACTGCATTTCAAGCTTGGCATCAGGTGGGGGATGTAGAAAGCTATGGGACATGTATGGGGAGGGCCGGGGTCAAGCCCTCTGAACAGTGTAACACAGACTTCACTCTGGGGGAAGGAGAAAGTTTCAGTTACTGTCAATTAAGGCATTGGCTTAGCTACCCCAGTTTAAAGCAAGCGGCGACCCAACAATTAACCCCCTTTGAAAATGTTCTCAGTAGGGAATCGGGGGACAAGCAAAGGTTTCTCAGTAGGGAATCGGGGGACAAGCACCTGATCACAGCCCTATATAGGCATATGAAGGCAGGAGAGGATCTGCCAGTGCGATCCTACTTGAAGACTTGGGAAATTGCCACCGGGACCGCAGTTGAGAATAATGACTGGTGTTTGCTATGGAAGCAGATACCAAAGTTGACAAGGTCTCTTCAAATAAGGGAGATGTTGCTGAAGCTGCTCACCCAGTGGCACTTGACCCCTTCCAAACTTCACAGAATGTACCCCGGGGCCTCCCCCCCTATGCTGGAAAGAATGTGGCGCAGTGGGCACTTGGGAGCACCTATGGTGGGAGTGTCAGTTAATTCAGAAGCACTGGGCCGGGATTTGGGAGGCGCTCAACGAAGTACTGGGACTGGATCCTGGGGGTAACAAAGGTTTGGTGATTCTGGGCATGGAGGGCGGGGGGGTCTCTGGCGGCAATTAAGAGCAAGGCGGGCCGCAAGCTCTATACAATAATGAAGATGGCTGTGGTAATGGTACTAGCTGGCAGATGTAAAGCAAAGGGCCCTCCCCAGGATCATGAATGGGTGGCTAAGCTTTGGAACTTGGTCGCACTTGAGTGGTTCGCGTACTCAATTGAAGGACATCATCTCAAATTTAGGTCGGACTGGGCAGCCTTACTGGAATACCTGCTGGACGGTCCAAGGCAGCAATGGTGTCCTCGGAGCATTAGACTCTTGGGCATAATAATAATAGACACACCCGGTGAAGCAGACTCTTGAAGGGGTATATGTATGCTGGTCAGTCCACAATACAAGGGCGTACAGGGGTGGGGTGGGCGGGGATCGCTCGGCAGGGTAAGCGCTGCAGCACTGGACTACTCAAACCCGGGGTTGGGGAGAAGGGAGGCAAGGGGAGGGGGAGTGTTGGGGTTCTTTGTTTCATATTTTGTTTTGAATATGAAAATGCCAATAAAAACTAAATTAAAAAAAATGTGCTTAGCAATAAAGTTTGGAAAAAGAAGTCCCATTAATCCGATTCTGGAACTACTTCAGTTTGCCTTTACAAGAAATTATTTTCAATTTAAGGGTACATTTTATCTCCAGAAAAAAAGGCAGAGATTTGGGAGCGACCTTTGCTCCAGGGAGAGCCATAATATATATGTCAGAAGTTGAAAACAAATATGTGTTTACGGATTCCAATCTGTATTTTAAACATATTGATCTTTGGAAACGATACATGCATAACGTTTTCGTCATCTGGAAAGGAGATTATTCTACTTTGTTAGATCTTCACACTTGGCTAAACCACAGGATTTCAAATATTCAATTTATATCATACTCAGATCATTACTATATTATTCTTTGGACTTGAACATTTACCATGCAGAAAGAAAATGGGCTTGCATTATTTTTAGAAAACCTACTGGTCACAACACTACATGCATTATACCAGTTTCTAATCAAAAGTACACATAGACAATCTTCTGTTTGGACACTACCTTCGAATTAGAAGGAATTGTAGTTGCATGACAAATTTAAAATAAATGCCACAAACATTGACAAACGTCTTCTATCCCGTTGTTATCCTAAGAAATGAGTTACCTCGTCACGCAGAAGAGCTAGTCGCATATCGCGAAAACGTTCCTACCTATCATCCTAGATTTTCTTTGATTAAACAAGCTATCAGCAATTATTGGCCTCTCATTAACTTAAGTTTGCCAAACACCCAATGCCATTGTTTGCCTTAAAAAGAGCACAGAATCTCTGAGATCATTTTGTACATTCCAAACATGATTATTCTGACAGATCATGGGTCAAATCAGAACCTCAGAGATCATCTTGTATGTTTCAAATATGATTATTCTGACAGATCAAGGGTCCAATCAACCTTCTGGCAATTACCCTAGTTATTACATGACCCATGTGGGAATTGCTCCATTTGTAGACTTGCTACTCTTGCATTGTCCTTTTAAATTGCTGGAAATAATTGAGGCCATCATGATTTCTCTAATTGCCTAACACAAAACGTAATTTACTATATACAGTGTGCTCCGTGTGGCTTAGAATATGTAGGCAGAACCTCTAGAATTGTCATCACTAGAATTATTGAACATTGTTCAAGGATTTACAACACCACCTTGGGCTTGCCATTAAGTAGATCATTATTTAGAAGCTATGCATTCATCAGATGACATTAAATGGTGGACACTAGATATTGTAGCCCCCAACCACTAGAATAACTAAAATTGATCAACTATTTGACATCAAAGGAACAAAGATGGGTCCATTAACTTAAAACACATCTCGTCAGCCTCAATACTATTATGACATGGCACCTCAGAACAAATCTAAAGATTTAGAACATTAAATTGTGTAAATCCATTACAATAATATAATTACTTTGTAATCAGCCATCCCCTTTTTCCTGCCATGACATCGGACTCCAATCTGGAAGCTTTTTTGCAAGCTTTTAAAACCCAATGTGTTTAGGCGTCTTCTCCACCTGCTTAAACTTTTACCAATAATTAGTGATCTGGTGAATAAATGCAGGGTGCCTTTTTGTCACTTGAGATCATTCACATTTTACTACAACATTTAATTTCTATCGCGATCTAATGTTTACAAATGACGAACTACAGAATGATGTAATACACCATGATGTTCTTAACATCAATTCAAGGTCCTCCAAAATGGCACTGAATACATGCGCTATAGGAGGAAGCTGAGCTGAATACTGGCCGTGCACAATGTCGCATTTCTGAAACATTTGGTAAGCCAGTAATGTCCAGTACCTTACTAGTTATATTAGTTTAATTAAGCATGCATTGCTAAATAAATTGAATTTTTAATCCAATATAAATTTAAAATGTGGCTTTTCTTGGAATGGTTTTCAGCAAATCATATTTGATTTGCTAAAAATTACTGGCTCACTTATTGGAAACTATCCCTAGAGTAGCTAAAATTAAAAATAAAAATATCTGAAATTTGTACCTTTTTCTATGCCCCCTTTTATTCCATTAAAAGCCCCCCCCTTTTTATATTGCAGCATTTTACATCATCAATAATTGGATCCCACAATCTTATTTAAAGAACATATGCCATATGTAAGTGAACATATTCTCATTTATCTGAACCCTATTTTATCCATTTAATTTCGAGCTTGTTAGTCTTTGATAATAGGCATACTTAGACTTTCTTTTAACATATTTCAGGCACTTCACAAGAATTGTTGATTTTTTTAAAGAGAGCACCCTCCTGCTTAGAGTATACACAGTCCTGAAGAAGGCATTTAAACTTTGCATATGCCGAAATGTTATAATAGCACCGAAAACTATTTGTGTTTCTTTTCAACCTAAATTAGACTACCTGTTTCTGCACCTGTTTTCTGTAAAGAATGGACAGAATTAGCCCCTATTCCTCCAGGGGGATCCCCCCGTTAGGCTAGGGAGGTGAGCCCTCTTCACAACACCCTCCCTAGGGGTTGAGGCAAGTGGGACCTCAACGTGAGAGACTCTCCCTTTGGGGTTCAGGACTACTGTTCCTGTGAGGAACTCCCCGATGCCCTCCAAGTGATGGCTTAAATGGATTTAGCTAATTCACCAGCACGTTTTATCAGTTGCATGAAGATAAAGTGAACCTATATTATCAACACAAGAAACTGAGGATATCTCTTTTTATCAGAGTCTCCAATGGACCTTGCAAAAGTTGCTGAAAAGGGGAAACCAGCCAAAGGACCAGCAAGAGGAGGCGGAAAGCAGATAACACTAGTGGAGGCCCCTTGACCGTAACAGAGTGAAAGGAGATGGAGCTGTCACAGAATTTGGAGCCTGTGTAAGCCATATAAGCACCAGCATGGAGCAAGAAACGCTGGGAGACTGGTGTGCGAGAACAGTGGAAATCCTAACGGGTTGGAACCGAGAGTTCTTTGGTGGCGTAACTACGCAGCAATCGTGGTGGGCAGCTGGCCAGCACAATGACACCAGCACCACCAGCGGTAGGGATCAACTCCTGGAGCAAGTCCCGGCAACATCCACAAGCCGAGAGCTGGACGCATATGAAACAGACATTGTGGAAAGTGAACCAAGAAGCCGAGAGGGAGTCCAAAGTCCTACAGATACTGGCAACGTTACCCCTGAAGACAGAAGCTAATATGGGGGACAGGGAATACCGGAAAGTTAAAAGGGACTCATTACAGGTTAAACAAAACTCGTCCCAGTACTAATGGGATAAAAATTGGAAGTAAGCAGATGAAGCCGAACTATATTAATGAGATATAGAGAAACACACAAATGACAGAGTGGGAAACAAATAGAGTTGGCATCTTATTGCCTTAGGAACAGTGAAAGGTCACCCCGTATTCTGAAGATGAGCAAGAACAGAAACCAAAGATACATTTGGGGAGTCGAGGCCTGTGAGGTCAGGAAAATAAATATCATGAATGAAAAAGCACCCCACGAATAGGTGAACTATAATTGGGAGTTGAGCAACCACAATTAATGAGGAGGACTATATACAAGGGGATCTGAATTTCTACAAGAGAGAGGGATGGAACTTTAGCAGAACAAGGATAATCTCTAAGACAAAGGTCCAGGAAGCTACCAGTCAAATAAAGAAACTGCAGAACTTAGTCCAAAAGATAAGCAGAGACTATTTACATATGGTATATTGAGTAGAACAATATAATCAAGAACACCCCTCTGAAGAAGCACTGCACCCAGGAGAAGGGAGTTATTCACCTGGCGTTAGTTGGTTATAATAGGGGTAGGGTCCGATAGGTTCGATTTGGACTGTTTGGACTTGTTTTGGACATTCACTCTGACTGATGAGCAACTTAGTAAAATAGGTAGGGCACACCCCATTTAGATTAGGCCTTATTTTACTTTAAATAAACTATATGGTAAAAATGTCTTCACAGTGTCCACGTCCTTATTCTGATCCTCTATATTTGATGTTTCATTCATTGTTTTCTCAAGTCAAATAGTGACCATATGCTTTAAATGATAAGTTCAGTTGTTTTGAAAGGCATTTTGTGTGAACTAACAATTTCCACCATTTGTCTTTTCAAGATAAATTAGTTGGATAGCCCATTTCAGCACCTGTTTGTTGTTTGAACAACTGTTTCCTCAAGTTAATAGTGACAACATGCTTCAAATGATGAATTTAGTTGCACTCGTTGGCATTTTGTGATAGCATGATTAATTATCCATGTGATTAACTTCATCAACAGAGTTAATGTTATTGTTTTTTGTTCGTGTTTGCTTACTTCCACAAAAAGTTGTTTGTATTCAGCATTTGGTTGTGTTTATTATGATGCATCAATATTTAGTTTTTCTCCTCTTTGGATCCATGGGTTTGGATACCTCTTCCAAGGTATACATTATTTTTCAAAATTGATTAGCAGAGTTTTCTATTTGAACTTCTCTTGATTAGCAAACCTACTTATTTATTTGGCACATTTTGTACAATTATTGTTACTGTCACCAGAAGGTATTCACACATACTATGGCCAACAAAACAGTATTTGTGTGTGCTTCTGAAATAATGTTCTAGTCATGATGAATGTCTTCGAAATGCAAAGTTTACCTGCATGAAATGGCACAACCCCTCCCCAACCCCCAATACAATTAATATGATAAAATGGCTCTGAAAACATTTCAGTGCAAGGCACTCAGCAGCTGATTACGGTTGGTGTTGTGCAGGCCAGTATCCTGGTATACATTATGTCTGCCCCACCATGTTAAGAGAAGTTTACGAGTTTCATGTATCAAAAAGGTCAATGTTTGAAGAAAGTCAGAGCTGGATGCTAAGGAGTGTGGTTTTGCACTAGGTACAGTAATGGTCATGATTGCCCTTACCTGTAATTGATATTAACTTGATTCAGTATCAACTTGATTCATTGTTATTTGGCATTTATCTAGCGCCCTATATATCATTGGTATGAACTCAAAGCGCTTGTGGGTTGAACGCCCTTGGGCACCGTAGTCCAAGTCAGTCGAGAGAGATGGGTAGTATAGGGTGCTAGTGTGCACTCAATATGTCTGCAGCAAGTGTGATTGCCTGATGGTAGCTGCATCATGTGTGCAGTGAGGTGGTTGGTCTCCGAGGCTGCATTCTGGAGGCAATTAGACCTGTGTAGGATGTTTGTGTGCATCTAAGCCAGATTTTTCATTTTTTTCTTCTTTTTTTTTTAGGGTATAGCTGTGCTCAAGTAGGTTGTTGAGGTGTTCATGGGGCATTGTTCGTATACGTGCAGCCAGGCCGAAATTGATCGAGGGGTATAGCTGCGCTCTATTGTGTGTTTGTGTAAAGTAGAGAGTGAGCGTAGCGGTAGGAGAGGTGAGTGTCTGGAGTGGATGATTTACTCTTGGGAGCCCACTGTTCCTGGATTACATTTTGGATCCGGATGAGCTGGTAGTGGTCGTCCTCATGTTTCGCAGTAGCGGAACTCTGAGGTAGATTCAGAGATAGGACCGGAGTAAGTAATGTTTTGCTCTCTCAGACGGTCACTATTCTTAGGCTCAGCACTATGAGTCTCAGGAGACCATTTTCCAGGTCTCTGGTTGTGGTTTTGGTGGGTTGCAGGGTAGGTCTAGGCAGGATGCTTGGTTAAAGGACAGGAGATACTTGCACCAACGTAGTCATGCCGAGGGTGTGATGCTAAAGGACAGGCCGGACATTTGTCAGCTCGCTCTAACGTTTGTTGGCAGGCTGTAATTACTTTCCAAAGTAATGTCAATGAGGTTATGGTTCCTGATGTTGGTGGGATTCAGCAGGCTTAGATGGTCTTAATCATGGATTACGGAAAGAGCCAGGTTTTTAGAGCTTTGCAGAAGGCCATGTAGTCTTGATTGTGTCGAATGTGCAGAGGGAGTGAGTTCCACAGAGTTGGAGCCAAGGTTGAGAAGGCAGAACCTCCAATCCTGGCTGAATTGGAGGCTGGCATCTCTAGTAAGAGGGAATTGCTGGACCTCTTGTGTGGGTATGCTGGGCAGGTCATGCGTACTGCTTGGTGGGTAAGGCATAGGATTTTGAAAGTGGCCCTGCATCCTACAGGGAGCCAATGAAGGGTGCGGAGAGCGGGGGAGGCTTGATCCCTGTGTGCCAGAGCAAGGAGGAGTCTGGCGGCAGTGTTTTGGGCTCTTTGGAGTTTAAGTTGGTATGCCAGTGCACCCAGGTATAAGGAGTTGGCATAGTCCAGTCTTGATATAATAGTGGCAAGTCTGCTGGGATTGATGAGGTAAGGAGAAATGCGTTTTAGGAGTTTCAGGTGGTAGTGACAGGATTTTGATACATAAATGATCTGATGGGAGAGGAATAAGCATGGGTCCATAGTGCAGCCAAGTTTTTTGACTATATTGGAGGTAGGAGAGGGGTGCCAAGAGAGGGGGGGGCAATGGTATTGGTTGTGGGTGAAGGGCAGTGTTGCCGCACACCATGATCTCAGTTTTATCTGTGTTCAGGTTCTGGACGTCCATCAGTCAATATCTCTGAGGCATGCTTCAAGGTCGGGATGTGGGTTGGAGCATGTTTTCAGAATTCTCAGGATAATTTGGGTATCGGCAGTGTAGTTGTAGCAGGTGAGGTTGGACGCACTGATGATCCCTTGTAGAGTGTCAAATAGAGGTTGAAAAGGAGAGCAGAGAGGCAGGCGCCTTGAGGAACTCCAGTGGTCACAGTGCGAGCGATTGAGACAAAAGGGGAGAAGAAAGCAATGTGTTTCCTGTTATTGAGGAAGGAGGCAATCCATTTGAGTGCCGAGCCTTGGATTCCTAGGGATTGTAGTTGGTTGAGGAGGATAGAATGGTCAATGGTGTCAAAGGTTGCTGACAGGTCAAGGCGAACCAGCGCTGCATGCCCTCCGAGTCTGCAGCAACCTTGAGGTCATCCCAGATCGAGATCGGAGTAGTTTCTGTTCCATGGTAGGGCCTGAAGCCTGATTGAGCGGGGTCGAGTAGTTTGTTGGATTCTACCAAACGGTTGAGCTGGGAGTACGCAGCGTGGTCAATGAGTTTCGCCAGGAATCGGGTGTTGGCGATCGGTCTGTAATTCTTAGGGACAAGGGTGTTGAGAGATGTCTTAATTTAAGCGGTTTGACATGCTTTATTTTAAAGGCCTCTGGAGAGATGCCAGAGGTGAGGGAGTCATTTAGTATGGACCTTGCGTGTTCTCTTGCACAAGTGGAGGAGAATATTTCTTTCAGAAGAGAGGCGGGACAGTGATCAAGGGTGGGATCCGGAGGGTCTGTTGCCAGATAATAAATCAAGAAACTCGTCTCTCGAGATGGGGTTGAAAGAGTCGAAACATGGCAAAGTGGTAGACCGAGCAATAGGATCGGGAGGGGCAGGTGTGGGGTAGGGTGTCAGGGTGGAGAGTTTGGAATTAAGGTTTGCCATCCTGTCTACTGATGTGCTGTAGAAATGCAGCGAGAGGGAATGAGAGTGTTTGCGTGGGCATGGTCTGGCCAGTGGTGCAGGTGGGTTTCACAAATTCAGAGATGATCCTGTGAAGCTCTTTGCTGCTGCTGCAACAGTTCAGGATTGGTTTATTGCAAGTGTCCTTTTTGGCCTTTCTGATCTTGGATTTGTAATTACTGTGGTGTTGGGCAAACATAGATCTGCTGAGAGTGATTTTAGATGTTCGCCATTTGCCCTCAAGAGTTATTTTGGTTTTTGAAAGTCTTCAGGTGGGGTGTGAACTATTTGGGGGATGGTCCTTTGTGAGATGCTGCTGTGCGTGGGAGGAAGCCGTGATTTTATAAAGCCAGGAGTCAAAGAATTTGATGGTTAAGGGTCTATCTGAAGTCTGTGCTGCTGGGAGACTGTGTTGCATGGCTTCAGCTAGGTCTTTGAGTACCTTGACTTTGTTCCAGCATTTGTGATCATGTTTGAGGGCAGGGAGAGCCATGGGTGGAAGGGGCGGTGTGTGGACAGAGAAAGGGATGGCAGAATAGTCCGTCCAGATGAGCGGTTTGGACTAGATACAGAGGCAAGGTCATAGGAGCTGAAGATTGCATCAAGGGTTTGGCCACTGGAGTGGGTTGGGCCTTTGGTATATCTGGAGAGGTTGAGTGCCTCTAGACTGTCAATTAGGGGTTGTGTCATGGGGTGTTTGGGCATAAAGTACCAGATACTGAAGTCCCCTAGTAATGTGAGTGTTGGGTGGTTTACCTGAATGTTAGCTAGCGAGTCACTGAGATTGTTGGCAAAATGTCTGTCATATTCAGGGGTTCTGTATATGTTTAGGAAGCTATGAATGAGTGTTGATGGCAGAGAGAGTTTTACTAGAAGGGATTCACAGTTAGCATTGCATGTCTGCGTTTTGGTGAGTGAGACGGAGAAATGAGGTTTGTAGAGGATCTCTACACCACCACCTCTAGAAGGTCTGTTGTGGGGGATAAGCGAGTAGCCAGGGGGGAAGGCCTTGTGCGCCACTGGTGCAAAATCGTCCCGAGAACCAAGTTTCAGTGATGAAAATGAGGTCAGGATTGTCAGAGGATAGGAGGCCAAAGATGCTGTCTGTTTCTCGCCACGGAAAGGGTATTGAAAAGGAGGCAGGTGACTTCATGCAGCATGGTTGTTTTTTTGACGCTTTTGGCTGGGAGGAGTCGGTTGGATTGAGAGGCATGGGGTAAGGAGTCAGTCGTTGCGATGGAGGGTGTGGTTGGATCAGTTGGGTGGCTGAGACTGACCGAGGGGTGGTGGTTGAGGTTCGGGACGCAAGTGCTCTTAGGGGGCAGGGGTGAGTGGGTGTGGTCGATGGGGAGCAGGAAGAGTAGGCGGGCGGTGGTTGGTATACGAGAGATGTGGGGAGCATCAGGGGAGGGTGGGCGGCGAGTGGTGCACGTGTGGTGTGTGGGGTCAGGCAAGTTGTTGATTGTGGTTCAAGTCTGGAGGGTGCTAGGAATTTAGGTGTACTGGGTCAGAGGTCATGTTCAAAGAGGTGGGGACGGGGAGAGACAGGAGGGGAGGGCCTGATGGCAGGGCTGGAAAAGGATGCGAGGTTGAACCGATGAAGAAGTGGCGAGGTATGGAGAGTCGAGGGAGAGGCCTGGTCACCCTTTCTGCGTTTTGTGCTTTTGGCTGCAAGAGGTGTGTGAGAGAGGGTGGGAGGGTCGGAGGGGAAAGGGGATGAAGCAAGAGTTTTAGAAAGGGCAAGACGTGCTACTTTGAAGCTGGAGGTCTGGGAATGGGGGTTGAACAGGAGCTGAGGGAGGGGTGGTACGGGGGTGTGGGTGATGGGGTGAGAGGGATTCACAGCTGAAGTGGGGGGGTCCTCAAGCTGTGTGGATTGCGGGTAAATTGGTTGGCATGGGTCTGCACTGTCAACGAGGTACTGGTTTTTCGAAGGAGAGGTGTTGGTGAGGAGATGTGGGACTGGTGTGGGGGGATGGATGGATGGATGGATGGATGGATGGATGGATGGAGTGAGTGTGGAGGGTTGACAATGTTGGTGTGATGTGGAGCTCTACACGAGTGGAAGAGAGTTAGTGCAGGGGCGGGGAGGGGAGGGCTGAGTTCAGGGTGGCTGGTCTGGGGGAGTTCCTGTGTGGCCGCACCGATATCGCGGTAGTGGTGGGAGGCTCTTGTTTTTAGCGCCAGAGAGCTCCTCTGGCTTGTAAGTTGGAAATTGTGGGGTGTTTACGAATGGGGGCTTGGAGGTTGTTTTCCAATAGATGCCCGGGGGCAGAGAGAGGAAGGAGGGGTTGGGCTGAAATGTGTGCGATAAGGGTAGGAGGCGGGCGGTGTTTGGCATGCCAGAGCGCTCCTCTGATTTTAGAGTTAAAGAGGGACTGGTGATTGGTGGCTGGTGATGGGGGGGGGGGGTCGGAGTGTATGGGTGTTTGGGTGCTGGGGTCGGGGCTGGCAAGCCAAAGTGGCATGCAGGGGGGGAGGGGTGGGATTCGTGAATTAAGGCGCTACTACGGAGGACATGAGCTGGGTCGGGTGAATTATGGTTTGTTGGACGGGTGGGTGTGGTGCAGAAGGGGCAGAGTTGTGGGGGCGGAGAGGCGCCCACAACCTGTTGTGGTATCCCCATCAGGAGGAGGAAGTCAGTCATGATTGTGGGATGACGTAGTGAAGCAGGTGGGCGAAGAGGGGGTTAGAGAGTAGCTGCATGTACAGAGGGCTAGGGCGGGATGCATCTGAGTCGACACACCTAAGACTAATGGCAGGAATTCAGCGGCCGATAATGTAATGGCAGCAGCTAGGTTTGGGACAGAGGGAGAAAGGGCTCACCACAGGGGCACAATGATAAAAGCAATAACACTAAATGCAATAGTATAAACTAGAATTGTGACACCGGGATAGATGGAGAAAGGTTCTAACACGGGGGCACAACAGTAAATGCAAGGACAGTAAATGCAGTAGCAGCACCTAGATTTGGGACACCTGGATAGAGAGAGAAAGGGCCTACCACGGGGGCACAAGAGTAAATGCAATAACACTAAATGCTATAGTAGCACCTGGAATTGGGGCACCTGGATAGAGGAAGAAAGGGCCTAACACGGGGGCACAATAGTAAAAGCAATGACAGTAAATGCAATAGTGGCACCTAGGTTTGGGAAACCTGGATAGAGGGAGAAAGGGCCTACAATAGGGGCAAAACAGTAGATGCAATAACAGTAATACAAAAGGCAGCCAGTAACCCGAACGTCTACGTTGGAAATTCTTGAGTAGTGCTAGCTGGCACAATCAGGCCAATTCTGATAGGCGGCTGTCAGTCCCAATCAGGTTATCTGGAACAGTCAGGCTAGATATGAAAGGATGATATCTGGCAAAGTTAATCTAAATTAGAGAAGTTGCTATGTGGCTTGTTGGGGCAATCTACTGAAGGTAATGTTAGGCATAGGGTAATCAGAGTGCAATATATTGCTGGTTTAGACAGGCTATCTTAGAGCAATATATGGCTATTGGACACAAACTACGTAGAGGCAGTATATGGCTGTGAGCCGTATGTGATTGTGACGAGACTCATCGGTTGGGGTTAGAAGGATTTTCGATGGGATTGGACAATTTACAGAAGAGCAGTAATTGCTGGTCCCCTATTGCTCGGATCCCCTACCTTGTTGGTCGATGCTGGTTGATGGCTGCGGGCACCACTGGCTAACACAGTCTGGAACTGCTTCTTCGGGAGCTGTGGCCCATTACCTCGGTTCCTTCACCACGGGGGCTGCATGGGTGCTCGAAGTGTGTTTCTGATGTCCAATCGGGGGAAGGGGGGGGGGGGTTGGAGGTGGGTGGAGGGAGGCTAACAAGGAAGTGATTCAAGGTAGTGGGTCGGGTGAAGGCGAGCGCGATCGATGGCGGGAGGAATTATTTTTATCAACAATATAGCGATAAACACTGCTTTCCCGGGTGGAGAGGCTGGTAAGACCCCCCCCCCCCCTCCCTCAGTCCAAATTGGGTAGGTCTAAGTGCAGATGCTTTACTTTTCATTTATAAGGGAAGGAGGGTTAGCATGATCCATCTACTTCCTTTAAAAACAAATATGTCCACAGTTGGAATAACTATTTCCAGCACCTTGTGGCGGACTGGGAGGTGCGTATGTGAGGGAGGAGGAAGAGGGGACTTGGGGGACTCTGGTGAAGGAGTTGAAGGGGGAGGGGGATTGGGACCGTGAAGGATTCCAGTGTGGGGGTGGCTAACAAGTGTAGCTGTGCGATAATGTACATTTCCAAAAGTGTTCCCTTATGCTTGTCAATATGATGCTCCTTCCCCATCACAATTAAATGTAGTTCACACTTTGAGATTTAGATACACTAACCTAAACTGAACTACACCACTGAAAAACATTGAGGTAACAAAGTGATTTATAAAAGCCATGCTTTAATTATGCTTTGTGTAACAGCATATATTTTTTAGGAATAGAACTGGAGGGCTGCCTTTAAAAAATAGTTAACATGTGCTGTTCCTTGCGAAATAGAAAATTGTTTTATTTGAAAAGGGTAATTTAAATAGCCAGTTGTCCTACACAAACGTCAAAATGATTAGCAAACCCACAGAATTACATATCAAATTGTGATGTGATGCTACTACTCTTGTGCACTATTTTTTATTAAAATGACAGAAAATGTACTGATCATAAGTTTATGATAAATATATTCTTATTGAATAAAAGACAAGTGCACAAGTTGATTATTTGGTTTCTTGTGATGGGAAAGGACTTTCAAAGTTAAATACAAAATATTTCTCTAACTACCATTATTCAGCACACTCAAATAGAGCTATTTACTGTTTTCTCGCGTTTTGCATAGTGGCAGGGGATCTCCTTTATATATTCAGGTGGAGGTTTCGCTGCAACAGGTCTTTTCTATTAAACTTGGCATCACCTGACCACGATGGCAGGTGTACCAAGTGGGAAACGTATCTGTTCAACTAGGTTCAGGATCTGATGAACCTTCGTTCCCTACTACCTGTCCTCTCACCCATTTCTTGCTGGTTCTGCTTTGAAAGCATTTCTTAGTCTCTGTATTCCCGTTCTTATAGGAACCCCTGAATATTGGCTATGATAGGTGATGAATGAAGCCAGAAAAAAAAGGAAATTATATTTAAAATCCATTTCATTTCACAATATGCTATGAGAAAATAGAGTAAAGTACCGCGATTTAGAAAAAAAAGGCCAGGTAGCCAAAATTTCTTTTTGAAAATGTACACATGTTCAATGAGCCCTTGGTGCAAATAAGACATCAGGAGAGACATAATTTGATAAGTGATTAGGCAAGGTACAATATATGAATTGGAATCCCATAGAGGAAAGCATTTTCCAGTAGCAGAAATACGTTAGTAAACTTAACTTATGTTGCAGGTGACAGAGTTAGTAGCAGTATACCACAAACTGAGTCTTGTAGGTCAAAAATAAATTGGACATACACTGAGCCATGAAAAACAATATTGCTGGCATGTGTAGTGTGACGACTGCCTATATCACATAGAGGGGTGCGTGCTTTGATTATTTGGCGCCAGGGCACTTAACTTTGGGCCATTAGATTATCACAATATGGCGATTGGGAACCGGTGCAGTTCGCAGATAGTAATATTATGAAATGTAAGTTAAGTACCACTGAAAGAAATAATGTAATTCATCGATATATGGTGTGATGCAGATGTCATTACGATTGGTCGATTTAAACACGTGAGTGAACCCCTCTTTCAATATCTAGTTTTTCAGTTTAATTGCCAAGGTTCTGTTGCATTTTGTTAATTTTCCAAGCCAGCCAGCAGGCCTTCTTTATAAAGAGAGCCCTTGGCATGATGCTCTTATGCAGGAATGCCAAAATAATTTGCTTTACATTTTTGCTCCCTTTCTTTCCAGTGCTTCTCAAATCTTGTGTGGTTCCGTTTCTCATGTTTAGCTGTACTCTGTTTTCTAGTACAAATTACTGGGACTTAAGACAGCCTTTGTTTAGTCTTTGATGGGTTCCATAGTTGTGTACTCTGTGCATCCGACAGATGCACAGAGGCATTGGTGATCTTTCCTTTGATTAATTTGAACTCATTCATACTGCTTCGTCACTTTGTCTTTACTTTTACTTGGTTTAGGAATTGGTGACTGATGCCAATCAGCACGTGAAGTCTGCTCTTGCTGCAGTCATCATGGGGCTGTCTCCCATTCTTGGAAAAGAGAACACTGTTGAACATCTACTGCCACTCTTTCTGGCACAGCTGAAGGATGAGGTGAGTATGTAAGAACTTGTGGTTGACCATTATAGCACATTCTCTAGAATCCACCATATCATCTTCTGTGCATAGTGAAAAGAAAGGGATGCTAAAATCCTCTATTCATGCACCAGGTTGTAGACGAGAAGGCCTTGGGCCTTGTTTAAGCGACTAGTACCTCTGCATGTTTCAAAGCATGGAGACTGACAACTATTCTGGCATTTTAAATCCATCTTTGACAGAAAGCTCATGATTGTAAGCATGCCACGCCTGGTCGTTCTTGCACTCTCATTCCCTCTGTTTCAGTTAGGTACTACAGATTTCCACACCCGGACATTCAAGACAGTATTGCACTCCGCAATGTCATATCTGTGAGAGTTGCGCAAGAGATTATTACAACGTTTCCGGCTTTTGAGTGTAGTTTCTCATTTAGAGGCAATTATAGGGAACAGCTCCTCACAGATTATGCCTTACACATTGTTTTGAAATCTATAAAGGTAAAATGAAGCTTCATTAAAGGTAACATTTATATTGAGACATATAGAGAATGATTTTTATGGACCTGCTAGTTCCCCTTAAGTTAAAGATCTACTGATGAAAATGGACCCTCTCAGAATGACATTGAGACCAAATGCATGTTTGACAGCTCTTGCCCTCTGTTAAGGTATAGATCTGTGTGCCTACCTGGAGCTTTCAGTTCCTCCTTCTGGACTTGGTCCATAAGGCCATTGCCCATTTTACTATAAACAAAATGTGACCCATCAGTGGGTGGTTTTTACCAAAAATACTGTTCAAACTGTAGCCCAGTTGGTTGCCAGACTAGGGGATAGGTAGGTGCTTACCAGAGAGTCTCGGAAGGGGGTGCTTATTTTTGTGTTTTTAAGTATTTTTAATGTTCCCTCTACCATATACATTTCATACAACCATGTACTGATCATATTTGTTTTCCTTTTAACATCAAAGCATTAACCCATTTGCTTAAAAAACATAGCTACAATAGTTTTTTTTTCTCGTTGCCAGTCTACGTTTTGCTACTCTGCTTGTAGGCATCCGACTGATTTTGGTATTTAAAAAAATGTGCCCCTCACCTCTTTTTAATTGTTACCGTAATTCATACATTGTTAACATTATCGTGAAAAATGCATGAATTGAACCACCACTGTACATGACAACATATCTTTTTTTGATGTAATTCTAAAAACACAAAAATTATGTCCATGTAAACAAAACCACTGTGTTTTTTCAATGATTATTGAAGGTGAATATTGTATATCATCCCCTTCTTCACTTCCTTCGATATATTACAGAGAAAGGTTTTGCTGGGAAAGATGTTCCTTTTGCAGATTGGCCTTTATTAACATCAATGAAACAACCAATGTTTTGCTGTGGCTTGACCACTGTCCTGAGATTTGTGGAGGTAGATTGTCTTTTTGGCTTACTTTCCTTGCTCTGCTTATCTCTTTTTGGGGGGGGGGTCTCGGTAAGCCCATGGAGCTACCAGTGCAGGGGGACCCTGTTCCCTTTCTGAGATTCCTTGGTTTTCCAGTAGCCATGTATTTTCCCCCTGTCCATTAGCCTTTTTGCCTTCTTGGGTCAGGAAATGCTATTGATTCCTGAGTTTCCCAGACAGATTGCCAGTGTGCACATACCGGACAGATATGGCGGTTGGTACTGTCTTTTCCCAATCCTCATTCCTTCTTTGGGCTGTCTGTTGCTTGGCTGATATGGAGCAAGTGGCTATCAAGGATTGGACTGCCCTTGCTATTTTGAATGGTGCTGATCCTTGCCATTGTGGGACAGGGGCAAGCCCAGCCCGAATTTGGGATGAGAGAGTCCTGCAGCTATTCCACAGTTCATTGGTGGGAGCCAAGACCACTAGGAAGCGGAGTAGCCAGCTGAAGCCCTGAAGACTGACTTTGAAGACAACCCGCATTGCTTCCAGCCAAATCACTGAGATGCCCTGCGCCTATGGTTGGATTTCCAGAAGAGCCTTGTCAGTGCTTCGACCCTTTGCCTGCTGGGACCAACTAGTCCAGAACCCTGCGCAAAGATTCTGCCATAATAAGCCTTTGGAAGCATCCTGGAACTATCCTATGTGTTGACCAACTCATCCAGGGCATCTTTGGTGCATCAGCCCCTCTACTTGTGACTCAAGACTCGTCCTCTTGCAACTGCTACTCTCCAACTCAGATGGGCCTTCTAGGAACAGAGCCCTCTTCATCGCAATGAGTGTTCCCAGATTGGGGTGATTATCACTGCTGTCTGTCAGGCTCTCCTGTTGTCCTGACTCCTGTGATGTCGGTTGTACTGTGGTGCCTTGGCACTCCTGCATCAGAAATCTTCTCGTGGGAGTACAGTCATATAGTTGGATTCTATCCCTAGGCCAAAAACTAATATTGCACCCGCAGCTCCTGAACCCATTGCAACTGGGCCAATGACTGAAGTAAGTTGGCACAGCAATTCAGAGGACCCCAGGAGTGGACCCTCAGAAAATAAGAATAAGAGGCTGGGGTCTGGATACCTATTTTCACTGTGTCTCAATGCACCATTATATCACCCCACAGCTCCTAAGCCTTGCCTTACTGCTCTGATACACTACCTCCCCCATCGAAGTCTAGGTGAAGTGCAGTAAAGACTCGCCCCCAAGGAATCTCTTCATTGGACCAGTGGGACAACTGAGGGTGAGTAGCTCAAATAAATGCCATCCCCAGGACCCCAGGTTAAATATTCACATTGTGACTTTGTCAAAAACACCTTCAGCAACCCTAAAGAACCTGGTGAGTAAACAGCTCTTTGCCACATGTGTGGTTTTCAGGAGGGGTGTGAAAGTGTTCTAGGGTTACAATGAGACCCACACAAAGCACTCCAATAATTCCAGTTAGACTTAGAAGTACAAACATATACCATTATATGTTACTACTTTAAAATACACGTTAAGCGATGAAGCCTTCTGGTAGATATTATCTACTAGCAAACCCATATATACATCCACAAACAGTGGTTCTAAGAAGAATCTCTACATTTTACCTTAAAGACAGTTAATAAACCCAGTGCCTAAGTGCACATCATGCAAAAATGGCTCTAGTCACTCTCTTCTACACCCCAACACTTTAAATAATTCAGGGAACTGCACATTGAGTAACTACATGCAGCCCTGCTATCAAAACAGTCTGCACTACCTTCCACACATTGAGGCCACAAAACCAGTGTGAAGACCCGTAGGAAGAAGAGGGGTGGGGGGAGCAGAATGAAGATGTGGATCTGAAGGGCATTTACGATGTGCAACATGACCAGTGCCTTGTCTCGGGAGATGTTGAGACCAGCGCCCGGATCCCATGTCAAAGTGTGTTTTTGCAGACCCTCCCCTCCAGACTTACCTGAGGTTCTTGTGTGCCACAGTCCAGTGGGGGGCGGGGGCGTCAGCAGCCATTCGGGACAGGAGAGTGAGGAAAATAGATTTTGGCAGTCACCCCATGGCCAGTGGAACCCAGAGCGTGGTGCTGCAAGGCACCTGACACTCGCCAGCTTTAGGGGCTGTGAGGGCCACATCTCCGAGGCACCACCGATTACCATTGGATCAGCCCAGGTCTCGGGTGTGCACTTATTTGTGGACAAGCGAGCCGCACAGACAAGCTCCATTGGCCTCCCTGCATGCCGGCAAGGTCTGACTCGCATTAAGGGGGCCCAACCTGGGTGCCCAAACCTCAGACGCAGTTTGAACAATTTCCCAGCCGCTCTCCTGGATCTGCTGCTCTTTTCTGTGGGATAAGAGGATGTGGTTTAGGCCCCCCCACCCACTAGTAAAACCTCCTCATTACACATACATACCCTGGCGACCAAGGGAAGAAAAAGATTGGGTATTGACAGCTGTCCATTCCTACGGCGATGAGGAAGATAAAGGTACACAACAGGAAGTGTGCGTTGCCTTGGTGAGATCAGTCCAAGAGGAGGACAAAGAGGCCAACAGGAGGAGAGATGGCCCAGCAGCAGCTGGTGGGGAAAACTGGTTGAGAGAAAGTGATTTCAGCAGGTCTGCGGGTTGAATGTGCGTAAGTGTGAGATGTTTCGAGTAGGAGAGTTTGTGTAAGGAGTGCATTTGGTAAGTTTGGTATAGAGTGGTAGAGGTAGGAGAATATTGGTAGTGATAGCTGGGTAATTGTCGGACGAGAGTGGGAAGACGTGAGTGTTAGTGGTAGGGGGAGAGTTGTAGGGAGTGGAGTCGTAGCGGGGGGAGGAATTGGAGAGGGATTCAGTGGAGAGAGAGTAATGGAGAGAGAGTAATGGAGTAGAAAAGAAAATGGTGTAAGATCGAAGGGTGGAGACAGTAGGAAGACCGAGATAAACATCCGAGGGACAGAAAGTTAGAGGAGAGTACCGAGGCGGGCTGTGTGAGCATAACTAACCTTGGGTGAGCCCAGAAAGCAGCTGTAAGGCACTTCCAAACCTCTCTAGAGAACTAACAAATCTGGTGAGCTAAGAAGATCCCTAAATGACTCTGCCGGCTTTTAGGATAGCCCCAAGAGCACAAGTTCAACTTTTAGACAGTAGACTTAAAGACACCGGCGCCTGGGTTAGGGAGTGACCCAATGGAGACTAGAGAGAGAGAGAGAGAGAGAGAGAGAGAGAGAGCAAGAGAGGGCTGGCCATAGGACCCACCAATATTGTAATAAAACTCCATTAGACGTGTTCTAGTGTCTTGCCTGTGTTTCCTGTGGTGTATTCAGGCCGTCTGTGACATGTTACTGATCAGGAGGAGATTACATTATGGTAGGAACAAGAATTCACTTAAATATTAACAAATGTAGATCCATTGTTGAGGGAACATTGTGAAAGGGAGAAAAAAAGGAGACGGTCCACCAGCAAAAACACCCATGGCTGTCACAGAGAAGGTGGATAATTCACCAGAGAGCCTAGATCTTATTGACAACCCGCAGGATTATCCTGTGGCCTCTCCCAAAAAATCAGACCCTTTTATCCCCCATAGCTGCACACTCCCCCACTGAGGACCAATATATTTGTGGCATTGTATTTTCACCCCGCACCACTCCCCGGTGATGGTATTGATGGAGGCAGGCAATAAAACAGGCTATTATCTCATAAAAAGGCTGAAACACGTGTCAACAAGCTTTTGAGAAAGACATCCTATTAAGGTGGGAGAATCTTGTGAGGGGTCAGAAATTAGGTTGACGACTTGGTAAAGATTTTTCATAAGAAGCCATTTTATTAAATAATAAGGGTTTGATAAGTGCCTCATTATCACTTACGTAAAGAGGATTTCCCTGCCTACAAATAAACGAAAGGAAAACACTCTAATAAAAGGAATCTGTCCCTCACACTTATACATACATCAAACTCATTAAGGCAATTCAATTCAATTGAATTGTAACAGAAGAACAATTATATTCTACCTGAAACTATTAACTGTGTATCCTTGTAACCTGGGTCGGATCCCCTTCCCCAGATTCAAAACAGGACTTTCAATCAAAGGTTCAAACTAAGAACTTTCTGTTTTGTAACAAAGTTCTTATCATAAAGTTCTTATTGCTTCAAAGAGTCTTTCACGTCAACCAGACAAGTCTTTATCTCTTCAAGTATAGACAAAAGTTCAGCCATAGGAAACATTCTTTCAGGCCGATTCATGGAATTAATGTGCGCTGAAATTTTCAGCGCAAGCGTGCGAAAGCATGCACAAGCATGCGAATCGCAGTGCCAGTGCGAAAATCGCAGCGAATCCCGCGCACAGCGATTCATGGAAGCCCGTGCGCGTGTAAATCCCAGGATGTGCGCCAAAATTCTGCATGGCGCACATGTCTCCAAACAGCGTGCGCTACACGCACAGCGAAATCGCACATAGCGTGGCGCACAAAACAAAAGTAGGAGGAACAGAGGGCGTGATACGCGGAATGGGGAATAACACGTGAAAATGTGGGCGTCACGGGGGAAGTACAGGAGGCAAATGCGCGGAACGCCCACACGCACGTTCAAAACACGTATTCATGGATTCGTACGGGGCGAACGCGTGCACCAAAAAAGACGCGCTAATCCTGAAACACGTACGCCAGCAGAAAGCAGGCGTACGTGGACCCGCGCAGCATAAAAGTGCACGCAAACAACAAACAAGCTCAGACACCAGGATGAATATACCGTTCCTAGCAGCAGTGGTCATGGGATACCGCAGGAGGAGGAGGATAGACAGGCCCAGAATTTTCACACCCAGAACCAGCCTTTTTGGGATGCCTGATGACCAGGTGTATGGGAGGTACAGGTTTCAACCTCACATAATACTCGACCTGGTGAGTGAGTGGGAGGATGACCTCACATCACCCACCCTGTGCTCCCAAGCACTCAGCCCCCTGGAGAAGGTCCTCAATGTACTGCACTTCTTGGCCACTGGATCATTTCAGCGGACAAGTGCTATAGTGGGGGGGGTGTCGCAGACCACGCAGTCACGCTGCCTACACCAGGTCTTGGCCATCATGACTGCACGCCCATCAGTCCGCAGGCACATATACCTGCCCAGAACACCTGCCGAAAGGCAGGCTGCCGTCCAGGATTTCTACGGAGTGGCACAATTCCCCAAAGTCCTAGGTTCCATTGATTGCACCCATGTGGCTCTACGTCCCCCCCAGGGCATCAGAGCACATCTATAGAAACCGCAAGCACTGGCATTCCATCAACGTCCAGGTAGTATGTGATGCCAAGGGAATCATCACCTCAGTATATGCCAACTATCCAGGGTCCACCCACGACAGTTTTATTTACAGAATGTCAACCCTAAACCGGGACCTAGTAGCTGGGCGGCATGGCGATACATGGCTGCTCGGTGAGTATAAATGCCACAGCACATGCATGCATGTCAGATACTGAGTAATGTCACAACCCCACTAATGATACCCATCACCACCTCCCCAGGGGACAGTGCCTACCCTCTGAGCACCCACATGATGACGCCAATTCAGAACCCCACCACGCCACCCGAGGTAAGATGCAACACAGCCCACATTGCAACCCGGGGCATAGTGGAGCGCACATTCAGAGTACTCATGTCACGCTTTAGCTTCCTCGACCGTTCTGGCGGGCAGCTGTTATACGCTCCCCCAGTAGTGTGCAGGATCATAGTGGCAGCATGTGTCCTGCACAACGTTGCAACACGCCGGGGCCTGCCCGTGGACATGGTTGTGCCCCCACATCCCCAACCACATGCACGCCCGCTGCGCATGGGAGGGGAACGGGCACGGGGTGATGCAGCCCGTACGCAGCTGGTGGCTAATTACTTCACCTAGAATCACACCCCTGTGGAGTGCACACAGCCCTGGCACATACCATCTGACAATCAATGATGATGACATAAGGGACAGTCAACTGTCACAACCATACCAGCCTGAGATTTGTCACCTGGAAGTGTTACATTGTGTGCATCCCTTCCTACACAAACACACCAATGCTGTGTCATCAAAAGACACACTTCTATGCTGCTAAATTCATTACCCCCTTGCAAAATACAACATGACAACAGTGCCATGTCACCCAACCCCTCCCCAGCACCGCCACCCAACACACCATGGCATGTTATGCTATGTGAGAGCAAACAAAGCAATCCCCAAAACATGACACAAGTGTCACAAAGTACAGTGTCCCTAATGGAAACTGGCCACACACAATATGCTCCCAGTAATGTAGAACTAACAACACACATGACCAAATACTTAGCAACAATACAATGCAGCTACACAACAAACATAGACATGACAGTAGTAAGTTAAAGTAGTGGTAGTCTTACAACCTGATTATGCTAGCACATCAACCACTTCCAACTGTACAGTGCTGCTGCCACGCAAATGTGTAAGTGCACTGCTTACAACATGAACTCCATCTCCAAAGTAGACAGCCGTGTCAAGACATGAGGAATGAAGCTGCAAATTGGGAGGAAGACATGGATGCACAAGCACATATCAATACACCATGCAGTGTACAATACAACAACAATATCCACTAGGAATGTATACACAGTATTGACTACAGACTGCTCACACAGCTCATGGGAGTCCAACGTCACTGTGTAAGTCACTGTCACTTGGGCACACCATTTGCAAGCCCATGGAAACGGGAAGCAGGAGGGGTGTGTGTCTCACGAACCCAAGCATCTAACCCAAACTCAGGACAAGCCTGCATGTGCCCAGCCGGAATACAGTGGATGCCCACGGGATCCACACAAGGCAACACACTGTATAAAAAAAAAAAAAAAAATCAAAAATGGCCATGTGGGGGCCGGGGGGGTGGAGGCCACCCAGGAGGTCAGAGGACAGGGTGCGCACCAACAGCCACCTGTGTGGATGTTGGGGGAAAAAAAACACCTCCATGGGCTCATGGCCTGCACGGCTATGCCAATGTGGGAGAACTGCTGCTGTCGCTCTCATCACCTTCTGCTGCTGCCACAGGAGGTGGTGGTGCTATGGGAGGCAGCCCTGCAAAGCCTTGGTATGGTCCTCCATGGCAGCAAGCATGCGGGTGTGGAAGGTCTCGTTCTGGAGGATTATAGTGCGGAGATCCCCATGCACCACCTGACGTGATGCCCGGATCTCCTCCCGAGTTGCCTGCATCTCAGCTGAGAGCGAACGTGTGAGCCGCTCCAGCTGCTGTTCTGTCCTCAATTTAGTAGAAGCCTCAAGGTCAACAAGAGGCTCCCTGAGGTGATGGAGTTCTACCCTCAGGGCTTCCCTGTGGTCCTGGGACTCTATTGATATCGATTGGCGTAGAGTCTCCAGTGCCGCCCGTCTGTCCCTGTTGGACGCCAACATGTCCTCCCTGTGTGATTGGCAAATGGAGTCTGTTGCCTGCTGTAGTTGCTCCATCTACCTTTCAGGGGGGACAATGGAAGTGGCCACCCTCTCCATTGCTTGAGCCATCATCTCAACTGATGCTGCCTGTTGGGTTGCCTTACCGTACATGGATTGTTCCCATGTGGTATTGCCTTGTGGCGCATGGCCACCGTGTCGGCGGGCACCACACCTGTTTGGGGCAAGGCGCTCTGCTCCTTGCTGTGCCGGCACTGCCTGAGGCTGCAGGACTGCATTCCCCCTCTCATCTGCTGGCCCAGGAACAGGATCAGATGTTGTGGAGTGTGACCCTGCATCCGTAACCGCCAAAGGCGGACTTACTAACACTGACATCCCCATAGAGGGTTCTACCCCTGGTGCAGGTGGGTTGGACAGAACAGAATCCCTGCCAGAAACACTTACCTGCAACGGCACATAGGTCTCATCAGCCGAATCGGCACCTGAATAGAGGTCTGGGGAGGTGCACCCAGAGACACCCCTGGACAGAATGGTCTGCAGCAAGATTGGGTTCTCACCCACCACCACACCTCGTCCCCCACTGGTGCCCGGTCGTGCCTGAGATCCCTCCTGGGTCTGCACCATCTCCTCAACCTCAACAGCATCAAGTGCGTCATCCCCTGCAAAAACATGAAAGACAAAAAATGGAAACAGGCATTCGCACCATAGCACACAAATAGGCCTGACAAGCTAAAGAACCAGTACATGATTTACACATGTCCCACATGACTATAACCCTCCCATGCATGCACTGTCACTGAGTTGGAAGGGGAGGCAAAAGGCAGCCACTGATGACACCAAGATGGAAGAGCAACACATTGGCCCGTGAGTGGCATGTCCAATACACATACATGACAATGCCATCACACAGATGGCATGTACCATAGCCATGGTACATTGCACAAGTAAATCCATATGTCAGTGAATGAATACTGTCAGCCATCCATGTGATGGACATGATGAGATGAAAAATGCTACATAGTGTGACAAAATGGGCATGTGCCACACACTGCAACACATCCAGTGTACAAAAATACAGTGATTGCAGGCCGATGTACACATCAATGGTTTTGCACTTCAACATGACAGGAAACAACTATCATGTTACACATTCAAACAGGCCCCAAAAATGTATGTGATCAGGCCAATTCTCCAGCATTGGATCTTTCATGGATTCACATGCTTAGAATATTCCCCGTCGTCAGGCTGGGAATCCCCGGTACATTATATAGACCCTTTCCCGTAGGAAAACTTTTTCGACGCTATGCGTCCTATCCACCTCGTTTTGTATCATGCGTGCCCGCGCCGTCAGGACGCCATGATATAAATACAGGACCCGCCCCCGCGCTCCCTCAGATTTCAACCGTCTTTCAAAGTAGTGGGATCCTCGTGGTTACTGCTAGTCATAATTAGGTTGTATTTTCGCTTCGGCGACGTTACATTCTGGAAAAAATATGTCCGGAAAAGCTTTATTTCGTCCTTGTGCGACATGTGGACTCAAAAAAGTCTATGAAGGTGATGCCCACACGGATTGTATCTACTGTCTCCACCCGCACCACACGGCGGATAGATGTGAGATATGCCAGGGTTTCTCCCAAAAAACCCTTAAAGACCGAAAAAGAAGGTTGGTCGACTGGCTTAACGACGGAGCGGGTGCCTATCCGGCATCAGAAGTTGGCTCCACGGCCTCCAGGAGCAAGTCGGAACCTCCCTCGAAGAAGGTGCGGCCTGTCGAAAAACGCCCTGCGGACAAGCATACGGAGAAGCATGCTGGGTCTTCCTCATCACACAAAGTCCTCCTCATCCTCTAAGACGGAGAGGCAAGCGGCATCAAAATCCTCCTCAGGGGACCGTCCTAGGTCTTCCGTGAGTCGAGACTCTTCAGCAGGGAAGTCGGCAACGAAATCAGCTACGAAGTCTAAAGGCTCGGTGCCGGCTACTTGCTCGTCGACCCCGGTGTCGCTGACGATGCCTATTACTATTCAGGCAGCAGCGGTGGGGATTCCTTCGTCGACGGTGACTCAATCTATGGCCTGGCAGCCAGAGGTCTGTGACCCGGCCCCCCCTGAGGTCCTACTGCAGCCAGACACGGCCTTGTCGGTGTCGTCGGTGGACGGAGAATGTGGCATGGTTATGCAGCCGTCGGACTTGGGCTTACGGCCTTCCAATACGTTGACGATGAGTGCGAGTGGGGGTGTGGCTCCTCTATCCTCGACGTTGCTGACCCCCCAGACGGTTTTGTCTCTGGATGTGCTTAATACACTTCAGAAGCTCCTGCAGCGTCTGGATACGCAGATCCCTCAGCCTGGCACTTCATTGTTGATATTTTCTGCACCTTCCGTCGACGAGCAAGCTCAAGCAGCTCGCTCGACGACCAGAAGCCCGTCGGCCTCCCAGGCGGTGAAGGATCGTCCTCGAGCGCAGGAGGAGGGTGAGCTATCGGAGTCCGATTCTATACGAGAAGACTCGGGGTCGGACATTTCCCTGTCACCGTCGAGAGACCCAACATGGAATTCGGATGTAGAGGTAGAGTCTACAAGGAGCCAGGCACAACCATCTCCTCCGGATGATGTGGGAGCCTTCCATGCAATGATGGGAAAAGCGTGTTCCGAGTTCGGCTTAATTCCTGAGGAGCAAAAGAAAGACTGTTTTCTTTTTGATCACATGGGTCAAAGGAGGAAATCGGTATTTGCCATCCCAATCCTGGACCACGTGTGGCAAGAAGGCCTCAAGACGATGCGTCATCCGTTCTCGGAACCGGCTATTAAGGGGCGTGCTGAGAAAAAGTTTAAAGCTCCGGAGTCCACTCCAAAATGTCTAACATCACAGCCTCTGTCAGACTCTGTGGTATCGGCGGCAGCGGCTAGGAAGGCCAGAGTACAGCAAAAATGTTCAACCCCACCAGAAAGCGAGGCCAGGAGGCAGGACGCCTTTGGGAAAAAGGTGCTCTCAGTCGGCGCCACGACGGTAAGAGCAGCCAACTCCTTGGCGATTGTATCACGATACGATAGGGAGATGTGGCATAAAATAGCCCCTATCCTAGAACATTTGCCGGAAGAACATCGAAAAGCAGCCATGTTGCTAGTACGAGATGGTGAGGAGGCCTCGAACCACGCAATTAATATTGCGTTGGACCTAGCAGAGGCTGGTTTCAAACAAATCAATCATGGCGTAGTACTGCGTCGACAAGCGTGGCTCAAATGTACTACTTTCAGACCTGAAGTCCAGTACAAAGTCCTAGACATGCCATGCGAAGGAGAACATCTGTTTGGAGCCAAGGTAGATGAAGCCTTGAAGGGGATGAAAGAAGACACGGATACCGCTAGGTCTCTCGGCGCCCTCCAGACAGGTAGAAGTTTTTGCTCTTTTCGCCCCTTCAGGGGTGCTTCCGGAAACTCCCGCTTTGGAGCCTCTAGGGACCGTGGATTTAACAGGCCCTCATACTCCTCACAAGGTTACAGACGTGCATCCCAGTCGGCACGTAGAGGCAGAGATTATCAAGCCTCCAGAAGACGCAGCTCGGGTCCCTCGTCGACGAAGGACAAGCAAACCAGCAACCAATGACGGCCTTCGGAACGTCCTGGGGGGTCGAGTCTCTCATCATATCGACCAATGGAAATGCATCACCACAGATCGATGGGTTCGGGACACGATTCGCATGGGTCATGCGCTGCAATTCAAAAACAAGCCTCCAAGTCTTCCGCCAGTGTTTTCGGCCCAGCCCCACCTTCGAGTTCTAAGACAAGAGGTGGCGCTTATGCTGCAAAAAGGAGCGGTAGAACGGGTTCCTGTGGCACAGGAAGGACAAGGGGTTTATTCCCGGTTCTTCGTTGTCAAGAAGCCAAATGGAAAATGGAGGCCCATTCTCGACCTGAGGGTACTCAACAAATGGCTAAAGAGCTCAAAATTCAAAATGCTAAAGCTCCAGGAGGTTATCAGGTCAGTGCAACCCATGGATTATCTGTCGTCGCTAGACCTTCAGGACGCATATTTTCATATCCCAATACGTCCACGACACAGGAGATATTTAAGGTTCGTCGTCGGGCGAAAGCATTTTCAGTTCAAGGTCCTCCTGTTCGGTCTCAAGTCCTCCCCCAGGACGTTCACCAAGTGTTTGGCCCCTATAGCGGCCCATTTAAGGAAGGACGGTCACCATGTCTATCCCTATCTAGACGACTGGCTGGTCAGAGGTTCGTCCATGGAACAAACACGAAACAGTCTGGGGGCCACGATGTCCCTCTTACAGGAACTGGGCTTCGCGATAAACTTCAGCAAGTCCTCCGTAGAGCCTTCGAGGACCTTGGTCTTTCTAGGAGCGGAGTTTCATACGCACACAAGCCTTGTGAGACCATCCAGCGAAAGGATACAGAAGCTACAAAGCAAGGCGTCGGAATGGAGATGCAGTACCAGGGTGTCGGTGCGCAAATACATGTCCCTGCCTGGGACCATGTCATCCTGCATTCCATTGATAAACAACTGCCGTCTGTTTATGAGGCCTTGCCAGGAATTTCTAGCGGACCGTTGGGCGCAGAGCCAAGGTCGCTGGTCCGACAGACTGGTCGTCGGCGAACAACTGGTACAAGCACTCTGTTGGTGGAGAGCTTCTACTCATTTAACGAAAGGAATGCCTCTGGTGGAACCGGAGTTCCAGAAGACGGTGGTGACGGAAGCATCGCTGAGCGGATGGGGAGCTCATCTGGATTCGTTACAAGAGTCCTCCCTGCATATCAACCTGCTAGAACTGAGAGCAGTGCGGTGGGCTCTAAAATCTTTTCTTCCTCAATTGAGAGACTCCGTGGTGCGTGTCATGACGGACAACACGACTACAATGTTTTACCTACGGAAACAAGGAGGAACACGTTCCAGGTCCCTGTCGATGGAGGCACAGAAAATCTGGCATTGGGCCCTGCAACACAACATGCTAATCTTGGCGTTCCACCTGCCAGGCGTGAGAAATGTGGAGGCCGATGCCCTCAGCAGGGAAATGAACAAAGTTCACAAATGGGTGCTGAACGACCAGCAACTACAACAGGTATTCAAGAAGTGGGGACATCCTTCCATCGATCTGTTCGCGACGAAGGACAACAGGAAATGCCCGCAGTATGCAAGCAGATGGCCTCAGCAGCGCTCACTGGGGGATGCGTTCTCCTTCCCATGGACGAACAAATTTCTGTACGCATTCCCTCCATTTCCTCTTATCCGGAGGACGTTGCAATGGATCCTCAAATACCCATGTCGGGTGATTCTGGTGGCCCCGTATTGGGCCAGACAGGTGTGGTTTTCAGACCTGCTGCACATGGCGGCGGCGGAGCCAATGAGGTTCAGGAAGATCCCCAACCTTCTGTCTCGACAGGAGGGTATTGTTTGGCATCACGACCCGGACAGCCTCAAGTTGACGGCCTGGCTCCTGACTTCGCCGAATTTGGTCAGCTAACGATTCCGGAGGAGTGTCGTCGTATTCTGCAAGCGGCAAGAGCACCTTCCACAAACACTTCATACTCGTACAAATGGAGGAGTTTCTGTCAGTGGTGTGGGGATCACCCAGGTTTGGTTCCGCAGTCGATTACGCCGGAACAGCTCCTTCCATACTTGCTGTTCTTAGCTCAAAGGGGCTTATCAGTGTCGTCGATAAAAGTACACCTGGCCGCCATCTCCAGGTTTACACGTCAACGACATTCCGCACCATTATTCAGCGACCGCCTGATTAAGCACTTCCTTAAGGGTCTGTTTAGGAGTTTCCCTCCCGAGAAGAGATTTCCTCCGGTGTGGAGCCTCAATCTGGTGTTAGCGTCTCTTATGAAACCTCCTTTTGAACCAATGTCATCATCGTCTCTAAAGTTTTTGTCGTGGAAATTGGCCTTCCTGGTGGCTATCACTTCAGCCCGACGTATTTCGGAAATCCAAGCTCTAATGGTAGACCCACCATACTTAAGATTTTTCAAGAACAAGGTGGTCCTTGCCACTAACCCACAGTTCATACCGAAAGCTCCATCAGTGTTCCATAAACATTCCTCTATTGTCTTACCTACGTTTTTTCCAGAGCCATGCTCGGGAGCGGAGCGCACGTTACACACATTAGACATGAAAAGGGCTCTCAAGTTTTATCTGCATCGCACGCAACCTTTCAGGAAAACGAGGCAATTGTTTGTGGCCTATGGTTTGGGTGCTAAAGGCAAAGCTATTTCAAAGCAAGGACTGTCAAGATGGGTATCGTCTACCATTTCGTACTGCCATTCCAAGGCTGGGAAGCCTCTTCTGCGACGCCCAAGAGCTCATTCAACTAGAGCGGCGGCATCGTCGACGGCGCTGTGGTCTGGAGTCCCTCTGGGGGACATCTGCATGGCGGCTACCTGGGCGGCTACACAAACTTTTACCCGCCATTACTGCCTGCCACAACAACATGCCGAAGATACTCGGATGGGACAGACGGTGCTTCGACACCTATTCCAATAAGGTACGCCCCGGTTGAGGAGTTAGATCCTGTTGCAATTATGAGTGAATATTGTTCGTTTTCTATATTAACTATTGCTGATGGGTACACGACCATAGGGAACGGACATTGTGAGGAAAGTATGTGAGTTTGCATGCACGCCTCCTCTTTTCGGGATGGTACTGCTATGTAATCTATTCTAAGCATGTGAATCCATGAAAGATCCAATGCTGGAGAAGGGAATAGTTTCTTACCTGTAACTCCATTTCTCCAGCATTGGTATCTTTCATGGATTCACATGCGCCCGCATGCCTCCCCTGAGCATGCAAACTGGTTCCCCCACTACTTTGGGGGGCCGAAATCTGAGGGAGCGCGGGGGCGGGTCCTGTATTTATATCATGGCGTCCTGACGGCGCGGGCACGCATGATACAAAACGAGGTGGATAGGACGCATAGCGTCGAAAAAGTTTTCCTACGGGAAAGGGTCTATATAATGTACCGGGAATTCCCAGCCTGACGACGGGGAATATTCTAAGCATGTGAATCCATGAAAGATACCAATGCTGGAGAAATGGAGTTACAGGTAAGAAACTATTCCCTACTCAATCGGCCTGAATGGTCAAATCATTCACCTAACAAGGTAACACATGTGGGCCAATGTAGGGTTCATCAATGACAGAAGCATGTCACAAATGTGACAATAGGGCTGAGGAATGCGTAGCAAAAGTGGGAGAATTGAAACTATCAGCCTGAAAGAACACTGAAAAATACAAACCATGTTGTTGCAAGATGCCACTTCAAGGGCAACTGCCGTAATGTTGCGCTAAATTACTACTGTGGGCAGAAGGGATACTGTCACACCCAAATCCAAGACCGCTGAATGTTTTGGATGAAGCACATGCGTGACCCATACCACTCAGGCACACACACCCTCACCTGGCACTCAATCAGAACCCGTCACCCAAATAACATACACATGCATTACACACACATGCATGAGCACTCACCGGACAATGCATCATAATCAGGTAGTTCTCCCACACCTTGGATCTGTTCCTCTGTGACGAAGGCCCCAGCAACAGACTCATGTTCAGTGAGTTTGTTGTCTTCTTGTGGAGACCCACCGCCAGACACCAGAGTAGCGGCATGATTTGAGGCCAGCTTTTTCTTTGCTCTGCGTTTCAGCTCATTCCACCGCTTGTAGCAATCATCAGCTGTGCGCCTCACAAATCCAAGGGCACTTATGCGGTCCACGATGGTCTGCCAGTGTGCCCTACGTTGACCAGGTGTGGTCTTGCACCTTGCAGTCACCACCATTTCGTGGCTATGTGCTGACACATAGGCCACAAGTGCATCAAGTTCCGGATCATTAAAGCAAGGCTTCCTTGAGGTACCGGAGTGTGTAGCCGTGTCTGGGGTCTCAGCCTGTTGTGCCTGAGCACCCTTCTTCCTCTTCTTTAAAGGTGGAGCAGAGCCAGAGTGGCTTACGCCACTCTGGTCAGTAGGGGCAGAATCACCGGTGGACTGGGTAGTAGGAGTGTGAGAATGCACAATGACCATAGGTCTTGATGCAGGCATTGGTTGCAGGTAATGTTGGCAGGGGGAACGTCAGTTTGATGGACCTGGACTGACACTGTCCTGGCTGGGAGAGTCAGAGCTGGGGCGGATGGAGCTGCAGCTGCCCCTGCAGCCTCCCCACCCTGCATACTTGGGGCAGCAGATGACATAGCTGCCCCAGATCCACGTGGCTTGGGGACAACAACTTGCACCTGCACACGTGGCCTAGACTTGCTGACCTGGAAGTCAGCCAGGGAGTCATCCTGTGCCAGGTCAGGTGCCCCAATGGGCTGGTCCAACAGGGGCTGAGCTGGGATGGTGTCAGCCACGTTTCCCTCAACCATTGGGGGGGGCATGCGTGTCCCTGATTGTTCCTCCACACATGGGGGTATAGGGGCACCCTGCAAATCCCGGCCACGTCCCCTACCGTGCCCACCACGCCCACCTTTTGAAGGTCGGCCACCTTTGCCTCCCTTACCGCTTGGTCGCCTCCCAACCATGGCACTGATGTTGTTGTGCGTATGGGAGTTGCAGTAAACTATTGTCCTGGGCAATTGGGGGTGAAAGGGGTAGGATACCAGATGGAAGCCGTACCCTAGTGCTCTACAAGGCTGTCTGTGACCCCTGGGGGAAGATGACGGGTCACGCAACGCACAGGCAGCCCAAAATCCAAAATTAACGTGCACGCAACCCCTCGTAGACCATGTGCGTGAAAGAATGAACCCGCACTACGCTGTGGCACCCAGAAACACAAAACTATGTGGACGCGTAATACACGCAGCCTACAATGACCTCTGAAGGGTGACTTTGGACTGTTTTTCTTTCTAATTTTTTTGGATTGGTTATCATTTTTATTCAATCATCTTTTTCACATGCTTTTCATTTCACGTTTCATATTTTGGTATGCTTTCATTTCATTTTTGATTTTATGTACATAATACATTTTCATTTTTTAGTTCCATGTGTGGGATTCGCTCATTGGGTTGATGCATGTGAAAATGTGGGTTTACACAAGCAATGCCAACCAGTGTATGTGTGTGACGGACATGTGTTGATGTACATAGTTGACTTTTGATTTGTGTCATGAGATCGGCATTTCACTGCTGGGGTTTGGGGGTGCAAGGGGATATGAGTGGGGGCCTGCTGGCAGGTGCCCCTCAGTGCTGGGGGGTGGGGGTGCAAGGGGATATGAGTGGGGGCCTGCTGGCAGGTGCCCCTCAGTGCTGGAGGGTTGGGTGCAAGGGGACATGAGTGGGGGCCTGCTGGCAGGTGCCCCTCAGTGCTGGGGGGTTGGGTGCAAGGGGACATGAGTGGGGGCCTGCTGGCAGGTGCCCCTCAGTGCTGTGGGTGGGGGTGCAAGGGGACATGAGTGGGGGCCTGCTGGCAGGTACCCCTCAGTGCGTGGTGGTGCAAGGGGACATGAGTGGGGGCCTGCTGGCAGGTGCCCCTCAGTGCTGGGGTGGGAGTGCAGGGGGACACGAGTGGGGGCCTGTTGGCAGGTGCCCCTCAGTGCTGGGGGGTGGGGGTGCAGGGGGACATGAGTGGGGGCCTGCTGGCAGGTGCCCCTCAGTGGTGGGGGTGCAGGGGGACATGAGTGGGGGCCTGCTGGCAGGTGCCCCTCAGTGCTGGGGGTGGGGGTGCAGGGGGACACGAGTGGGGGCCTGTTGGCAGGTGACCCTCAGTGCTGGGGGGTGGGGGTGCAGGGGGACATGAGTGGGGGCCTGCTGGCAGGTGCCCCTCAGTGGTGGGGGTGCAGGGGGACATGAGTGGGGGCCTGCTGGCAGGTGCCCCTCAGTGGTGGGGGTGCAGGGGGACATGAGTGGGGGCCTGCTGGCAGTTGCCCCTCAGTGCTGGGTGGTGGGGGTGCAGGGGGACATGAGTGGGGGCCTGCTGGCAGTTGCCCCTCAGTGCTGGGTGGTGGGGGTGCAGGGGGACATGAGTGGGGGCCTGCTGGCAGGTGCCCCACAGTGCTGGGGGGTGGGGGTGCAGGGGGACATGAGTGGGGACCTGCTGGCAGGTGCCCCTCACAGCTGGGGGTTGGGGGTTCTGGGGGACATGGGTTGGTGATCATATTGCAACGTGACATGTGGCTTGGCTGGGGGCATGCCCATGGTGGATGGGCTGCCTGCGAGACATGGCCAGGGGTGCAGGGTAGTCCCCTGTAGTGTGGGCTGCCTGCAGGGGCCGTGGAGGGGGTAGAGAGGACACCTGGGTGGTCCCACACTGCCAATTCATGTGTGGGACTCCCCACGCACCCCACTGGATACACGTACCCCGCTCTGACAGCAAAATCGCTTGTGAAACTTCCCGCGAACCCCAGTTATACACGTACCCCACTCGCACAGGACCAATCGCGTGTGAAACTTCCCGCGCACCCCCGAAATACACGTACCCTGCTCCAATCGTGTGTGAAACTTCCCGCGAACCCCAGTAATACACGTACCCCACTCGCACAGGGCAAATCGCATGTGAAACTTCCCGCGCACCCCCGTAATACACATACCCTGCTCCAATCGCGTGTGAAACTTCCCGCGAACCCCAGTAATACATGTACCCCACTCGCACAGGGCCAGTCGCGTGTGAAACTTCCCGCGCACCCCCGAAATACACATACCCTGCTCCAATCGTGTGAGAAACTTCCCGCGAACCCCATTAATACACGTACCCCACTCACACAGGGCCTATCGCGTGTGAAACTTCCCATGCACCTTCGTAATACATGTACCCTGCTCCAATCGCGTGTGAAACTTCCCGCGCACCCCCGAAATACACGTAACATGCTACAATCGCCTGTGAAACTTCGCGCGAACCCCAGTAATACACGTACCCCACTCGCACAGGGCCTATCGTGTGTGAAACTTCCCGCGAACCCCAGTAATACACGTTCCCCGCTTGCCGTGCTGGTACAGGGTTAGCGCAGCCCTTTGCGCTGGATTGGGAATTTTGATGGCTTTTCCCTGCACGAGGGGCGTTCTTGGGGGCGTAACTGGCGCTGCTGCAGGGTCGCTGCGCCACTGTGCACCACGGCTGGTTTTGGTAGCTAAAATCCATGAATATGCTGTGCGCGGAAATGGATTTTAGCGCACGCGGCTGGCGCAGAGATTCGCACGCGCACACTGCGCGCCAGCCGTGTGCTCCATTGTTTGTTACTTTAATACTAACCTCAAAGCACTTTTTGTGGATTTTGTTTGCACATTGTGATGTTTACTCTATGTATGTTTCAATGGTTGACAATGTTTTTTAATATTCATGTGTAACAATAATAAATGTGTTTTTATAACTGTGAATAGCTGGTGAAGACAGCCTGCAGTGATTGACTACCTGTATTATTTCCTCGGGTTGTGAAAGGCTATATAAAGAGGGAGGAGTAGCATGTTGCTTTTGTATTTTGAAACAGAGAAAACAAATGTGTTAACATATTTCAGCAAAACAGCTCACTTCAAATTTTAGAAGTCTTGCTTCCTGGGAAATATTTTTAGCATAACTGTTCCCTCTATTGTTGTACTTCTACCTGCCTACACTGAAATCCCTTGCACAACCAACCTTTCTGCTTCTCTGTCAGTGTCCAGAGGTGCGGCTCAACATCATCTCCAATCTGGACTGTGTGAATGAGGTAATAGGGATACGTCAGCTCTCTCAGTCGCTGCTCCCCGCAATTGTTGAGTTGGCGGAAGATGCCAAGTGGAGGGTCAGGCTTGCCATTATTGAGTACATGCCTCTTCTGGCCGGACAGCTGGTAAGTGGTCACTTATATCTCACCTGCATCTCTTTATACTGGCTGTCTAAATCTCGATGCAATGCACTGTTTGAAGAAACCATCTCACTTTATTTTCATTTTAAAATGTTTTGTATTTAAAGGCTGAGCTATCCGCATGGATTTTGCCAGTTTAGATTTGCATGAGGTTTGAACTTTGAGATCTGTGAACTAAAGTAACGTTCTCTGGCCAAGATCCTCTCAAGATACACGAGCACTGAAATGAATTTCAACGTCTGTTGATCCGGTCAGCACTGCCGACCATGTGGCCTGGCCTTCTGGCCGGCCCTTACAGTATAGAAAGTGGGGTCGGGGTGGTCGTATTCTTTCAAGGACGCCTTTTCTTTTCCCCTCTTTGTTCCCTTGGGTTTGTCGTCGCTAGTTTGATCCTGCTCTATGGACAGGACTCCATTTAAATGTTGTCATTCCTGTAAGGGGAAATAACTGTGGAAAGACGAGCACAGTCAGTGCAACAATTGTCTTCCCCTCCACCACAACTAGGTGGCCTGTAAACTCCTACGGCCTAAGACTCTTAAGGATCACCATTTGAAGTTGTGGGCGGCCTACGGTATATCGCAGGCCGAAAATAATTCCCCTTCCGCCTGAGCCGCTGAGTGTGACGAAGGGACTAGCGATGACCAAGGCTCCACTTCAGAGGCATTGACCTTGCCGTGGAAAGTTCTTGTTCCGCAGCATCCGTCCCCGATAGGCAGGACGTGAGTCCTGCTATGGGGACGATACATCCCAGCAACAGAAACGCACCTGATTCCCACACTAAGCACACAACCCACGGTTCTGCTTTGGCGGTCCAGTCGAAGCGTTCCAAAGCGCCAATAGGGCACTTCGGATACTTCGGCGATGCCCACTGATTTTTATGATCGGCAGCCCTCCCCGCAACTGCGGCATGTGTCCGGGCAATCGGGACGCTTCAGAAGAAGTCTCCATCACTGCTTAAGGCCCCGGTGGTGCCGGAATCCACCGCGCAGCCACCGGCAAAACCGTCACACCACCCTCAGACCCGAGCATCAGCAATAGTATCGCTAGGATCACTTCAGCGGTTAAACAGGAACAGTTGATGAAACAGAAAGAGCAGCCGAAAGACGCGTCTACAGACCCGTCGCTACGGCTGGAGCCTCAAAGAGTACTCTGAAAGTCCTTTGTCTTTATCCAAGACTTTAGAAGAGAAATCTCGACCTTGTGTAGAAGAAATTCGTCAAGAAGATTCCTTTCCTCCCCTGGACTCCTCTGGTTCATCATCATGGACCAGGGAGAAGTTTGAGGGGTACATGAACAGACTGGAGAAGTTTGTTGAATTTTCAGAGAGGTTTGCTCCCAAGAGGCCTTCTGAGGAATTTCCTTTTACGCCTATGGCTAAGTTTCAGAGGACCTTTGAGGGTCCACAAGAACAGAATGTTTTTGACCTTACAGATGATTAGGGGCCTATCCATACCTACTTAAAGGATGATGATACCTTTGGAGACCCTATGGATGATCCTGCTGATCCCATGAATACAAGGGAAGACGGCCATCTGGTTGATAATCAACCTTGGGCATCCCCTATTCCTACTCCTACCTGGACCCTGACGCTCTGTGTATGGAATCCCCTCCTACCACTCCAGTCTGCCAGTCCTCACCTGTGGATGATCAGATGGCCTTTATAACACCATCTTAAAGAAGGCGGCTGAACATTTTCAAATCGCCACACAGGAGGCTGTGCAGGATTTGGATTTTTAGAGGACATACTGAAGGAAAAAACCTCCCGCCAGTCAGTCCATCCCCTTGCTGAACTCTATCAAGAGACGTCTGGCTCCTTCATTGTTAACACCAGCCCAGTCCTACTGACCCCCTTTACATTAAAGGGCATGCCATTTCAGATTCCCTGGTAGTTACGACTACGAGAAAGAGGGCAGGTGTACCCCTGTCTCCAGGTGAGGCACCACCAGATAAAGAAGGTACAAAATTGTATGGACTGGGAAAGCGGGTTATGACTGCTGCTGCATTCTCCACTTGAATAGCCAACAACACCACTCTGTTGGGTAGCTACTCAGACGTACAGCGGAATTTGCTACAAGAGGGCCTTCAAGAGGTCATTGAACCAATGCGGGCTAAACTGCTCGCAATTGTATCAGAAGGCAAACAAATCAACCACAACATTCTGAAGAATACTTTGGACGCTGCTGAAACAGCGGGAAGGACCTTGGCCCAGGGTACACTATAAAAATGGTATGCCTGGTTGAGGAACTCTGGTTTTAAGCCTGAAACTCAAGCAGCCTTAATAAACAAGCCGATTGAAGAAACCAACTTGTTTGGCAAGGCCATGGACAAAGCGCTTGAGACAGGTAAGAAGGAGCATGAGACTCTGAAGACCTTAAACCAGATTACCAAAAGGACTTCACAACAGAGAGGGGGTGGCTCTCGTTCCTTTCGTGGGCAATCTCGCTCCCCTCAAAACCAATATGGTTCAGGAAACAACTGGTCTTCAGGACTGGGATCCAACAACACCACCACCACGTATCCACCCTAGAGGACAACGTTGTGGAAAGGGTAGAGGTCGAAATTCCACCCCCAGAGGCTTCCTGGTGTTGGGTCAGAAATGACCCTCAGATCCAGGTCCCCTCCCATGCCTCCCCTGTCGGGGGACGTCTAACATCATTACTTCATGCATGGGAGGGGATAACAACAGATCAGTGGTTGCTCAAGACCGCCACCCACAGGTACTGCATAGAACTTTGCCGAACACCTCAATTGAGATCGCCAAAATCAAGACACCTGATGCCGGAAGACCTACGCATGTTGCTGCAGGAGGTCGAGACCCTGCAGGAAAAGGGCGCCATAGAAGTTGTCTCTCTTCTACAGGTCAACAAGGGTATTTATTCAATATACTTCCTTGTAACCAAAAAGGATCTCACCATGCGCCCTGTGCTAGACTTCCTCCCAGCGAACAAATTTGTCAAACCTCAAGAGTTTCGCATGGTCGTATTACAGGAAGTAACCCTCTGCTGAAACGGGGGCATTACATGCCAACACTGGATATGAAAGATGCTTACTTTCATATTTGAATGTTGCCGGCACACAGAAAATACCTAAGGTTCATGATAGAGGACAAGCACTATCAGTTCAAAGTACTCCCCTTTGGCATTGCCTCAGTGCCAAGGTTGTTTGCAAAGGTACTGACAGTGGCAGCATTGTACCTGTGCAGAGAATCCTTTCCGGTTTACCCTTACCTCGAGGACTGGCTCATAACAAGGGATTCAAAACTTGCTGTTTCAGATCCCTCAATATGTAGCTGGTCGAGAGGTGATGGTATGCAAAGCCATGCGACTGTTAGGAATGATGGAGTCCTGCATTTATTTAGTTCCTCACGCGCGTCTGCGCATGCGTCCTATGCAAGAGTGGCTCCACAGTAAATGGAGCGAAACCAATGGGGTCCATACTGCTGTGAATTCATTTAGAAAATTTCTTGAATGGTGAGTTATTTAATAAGTGTACCAAGGAGGTATCACTAAACCAATTAATTTAGGCTACTACAGACTCAGAAAGCAATCAGGGTAGTCTCAAGTAAAAAACAGTAAACATATTTATTTTACAAACGGACATCGTAGACAATGCATAAATAACTAAAGAAAAATAGATAAACTTATCTGTTGGTTAAACAGTTGAACATTGAAAACACAAAAACAGAAATAGTGGTCTTACTTCAAGAATTACAAGAAAACAAACAAACAACTGCAAAAACTAAGTGGTGGCCTAAAACTGGGCCAACACTCTTAGATTTCGCTTGTATTCAACCAATACATAAGTTTTTTTATGGATTTGCAAGTTTGGATTATTCTATATTCTTCATTTTATTGACGGGTCTGCCTACGTGTATGTGTCAAAAAATAACAGAAATAGCAGATTAAATAGACATCTTAAACACGTTTCGGAAAAAGAGCCACCTGTCTGGCAAATGATTCCAAGACATGATTAGAGTTGCCTTCCTCAGGGCGAGAAAAAACACAACAATTGGACCCTGTGGGGAAGCACACATGAACAAAATAAATGATGTGAAAGAGATAGTCTCTTAATGAGATTCTACCGAGATTGCTTAGAGAGAGCGTTAAAAGCCAAGAGGCACAAAAGTTACCAATGCAAGGGGCTGTGGATAAGTAGAAATGACCAGGCGCGGTACTGGCCGGAGACCGGTGCAGGGCGTCTGGGTAATAGGGCCTGGGGTGACCCACAGCAGTACACTACTTGTTTGGTTTTACAGTTTATCAAAGACGATAGGGTCCAGGTTCTGACACCAATTTTAAACTCTTTGAGGTTTTTTTTTTTTGTGAATTGGCAGACAGAGCAGAATCCACACGGGAAGTGACCAACAGTTGTTCTTAGGTCCCAAAGTCCCAATCTCGGAGGATCTTTCTTAAAAGTAGAATGTAAAAGCTTGTCACGGATATTTTTGGCCCTTTTTAAAGCGAACCTCGGTAATGGTATGTCCGGCAAGCTAAGTTTTACAATCGGCCAATACTTAGCCATCAATTTTTTAATCTGGAAGGTTTGTGGTCCGTGGGTTATGACGCACATCATTTTGGTACTGTTTGGGGAAGAGCAATATGTCCCTGTCTGTAAAGCATGCCCTCTTTTTGGCTTTGTTAATCAGTCCTTTTGGGTAACCTCTTTGAATAAGACGGGTGCTAAAATGTTCAGATTGTTCATAAAAATCATGCAGATTGGAACAGTTCCTCTGGATGCGGAGAAACTGTCCATATGGTAAGTTGTCATGAAGATGGCGTGGGTGATTACTAGAGTAGTGCAGCAGAGTGTTGCAAGCACTTGTTTTACGATCCTGGCTCCCGATTGACGGAGCCCAATAGGAGGCGGTTTTTCAGTCACCACCCTCATCTATTTCTCGGCCCTTTAGGGTGTGCGTCTGTAACTTGCCTGCACACGCATTCGAGCACTCTTCAGAGCCGGATCGATTCAGCTACTCGTGAGCAGGCTGCAAAAATAGCGGTAAGGAGCTTCCCAGTCCCATTTTGTTCATTCCCTTTCTCAGACTTGACCTACATTCGAGCTGCTCCGAATTACCTTGTTAATTTGACTTTAGGCGTAACCACTTAATCACGTCTTTTTTACCTTTCCCCTTTTTTCTTTTCTGCACTGTAGAGACAGCCTTCATCGCGTTCTTCTCTTGTTTTGAAAGGCATGAGGCCTCTTGCCCTCCACTTCAAGCATTACTTCAAACTTCTAGCTGTTTCCAATATCACTTTGCTCTTAAGGTAGGCGCTAGCTATTTTCACTGGTTCTATGAGTACCTAAGTGCTTTCTGAACATTCAGCTATAAGCATATTTATACGCATTCACTTATCCACAGGTTCATCCTTTGATGTTAACCCTTGAATTCAGGATCCACTCCAAGGCACGCTGAGAAACGCTACACCAGCATATTACTTTTCTAGCCTTATGCAAAACAACATTGACTGACGGGTAGTTTTATAACTCTTCAGCACCCTTCTTTGGAACACCTGTTTTAGTACAATTTTCAAACAATTGTGTTTTCAATTCTATTTTTTAGAGAGTGTTTTCTCAAACACTATCCCCTTTCTCGATGATGTAGTACTGCTGTGGGTCACCCTGGGCCCTATTACCCAGACGCCCTGCACCGGTCTCCGGCCAGTACCGCGCCTGGTTATTTCTACTTATCCACAGCCCCTTGCATTGGTAACTTTTGTGCCTCTTGGCTTTTAACTCTCTCTCTAAGCAATCTCTGTAGAATCTCATTAAGACACGCTCTCTTTCACATCATTTATTTTGTTCATGTCTGCTTCCCCACAGGGTCCAGTTGTTGTGTTTTTTCTCGCCCTGAGGAAGGCAACTCTAATCATGTCTTGGAATCATTTGCCAGACAGGTGGCTCTTTTGATGAAACGTGTTTAAGATGTCTATTTAATCTGCTATTTCTGTTATTATTTTTTGACACATACACGTAGGCAGACCTGTCAATAAAATAAAGAATATAGAATAATCCAACCTTGTAAATCCAAAAAAACGTATGTATTGGTTGAATACAAGCGGAATCTAAGTGTGTTGGCTCAGTTTTAGGCATCCACTTAGTTTTTGCAGTTTTTGTTGGTTTTCTTGCAATTCTTGAAGTAAGACCACTATTTCTGTTTTTGTGTTTTCAATGTTCAACTGTTTAACCAACAGATACATTTATCCATTTTTCTTTAGTTATTTATGCATTGTCTACGATGTCTGTTTGTAAAAGAAATGTTTACTGTTTTTAACTTGAGACTACCCTGATTGCTTTCTGAGTCTGTAGTAGCCTAAATTAATTGGTTTAGTGATACCTCCTTGGTACACTTATTAAATAACTCACCATCCAAGCAATTTTCTAATTGAATTCACAGCAGCATGGACCCCATTGGTTTCGCTTAGTTTACAGTCCCTCTCCATTACTGCTTCTGGGACACTTCCCTCTCTCTTTGTGTTCAACAGTAAATGGAAGCAGTTTGTTATCTGGTGCAAATCCAATGTCGTCAATCCTATTGACTGCTCTCCTACTGTATTGTATTGTACCTGACCTACTAGACTCAGGCCTGGTTTTTAATTCCCTAAAGGTTCACTTAGCTGCTCTCTCAGCCTACACGGGTTGTGGTGGAAAATACCAGTTATTAAGGCTTTCATTGAAGGGGTTAAAAGGATTAACCCCCCCACCCCATTTCTAACCCGGCTCCCGGATGTGACCTAATTGTGGTTTTGACTAAACTCAAGGGGTCTCCCTTTGAGCCTATGCACAAGGCAAGTCTCAACGATCGTACCTATAAGACAGCCATCCTAGTGGCGATCACTTCTATAAGGAGAGTTAGTGAACTACAGGCCCTCTCAATTCTAGACCCTTTCGTTACAGTTTACAGAGATAAGGTGGTTCTGCGCACTCACCCTCGATTTGCACCTACATTTATTTCCATGTTCCATGTGAACCAATCAATAGAACTGCCTACTTTCTTCCAGAATCCCACTGACAAGGTCAAAAGAAGCCTACACACATTAGATGTGCGCAGGGCAGTCATGTTTTACCTGGAAAGAACTAGACCACTGAGAAAAACAAACCAATTTTTCGTTTCAGTGGCAGCTGGTAGAGAAGGGGATACTTTCTCAATCGGCCATCTCAAGGTGGATTGTCAAATGCATCACACTCTGTTTCCCTCTTGCTAAGAGGGAACTGCCCTTCGAGCCTAGAGTACATTCTTCTCAAGGCACTGGGGCTTCTATAGCTTTCATTGCAAATGTTCCCCTAGAGTGCATTTGCAAAGCGGCAACCTGGAGTTCTGTATGCACCTTTATGAAACACTATTGCCTAGACACTCACTCTAGGTGTGATTCTCAGGTGGGACAAGCAGTATTAAGACCTCTTTTCACTACTGTTCCTTCTCACAACCCACCTCCAACTCCGGGTACTTCTTGCTAGTCTATGCACAGCATGTAATTCTAAGCAGATTAACAAGAAGCAGAAGACATGCATTACTCACCGTAATAGCATTTCTGATGATTGTATCTGCTTAGATTCAATGCGCCCACTGTTCCTCCCCACTCGGATGGAAGGAACATAGACTTTGATAGTCATTGGGCTCCCTCATGGCAGAAAAAATGCAATGAAAGGGACCTCGGCGCGTGAGGGATTTTAGGTACACTACACGTCACGTTAGGGATAATGTTACAGGCACGCCCATGTCGAAGTCCTCTTTCGATTCTCGAAAGACGAGATGCAATACTCTGCGGTTACCACTGGATGTCAGACTATATGCACAGCATGTGAATCTAAGCAGATACAATCATCAGAAATGCTATTACGTTGAGTAATGCATGTCTTCTACAAACTGTGTCCACACCTGTCCCACAATTCGACTCCGTCGTAAAGGTTAAAAAGATAAAGTGAGTAGTATATGCCATTTGTCTCTATATTGGAAACATGGGCCTTGGGCTGTGTTAAGACAGAATTCCTATTTTTGTAGTTCTAGGGCTACTTTTTAGGGCCCCTCAACTTTCTGCCTTTTTCCATTATTTTGGATTTCAGACTTCTTTTTCGTGGCCAACAGGACTTCTCCTGAAGTCCCCCCACTATTGCATCACTTTTTACCTTACGTAAGGTAGACAATAATGGGGTGCCCCTAAGGCACCGAGTCCCATGGGTGTTTCTTGGGCATCCCATTTGTGCTCTTGGGGGGATTAGCTGCCCCTACTTTGGTATTAGGGAGTAGATTGGTGGCAGCTGTAGTTTAGTTTTGGCTTCACCAGTCGTGCAAGACATTTTACAGTATTGGCATCCAAATGTACTTTTTTGGTAGCCATTGTCACATCAACATGTATTTTACTTTTAACCCTGCTCTCTTTCGTTTTGTATTGTTGTGCTCCCCTTGTTCAAGGCAACCACAAGTTGGCCTTAAAATGGCTTTTCTGGCCTCTTTTGAGACCACATCCATATTGGTTTAAAATGATTTAGGCCAGCGCCGTTCCCTGAGTGCTCTCTCACTATAAGTGGGTGGTCTAGGCTGAGTGGGAGTCCTACTGACAAACCGGTATGGTTGGTCATTTTATCCTTCTCCCTCAGCCCCCTCTACTGATTGGTGAGCTGGCCTTTGGACAGCCCCTTTTGGCATTGGTACTTTCGGCCCTGCGTAGTCCCTGTTTCTCTCTCTTGCATCGTTCTGCTACTTGGAAGAAGTGGGTCTACCCACCATCTGCTAGCTGAGTTCAGTAGTTTGGGATTATTCCGGTTTGGGTTTTCTGCATGTGGAGGTCGAGCCTGGGTTTCCTGATGCCTCCCCTGGTCTATTGTGTCGAGTCTTCTGTGGCAAACCAGAAGGAGTAGTCGGACAAGTAATGGCATATTCCCTACCGCTATGAGAAGTTCCTTTCCTAGTAAATTAAAACTAATGCTGCTCACTGAAATCCAAAAGAAAGAGTCCTTAGTCGAAATCCCATTCCGCCAAATGGCCTTAACCTTTAAGAAAGCTTAACAAAAAGCAGGAGGCCAGAGCAACAGCCTCTGTGTTTGGCTTCTGCCTGGCCCAGCACTTGGATCTCCTCTCCAAGCAGCATATTTTAAAAGTTTTGTAAATTCTGGATTACTCTCCAACAAAGATTTTAAAGGAAAGTTAGTCAAATCATGGTTTTCTTTCCAATTAAAGGGTTTAAAGAAAGGTTTGTCAAAGTTCATCAATTTCTTGTAGCTCAGTCCTCGGCACAGTTCTCAGTCTCTATATATTCCATATGGTGTCCTTTTCCCCATAAGATTTTTACACAATTTAATCAATTTCATCTCAGTCTTTGTTAATCTTGTTTTTAAATACTTGATGACTGGAACCTTCCAGGTTGTTTCTCCCTCCAATCCAGATAATCATATTTCGGATTTCTTGGACTCCTCAAAGTGCACTACCTCTCAGATAGTCTCATTGTCTGCCCGTTTGCGTTCCCTTGACTTTGGTAACCCTTGTGATCTGCGCTTCGAATATTATCATCCGTTACTCAAGCATTTCCAAAATCCTCTGTCCCTGTGATAAGCTTGCTTTATCACTATTTGGTTTATCTGGCTCCTGTAATGCTTATGGCTGTCCCAGCTTCGAATCTTGTTTCTAGGACTCCCCAGAGTCCCCTGGCTCTCTATCAGGCTTGCTTTAGCAGAGCCCTCGATACAGCGTCTGCCGGTTCAGGTTTTCTGGGCTCCAGTAACCCTTGTGGCCCCTCCAGCCTCTTGTATCAATGTCTTTCGATTTCCCAGAGCTTCCCAAATCCCTCTTGTCCTCTGATATTCGTGCTTTGTCTCTATTTAGCTTTTTCAGGCTTGGCTCCTGAAACCTTTGTGGCTCTCCCAGTCTCGATTCTCACTGTTCGCCCCTCTCAGTGGCGTTACCTTTTCTGAAGAATTTGCTTCCCTTCCTCTGCTCAGCTTGGCAGCTAATGCACTTCTTCTGCAGAGCATGGGGATTTGATCCCTTTGCTTCAGTCTGCTCTCTTCATCAGTTACCGGGACCCAGGCCCACCATGATTTCAGTCTGGCCGCGCCACCAGACAAGACGGTTGATTTACTGTCCCTGACTCCTTCTCAACCCAGGCCTAGTTGCCGGTCAGACTCGAGCCTTCCAGCGTCTTGCAAGCATTTTGTTCGTTCTCAATGCCACTGCTGGCTCTGCGGCCTAGCTTGGCTCTGCCCCTCCAGGAAGTCTTTCCATCAGAGGCTCGCCTCAGCGTAGGATTTTCTTCTCCACGTTCCTTGTAGTTTTATGTGCGTCATCAGAAACAAAAGGGGTGTGTCGTTTCATTATAACCTGAAGCTAAAGAGATTGAAAAAATGTCACTGTTTGGTGGATTCAAAACAGAAGTAATGGACTTTCCAATTCCCTTGGAGGCTAATAATGTACACTGGATAGTGAGTTGCTTATCTGAATGGGAGTCCCTGTCCCCAAGAGGGGAGTCATTCCCAGTGAGGTCCCACTTGTCCAGATACCCTAGGGACGGTCTTGCTTAGCGGGCTCACTGCCTTAGCCTTAAGGGGTGTTGCTCCCCTCTGGGGGAGAAGGGACGAATGGTCCAGATTCATCACGCTTACATGCTGGAACCATTTTCTAGGACCTTTACTAGCACTTCCATCAGTTTAACGCCAGGATCTTCCATTTGCTTTTGGATCGCTGATGTCACCTGGGAGGGTGCTGGGACACAGCACCCCACCTGATATGCCTTTTGCAATGTTCGAGGGTGTGTCCATCCGGTATCACCGTTCTGGGATTATTTTCTGCTGAGATTCCCCTCTTCTTTATCCAGCCAGCCACCAGGAGCCATCCTCACATATTCCCTCGTCTTCCTTTATGCATTCTTGCCTTAAGGCTTGCAGATCAACGCCATGGGAAGGCTGTTTTTCTTGTCCTTGGCTTTGACGATTGTCATAGTCTCCGGGTTCAAGCTTTAGGGCACAGGGTCCTGTAAACGAGACAAGAAGCCTGTACTTAGCTGGGCTATTTTATTTCATGCTGAAGCCATTGTCGCTGAAACTGCCGACCTCTGGGATGTGGGGTGGGTGATTGTTAAAGTTAGTCACCCTCAGAGGTTCCTCTGGTTTGGGATTAAGATTCTTTGCGAGTTTGTCAACCCTGTTTCCATTTGGCATACACTGGGTGCCCCCCTGCTCTGATGCATTTTCCTCAGGGGCTACTGGTTCTTCCTCTACCCTCAGAAACCCTTAGTTGTGGTTTCCTCTGGCCCACCCTGGGGTCATTTGCCACGGAATCTGCACCTGTTGGGTAGAACAGACTTCTCTCCCTCAAAGCAGATGTCCATTTACTTTTATCCCAGTAAGTCCTATGTTACTTTTCACTTGTCCTGGAACTCTCCTTAAGTGACTGATGGTGTACTCACCAGCCCCTGAACATTTTTCCTCAACCTTAATGGGCTCTGAGCCGTGGCTCAAGAACTAGAATTCTTGATTTTGTTCGTGTATTTTAAACATCAACATTAACTCCCAACAGGGAGACCCTCAACCCCAGCAGCCCTGCAGCTACAGCAACAACAGAATCAGAATTTCAAACATCCAAGATGGCCGCTGCCATGCTTGAGTGCACACCAGGCTCCCAGCCTGCCTGGGCCTGCAGCACCCTTATTGGGCAAAATCCGAATTTGCAGGAGCCAACCCCCTGTGCCAGCAGGTGAAGCCGGCCCCGACCGAAGGCCAGCACTCAAGGCCTCTTTCTTCAGTCTCTGCCGGTCTCAGACGTGTTAACCGTGAGGCTAGACATGCTGCGCAACAGGTCCTGTCCACCCCAAACATTGACTCATGGGCCAAGATCCAAAATGACTATAATACCTGCTTGCTATATGTTTTGCATAGAATGAATGTAGATGATGTATTAGGCACCCTCAAATTATCTAGCTCTGTTGCTGCTTACTACAATGCTGTTGGAAATATATTGCCTGCCACTAAAGCACAGCCTAGAAAATGCAATTATGAAATGTCTCTGCAAACGTATATACAATATGCAAATCCGACTGCCAGATATGCTATGCTGCGAATAAATATCCCTGCCCCACCCAATGCTAGGCACTGAGTTGCATGTGAATTTGATTCTGTGGAGCCTGGTTCCCATCCCAGCATAACATGCCGGCCCGCATCGGAACCTCAGGGTAAATGAGTTTGCATCAATTTCAGAGCACACATCCAAACCCCTCCCCAGTACGTTCCTTAAACCTGCTCTTACCTTGCAGCACAGCTCGGTGAGCGGCCATCCCACACTGCAGCAAAGCCCCAATGAAGTCTCCCGCTTGGCTGCAACGGTTAGCATACGGCCCCTGCTCGCTGACATTCACACGGCCCACAATCTCTGCAAACCTGCAACGAGTGCTGTCACGCAACCGGCTCCTCGCCCCAGCATCTTCACTCTCCCGCGCTGTAAAGTCAAAAACCGCAAAAGCACGCTCACGCACAGGATCGACCTCACTCTGCACGTCTCTGCAAGGCAGCAGTTTGAACTCCACTGCCCACAGTCCTTTGCGCATTGAGCATTCCGAGCCGGATGTCAGAATAACCGCATTCCTTTAAAACAATGTGCAAACCACACAAGCCTTGCCTGTCTGCTCATCCCCTTCCCTTAACCTCATGAACTTGTGCACTGCAACCCCTTATAAACCATACCCAGCCTGCACAGCTCCCCTGGCAAGCCAAAATCCTCCATTGCACCCCCACACATCATGCTTTGCACAAGAGCCATTCCCCCTTTAGCATCCCCCACAACATGCATCCGTTCCGAAAGCAGAACCAACATGAGACTACTCCTCGGATGCCTACTCGAAGGCTTGTCAGACTGGGCTCTCGCTTCTTGGCCAGCCCGACTGCTACATCGCCCCTACCTCTCGCCACCAGAAACACTAACCTGCGCCACCGCACCCAGCACCACCTCCTCCAAGTCACTGACTCTACCCATGTCTCCATCACCTCTACTATGCTATCAACCCCTCACAATGCCAGCACATTCAGAAACCTTGCTGAGCAGCAGAATCTACACAACGCTGCCCCAATTCCCCTTATTACCCCAGCCCGATCCCCAGTATTAGGAAGGCACTACCCCCGAACCACAATCCCACCACTTCCCCCTCTCACAGTCGACTGACGACCACCCCTTTCACCACCATCCTAAACACAACCGCACCCCCTCTCGACAGCCTCTCTTCAACCTACACCCAGCTCCAAACACCACAAAACTTCACCTAACCATTTAACCACTAAATACAACACTGGACCACCACTGCCATGCACTTCCAACCAGCCCCTTCTGAACTGCGCTCTAATCAATGCCCACTCCCTGCCTGCACACACACTAGACATCAATTACCTCATCACAGAACACAATCTTGATGCCCTAGCCATCTCAGAGACCTGGCTTCACGAAGCCTGCGGCCCGCACTTTCCCTAGCCATTCCCCAGGGTTACACCATCTTCCGTAATGACAGAGCATCCGCCAGAGGCAGCGGCGTCGTTCTTATTGCCAGACAATCCCTCGCCATCAGAGACTGCAAGTCCACCGTTGATAGCCCCTCAGACATCCTATCCCTTAATCTCCCCCTCACCCACATGCACCATCACCATTCACTTAGTCTACTGCCCACCAGGCCCCCCCCATCACTTCGAACAAAACCTACTTCATATCCTAAAGGGCAACCTGAAAGCATTCTCTCAAACTATTTTAATAGGCAACCTTAACCTGGGCCTTCTTGACCCCAACAACACTTGCGCATCTTCCCTATCCTATGCCCTCAACATATTGTTTCTGCCAACGCATCGCCTCCCCAACACACTCCAGAGGATGTATATTAGACTGTATCGCTGACCACAAAAGAAAGATCAGCATCAGCGCCATCACTCCCTTTGCATGGTCAGATCATATCTTCTTTTCAATCCCACAGCCTGCCAAAGTCAATACAACCCCAACCATCTCCCTCCCGCAGTATCTCGCAGCTCCCGCAAGCTCACTAGGGACCACTTCCTTCCAATGCCCGACACACCAGAGCTCCAGCCCCCTTTCACACATAACCCTGACGTTCTTCTGACAAGATATACCTCTACCCTCTTCAAGGCGGTGAACATCTTAGCTTTCCTAGCTCCATACAAAGGCAAGACAGTGAGACAGCCAAACTACTGGTTCACACCAGACCTCATGGCCATCCGTACAAGGAAACATCAAGCCCAAGTAGCTTGGCAAAATGAGTTCAAGAAAATTGCCAAACAATATAAGACGGCCATTATCACAGCTAAATCCAATTCCTTTAATTCTAGAATATACAACGCCTTCTCCAATTCTAAAGAAATATTTACCACTTATGGGGAAGTTGACTCTCCCATCTCACCACCCGCCATCGTCAACAAAGACACTTCTTGGTGCTCGAACATCCAAGATGCACTCTTAGGCAAGTTTGACACCATTAATCAAAAAATCAAAATATTCGCTCTCAACAAGACACCTTCAGGAAAAACCAAGCAACCAACAATTCCAATCCTACGCCCTCCCTGCCCGCTCCCTCCACCAAACCTTTTGACTTCAGAGATCTCACTGATAGCGAAGTTGCAAAGTTAATCCAGGGTCTGAAACTCTCGAAATGCAAAGGCAGTATCTGCTCTGCCTCCCTTGTTAGAGATTGTGCTGATGTGCTAACCCCCATCATCACTGCCTTCATTAACGCCTCTTCCGGCTGCAGCACCATTCCAGACAGCCTCAAAGAAGCCTGGGTTCTCCCACATCTAAAAAAAAAAAAAAACACTCTAGATCCAATGTTAACAACCAGCTACCAGCCGATTACTACAGTCCCCTTCCTTATCACAATTTTACACTGTGCTGCCTACCTACTGGTTCTGCAATTGAGGACAATAAAATCCTAGGGATATGCCAATCAGTCTTCCGCCCTGGTCATGGAACTGAATCTGCACAGCTAGACCTCATAAACTAGCTAGACGGTGTTAGGGGTAAGGGAAACTGCGCCCTGTTCCTCCTCCTAGATCTATCTGCTGCATTTTATCTGGTCAACCACCAAATCCTCTGCCAGCACCTCTCTACCCATGCCAACTTCTCCCCTCATGCCATTGCCTGGATTGCCTCCTTTCTAGAAGGCAGAGTCATGAGTCTTCTCTGTCACAGCCAACGACCCCTCCCCCATCACCTGCGTTGTCCCCCAAGGCTCTTGCATCGCCCCCACTCTCCAACATCTTTACCAGACCCCTGTTCAACATCTTAGACTCCCTCAGCATAGCCTACACCAACTATGCCGAAGTCGCGCTAATCCGAATCCCACTCTCAGGCAACTACCTAGAGGATTCCGACACTCTCAACAAAATTTACTACACCATCCAGGCTTGGATCCAACCACCTCTGTCTAAACAGTGATAAGACTGAAATTCTCATTGTCGGCTCAACCCATGCCCATAAGTCTCTCAGTTCACAATACATTTCCTTCCAAATTGACCAGTGTGCGATTCCTGTCTCAACAACTGTAAAAACACGGTCTACCTTGACGCCTCTCTAACCCTATCTAGACAAGTGAGTGCCATTGCATTCTCTGCAGCTTACGCAACCAAAGTCCTCAATGCATCCAGGCCCTTCCTCACACAAATAACTGTCTCACCATCGCCCCGGGTATCATTGGCTCAAAGTTAGACTACTGTAACGTCAATTAGCAATATCAGAAAATTGCATAATATTCAAAACACCTTGCACTTCAAAACCTTGTCCATTGCCTACAAGTCCCTCACTAGCACATCACGTCCCTACCTCACACAATAAATCAATTAAGCCCACTCCATCAGACCTACCAGGATCCCCTATTCAGACAGATTGCTTGTGCCTAGAGTGAGAAGATGCAGAGCAGGAGATCTAGCTTCCCTTAGTGCGCGGCCAAACATTGGAACAACCTTCCCTAAGAGCAGATGAATCCTACTGGGTGTTTCGCAAAGCTCTCAAAACCCAGCTCTTCTCCTAATCTCTCCTCCCTTGCCACTTAGTTTACCACACCCTTCCATTTAGTTAACTACCCCTTGTCTCCCCACCTTGGTTTGCTCAGAATGACTACTATGTATGTAAAACTTTCACTGTGCATCCTATTGTTTCCCTACCCGTTTTTCCCCGTCGTTCCACCTTTACCTCACTGTCAATTTAATTATGTTCCCCATCCCTGTACCTGACCTGTATGTGCAACAGCACCTCAATGCATCCTGGTTGTATGTGTGCTTTACAAATGAAATAAATAAATAAAAGCTATGCTCATTCTCTCATTGTGAATGTATTACTACACTGTAACTGAATTTGTTGACTGTGTAAATATTTTTCCTCTGAAGCAAAGTTGAATGTTTCCAAAATGTATTTTTTATTCTTAGAGGAATTTGGCTAAAGTTTTTGAATACTTCCTACCCTCTATCACTGTGTTAAATTACCATGTGGGCATTTGTATGATTTGTTAGCACTATATTTTCGAGGGTCCACGTTATTGTGATGTCATTATTGTCGTAGGTGGTTTCTATCTTACTACTATGTTGAAATGTTTACATCCCATTTTCTTCCTTGCCTGCTTGTGTATGTGAGGTTTTGACCACCACGTCTGGGACCTCCCAAATATAACAGAGGTGGGTTGTGTCTTTAGCACATTGAACTTAATTGTGCAGGCCCATACCAGACTTAACTGCATGCTAGATTGTGTGATTTCCTTCTTCTCGCCCCCTGCCCCTTGTTAATTGATGTTGGTTGTGTGGCAGATCAGAAGAATGATGCAGACTCTGAGGGCATCTTTAGAATGACTTGATTAAATAATAGTGTGAAAACCGGACTACTCCTATTGCTATGGGGTATTCTCGACCTATTGTATTAGGTGCTCGTCAGATGTCTTGTAATGTCCAAAAAGAGTGAGTCCAAAAACGAATACTATCTGACCCTACCACTAAGTTTAACCAAAATGAATAAGGTCAGGAGCATGTCTCCCTTCTCCTGTTAGTCTTTAAACTCCAGCTTAATGTGCAATTTTCAAATAGTCCTTCGTGAATCCTCGTATTAGCTCATGCAAATCTTTCAAATGGCTCTTGCTGCTCCCTTTTTTTGGTACAACAACAGTGTGGTCGGTTTTGCAAGTTATTTTTCATTAAGGCTTTTTTGGCTTTCTTCTGTCTTTCTTATATACCATTCATTCACTTCGTACCCATTTTTCCTTGTAAGTTGTTTATCATAAAGGCTTTCCATTCTTCCTCACTTCCCTTGAAATGTTTGTTTGTTTGTTTGTTTATTCATTTGTTAAGCGCACCAGACTCGTAAGTAAAAGGGCGCAATGACAAGGAAATGCAAGGCTTACATGATTACACAGGTTACAGACAGGATATATACAATATGAACAATAGGGCTGTGGCTAGTTTGCAAGAAAGCGGGATATATACACTATGAACAAAAGGGAGGCAGTATTATATGATTACAGGATATATACAATATGAGCAATAGGGCTGGATCAAAGGTGCGTACACTAGGATATAAAACTTATATGAGTACACATGCATGGGCAGCAGTATTTACATAACGAGAGAGTATAGCAAGATATAATGTTTCTTGATTGCAGGATAGTGTCCTCAGGGAAGGGTGATGGGTAACTAAGGATTGGTGGCAGTGATATGCTTTATTAGGTTTTTCCTGAAGAGTGGATATGGTTGGTCAGCTCTTAACTCCTGGGGCAGTGAGTTCCAGCTTCTGGCTGCCTTAACAGTGAAGCTGTTGCCCCCGATGGTAGTCAGTTTGTATTTGGGGATATTTAGGCAGTTAGTGTTCCCTATTCTAGTGGGTCTGAGAGGAGTTCTTCTCTGAAGTTTGTCTATGAGGTAACTGGGGGCTGCGTTGTTCAAAGCTTTGTGTGTCAGTGAGAGTGTTTTTAGAAGTATTTTATTGGGAGTGGAGAGCCATTTGTGTTGATGTCTCAAGGCAGAGATGTGGGTTTTCTTATTTATGCCAAGGGCTGCTCTTAAGGCATTATTCTGTAGGGTTTGGAGTTTATTAGTGATGGATTTGTTAGCCCCAATGTAAAGGGCATTGCAATAGTCGATTCTAGAGAGTATAAGAGCTCTAGCCAGGATCAGGCAGCTATAGTCAGATAGGAATGGTTTACTAGCTCTAAGAAGTTTGCATGTGTAAGCCGTAGACGAGGTAAGGGATTTGACCTGTTTGTCAAAGGATAGTGTGGAGTCCAAGTAGAATCCCAGGGTTTTTACTTCCTTGGAGACTTTAATGGTGTTGCCGTCAATGTTGAAGGATGAGTAATCTTGACCTAGTTTTTTAATATTAGCCTGCGAACCCAAAATTATTAGTTAAGTCTTATCGTCGTTCAAGCATAGGCCGTGAGTGGCCATCCATGCTTGGATGATGAGGTAAATTTTGTTCACTAGGCCTGTGTCCGCACTGTAATCCCCAGAAAGTGGTAGGAGAATCTGAGTATCATCTGCATAGTTAGTGTAGGTGACACCCAGCTGGTCCAGATCGTCGAACAATGGCTTAGTGAAGATGTTATATAGGGTGGGCGAGACGCAGGATCCTTGCGGAACGCCGCATAGGATGGGTGTAGGCTCGGCGGATGCTGAGGAGGAGAAGACTCTCATGGTCCTCTCACTCAGGAAGGACTCGATCCACTTGATAGCGTCCGTGGAGAAGTGAGCTGCAGAGTCAAGGTGCCGACATAAGACCTTGTGGTTGACCAGGTCGAAAGCAGCGGAAAGGTCGAGTAGGAGCAGGAGTACCGTCCTTCCTTTGTCTCTCAGTTCGTCTATCTGGGACTTAAGGTCGATTAAGGCAGTCTCAGTTCCGTGCATTGGACGGAAGCCGGATTGTCTGTTGCCCAGGAGTTTGTGCAATTCTAAGTGCTTCTGTATTTGTGTGTAGGCGGCTTTATCCAGTATTTTTAGTAAAAATGGGACCGTGGTGATAGGTCGATAGTAGGAATGAGGGGATCAAGTGTCTGTTTCTTGAGGAGTGGCAGCACCCAGGATTGCTTGAGGTTGGCGGGTATAGTACCTGTAGCAAAAGAGGCATTTATCAGTTTGGTTATAAATGGGGAGAGATCTCTAGCAGCGTCTTTTATTAGCTGTGCAGGGCAGATATCCCCTTTACAGTTTGAGGGTTTTAAAGATATGATGATTTTTTCTACCTCTAGGATGGACATTTTAGAGAAGTGGAATGTGGCATTATGTGCCGGTAGTGGCTCATTGGGCTGGAGAGTGTTAGGCAGGTGCTGTAAGTTTAGAGCCTTCTTTTTTAATTGGATTTTGTTTTGAAGTGTATCGATTTTATGCTCTAAGGCTTGTTGTATGTCAGTACACCAGGATTTGTCCTTGGTGCAGACGTCCGGGGTAGCGATAGGGGACTCTAGTTCTTTGAGTATGCAGAAGAGTTCCTTCATGCTTGAGTTTGAGCTAGCAATGCGTTGGTCATATGAGTTACGTTTTGCTTGGCAGATTTCCTTTTTGTAGAGAGAGGAGAGTACAGATAATTTGGCTTTATTCTCGCTAGATGGGCATCGTCTCCAGTTTGTTTCACTTTTGTTCTTTAGGGTGCGAAGGTCTTTGAGTTGTGGGGTGAACCATTTGTTTAGGTGGGCTATAGGTTTGCTCGGTCTGAGTTTGATAGGAGCAATTTTATCCAGAGTGGTAAGCATAATATTATTAAATTCCTGAACTAGGCCGCTGGGGTCGAGATTATCAGACAGTGTATTGAGAGTAGGCAGTATGGCGGGGATGATTTTTTCTACCGTAATACTTTTATTACTTCTGGTTAGGCATGGTGGCGCTCGTGGTCGGGCCAGTGGAGTGGGTCTGACAGTGGATAAGAGAAAGGAGATCAAAGAGTGATCGGTCCATGCTAAAGGCAGGATGGATGTGATAGTGGCAGAGCAGTTGAGGTCGGTTACCCAGTCCAATATTCTCCCTTTAATGTGGGTGGGTGTAGAGACTTTTTGAGTAAGGCCTAGTGCTTTGATCGTATTGGCTATGTCTGTGGCATTTTTGTCTGTTTGGTCGTTGAATCCTAAGTTGAAATCGCCTAATATAAGTAGTTGGGTGGAGGATTTCAGGTTGTTCATAATTATATTATGCAAGTCTTCCTCGAAGGTACCAAGAGGGCCAGGTGGTCTGTATATGAGGTGTATGGTGATAGATTGTGACTCATTAATCTGCATTTTGGCGGCGAAGGTTTCGCATGATTGTAGCGATTGGGTGGGGGCTAGTCTGAGACCAAGAGCCGTTTTAGAGATGATAGCGATGCCGCCTCCTCGTGTATTATCACGGTCTTGTCTGATAATGGTGTAGTCGTCTGGGACAGCTAGCATGAGGGTAGGTCCTGCTGCCGTATGGAGCCACGTTTCCGTGATTGCGAGAAAATCCAGGTTCCCTTCTGTGATTAAGTCGGCAATATCCGTAGCGTGAGCGACTAGTGATCTAGCATTAAGGAGCGCTCCCTTGAGAGGGAGGTCCTCGGGAGTTTTGTTGACTCGGATGGGTTTGTCTGTGGTAGTGCAAACTTTAGGAAGGCGGTTATTAAGCTGGAGGGTGTTCTCATTCGAGGTAAATGTTTGAGTAGGCCGTTTGGAATGGCTAGGCATTCGTGAGCTAGGTTTGTAATTGGTTTTGAGGTTGGAGGCCGGCAGGGTTCTTCTCAATGGTTCATGTAATTTGGTTAGTCTTGCGCGGAGTCTATTGTTTCTATTAGGAGTGGTAGAAGGAAGGGAGGCATATAGTATTGTTTCTTGGGCCTTGCAGAATGTGGGGAGCTTAGGTTGCATATCGTTAGTCGTGAGTTGGCTTAGGTTTGAAGTAGGTGTTGGTGACTGAGTAATGTGGTTGTGACTGCTGAGGACCGAATGTGTGATTGTAGCCATGACGCAGAGGGCTAATGCTAGGTGTGGCATCCTTCCAGTTCTAGGAGAGAGCTGTCTGTTGGGGACCATAGGGCACAACGCAGAGTTCAGCATAGGTTAAATGTGGTCTGTTGGCGACCATAGGGCACAACACAGAGTTCAACATAGGTTAAATGTGGTCTATTGGCGACCATAGGGCACAACACAGAGTTCAGCATAGGTTAAATGTGGTCTAATGGCGACCATAGGGCACAACACAGAGTTCAGCATAGGTTGAATGTGGTCTAATGGCGACCATAGGGCACAACACAGGGTTCAGCATAGGTTAAATGTGGTCTAATGGCGACCATAGGGCACAACACAGAGTTCAGCATAGGTTAAATGTGGTCTAATGGCGACCATAGGGCACAACACAGAGTTCAGCATAGGTTAAATGTGGTCTGTTGGCGACCATAGGGCACAACACAGAGTTCAACATAGGTTAAATGTGGTCTATTGGCGACCATAGGGCACAACACAGAGTTCAGCATAGGTTAAATGTGGTCTATTGGCGACCATAGGGCACAACACAGAGTTCAACATAGGTTAAATGTGGTCTATTGGCGACCATAGGGCACAACACAGAGTTCAGCATAGGTTAAATGTGGTCTGTTGGCGACCATAGGGCACAACACAGAGTTCAACATAGGTTAAATGTGGTCTATTGGCGACCATAGGGCACAACACAGAGTTCAACATAGGTTAAATGTGGTCTATTGGCGACCATAGGGCACAACACAGAGTTCAACATAGGTTAAATGTGGTCTATTGGCGACCATAGGGCACAACACAGAGTTCAACATAGGTTAAATGTGGTCTATTGGCGACCATAGGGCACAACACAGAGTTCAGCATATGTTAAATGTGGTCTAATGGCGACCATAGGGCACAACACAGGGTTCAGCATAGGTTAAATGTGGTCTAATGGCGACCATAGGGCACAACACAGGAAGTAGCACGATAACAGAAATGCAGTTCGCATGCCCACGAGTGGTGGCGTACTAGCGAGATTGTGAAGTCAGTTTCAAACAAGGGCGCTTGGGCAGGTAGGCAGCTCATGCAAGGACACCATGGATCTTAAAAAGAAGCTGAGTGAACACAAGTGTCAGATATGGTGTCAGCTAGATTCGAGATCTGTCAGGGTAGCAGGGAAATGTGTTTCAAACGTTCTTACTAGTCTCTTTCTCTCCATTTCAGGATTAGTTTGTATTCTCTCGCTCGTTCATTTAGGTTATTCACATTTAGCAACAAATCCTTTTCTCTTCCATCTCTATTGATTTCCTTTTCAGGGATTATGATTCTTTGTTTCTCTTTTCCGGTTCAAGTTTGTCAGTTTTATTTTCTCACTTTTCTCGTTTCTACTGGGACAAATTTCAGTGTTCCTATAATGATCCCTGGCTCAGTTCCTGTTCCTCCCAGGTTCTCTGTTACCTTCTCTTTCAGGTGGGAATGTCTCAGGGTTGATTACCATTGGGGTACCTCTGGGCATTCTCTCTCTTCTTCGCTCCACCACTCGCCGGTGTCTTCGCCTGACACAGCCCGTCTTTTCTCCCGGCTTCGGTATTCCTCACTGGGGGACCGGGTCAGCTGTAGCGGCTTCCCCTGAGCTGTCTCAGCTTCGTTACCCGAGCAACCTGCCCTCGACTGGAATCCCGTGGTGACGCCACCACCGCTACTCCGGCTCTGGTCAGGTCGGAGTCTTGTCTCCTTCAACCTCCAATCGGATAGCTTCTCTGTTGCTGGCTCCCAGCAAGTTTGGACTTTGCTGGCTCCGCGCTTGTCCACAGCCCCTCCTCCAGCTAGGGTGATGTTAGACGGGATCTCCCCTTTTTTCACCACACAATCATGAATACTCCTCCTTAAATCCCCTCATCCCAGTGGATCTAGGCTTTTCACTCAAAGAGCAAGCGGTTCTTTTCTCTTGTGGGTCACATATTTTATCTTGCTCCTTTTTCAAGTCTCGACAATTGGAAGTATTGCATATGAGAGACAGTCCCATATATGCTATTACATGGCTTGGCTTTGGTAGTTCCTCACAGGAACGGTAGTCCTTGTCCCCTAAGGGCGAGTCTCTCCCGGTGAGGTCCCACTTGCTTCAACTCATAGTGATGGTGTTGCAAAGCGGGCACACCTCCCTAGTCTCCCAGGGAGGGGCTCCTCCTTGGGGAGAAGTGATGAGTTCCCTCGATTTTGTCACAGTTGCCTATCCAAGATAGCAGACCCACATATAAACAGTGGGGTGAGTAGATTTCTTCTTTAGACATGTATTGTTTTTATAGTATACTATGTATTATGTTAAATACTGATAATGTGTGAAGTACTTATTTAACCTGTTAGAGTTCTGTATTTGTAACACAATTAAAGTATACATTTTTAGCTTATCAGTTTGTTGTCTTTTCTAGGGTTAAGTATGTGGACTAATTGTACCAGAAACCGCCTTAACAGGGATGCTATACTGTTCAGAGATGTGAGGGGAGGTGTGACGGCGATGTGCAAAAACATTGTATGAGAGAGTTGGACATCAAGGGAGTCTGGGATACAAATGACGCATGCATGGGAGCTTGTTCCTCCTGCCATACATCTCCGAATCTACAGTCTCTCCAAGCCCAACAAGAGGAAGACGGTTGTGCATTGTGATGGGCCCTAAAAAGCTGTAGCAATACCAATCGGGCTCTGATTTATTTTAGCCCAGAAGGAAATGGTAGACTGGAGGCTAGGGCAGCTGGACTATTGAGGCAAAGACTCACCATCCCCAATGTAGCATCTCACTTATTTTCCACCAGTGACAAGCGGTATGCAGCAAGAATGGGCGTGGTGGCACTCAAAAATATAATTGGATTGGTGGTGCTCTTCAGCTCCATCCCCACCACACATGCAGTTTTTAATATGGTCTATTGATGATGCTGCCATGTCCATTTTATGGGTGATTTTAACAGGGAATGTTTGGGTCAAGTTTGGTATCTGAAGGATCTACTTGTGAAGACCACCACGGTCATGAAAGCTTGCAGGCACTGTATTTTAAAGGAGTACTTCCCAATTAAACATGGAAGAGTATATGTCTAAAGTTTACTTTGGACTATATTTTTATTCCAAGAGATGCTTTCGTTGGGTGTATGTCCTTGTCAATTATTTTAAATGAAAATAGTGACCATTGTATTTCATGTTTTTAATTATTAATCTCACAAGATGCTACTCTTCTCATGAGTGGGGATACCGTAGTGGAAGAAATGCAAATAACTGAACTCTGGTTTGGAGACCTTTTATGGGTACATGTTGTAACAAAAGGATCGAGAGTGAATTTAATTCTACAAACATGAGCCTTCCGGACCCTCATTGTTTCAGGGCATACTTAAAGGTTTGACTAGAGGGAAAGATCTTGACAGCTATCGGAATAAATCAGCTACAAAGCATGTGTTGGATTTAGAGGTCGACGAAACAAAGAAAATGCTTAGACGCTCCGTAAAGAGGTTAAATTCAAAGTGTGTAGCGGGAGGACATGAGACAAGGCGCCTTAAACAAGCATTCAAAAATTGACTTGAGAGCTTATGGTTTGCAGAGACTCAGAAATTATGGTTTATTCCATGTGGAATACAAATTAGATCTTTCTGGGCCTTTTTAAAAACTCTAGGTGTTCAGGCTTCAATTCAGGCACATCTGATCCAGGAGAACATAGGGATCGATCATTTCACCAAACTGGATGGAGGTGCGGCACCTAATAGCATTATTGCAAAGAGTAATTCTAATGAGTGCTGGAGCTTGGATCTCTATTACGAGACAATTTGGGACCTCATGAAAAATTGTAAAGCGCCTTGTTCCCCGGGGCCGGACAGGCTGTCTAATGCCACTCAAAAAGGAATCCTGAACTATGGGCGGCAAAAAAGATTACCCCTGCCTTGGAGCATGGAGTCTTTATTCTATTAAAGACACAGGCAAGCATTATGCTTTCTCCTTCATTTCTACCCTTCAGATTTAAATCTTCCTACTTTCTTTCTTAAAAACATAAACATTATTTTCTTTTTTATTTCTTCAACGAAGAAAATCTATATCTGGACTTCGTTTCCCATGACCCCCAGTGTCTCTGGTAGTCCTTAGGCTCCTTCCTCCTTAATTCCATGAGGCACTTCCTGTCTAAGTCCCTTCTTCTTCTTTTGATGCCTTCCAACTGACATCCTGTAGTACACTCAATAAACTTGTCACAAACTCTTGGCACGGTGTCCCAACGCGTTTCTATGGGGACTATTTGTGCACAACGTCCTCTTTATGGCCAACCTTGGCAACTCTGACTGTAGTCTGCTCTCACTCCTCTCCCGATATTTTCAGGTCATCTTCTGGTCATCCCCTGCCAGAGAAAACAGTTAGGGCGGGAAACATGATACAATGCAACAAAAGGCAATGGCATACATCTTTTTCATCATTATATGCAATTTGCATACGTCGATGGGTGCGATAATGCTCGCCTCCGAGTATTTAGTAGAATTAACACTCCCTGCACCAAGGCAGGGGTAATCTTTATTCTGTAACAAGACCGGAGGTGAGCATTATGCTTGTTCAAATATATGAACTACTGCCCCTGCAGAGCTCGTTATAGGCTTGAAGTAGGTCCTAAACATGTTATCGCTGGACCAGTCTGCTGCTTTTAATGGGTCTTGAAGGCTTGCGCCGGCTCCAAAAGCTTTGGAGGCCATGGCTCCCCTCACTGAATGTGCTCTGAACCCAAATACATCTATGCCTGCTAGAGTCATAACCTCTTGCACCCAACGCACCCAATTGTAGTTCGCGCAAGCATTTACTGTCCCGTCAGGCGCTTAAGTGCCGGCGTGTAGGAGCCGGTTTGTTCCGGTTAGTTACATGAGTCAGGAGTCAGACCACCCCACTCACAACTTCACAGTAAGTGTCTAAAATGGGAATTACCAAAGTTATGAATGCCATAAAGACCGCTAGAGACAAATTAGATGCACGGTGCATGCACAAGGCTACTCTAGACCCTTTGAAAACGAAATTGAAATGCAAGCAAACTGAGACTTGCCCTATTGTTATCCTTGCAGGCCATAATGCCCCCAGACCTGTCAAAAATGATGACTTTGGGCTGCACTGCAATACGGATATCTCGGCTGATATTGCAGATGACGCTCTATTCCCCCTCTCACTGCCATGCCCCACGTGAGTTTGCTTTCAAGGCCCACGTGAGTGGGACAGCGTTTGATTTGCCACAGAAGGACAATCTAATGCTATGCCAAGCACCTGTAAACATAGCTTCCTCAGTCAGTAATCATATCCTCAGAAGAATTATACAACATACAATGCTCCTGTGCAGCCCATACCCATCCTAGTGGCTCATGTAGACCCTTAAATGTACCCTTGCCCCAGTGCACACAGACTCTTCACAGATGATGAGTCTGGGTTGCACTGTAATATGGCTACCTCAGTCGACTTACGTGACGCTTTATCTCCTCTCACTGCCGCACCCCCACGTGAGATTGCTTTTAAAGTCCATGTCGGTGAGATGGCGTCTAAGGTGATTCAGAGTGACAATTTAATGTTATGCCAAGCACTGTTAAACATAGCCTCTTCAGTCACTATATCATATCCTCATAAAATTCACACAACATTTGATATCTCGTAACAGTGACGCCTATTTGTGTGCCATGTGAAGACTCCTTAAATATATCTTTGCCCCAGTGTACTTTAAAATACATGTTACTTAATACCAGGTCACTCCTTAAACATGCCACGGAAGTGGGTGCCCTTATTGAGGAGTAAGATCTAGATACCTGCGCTTTGACGTGGACATGGAGTCATGAAGCGGCCGACCCCGCTCTCACACTAGCTATCTTGGAAGGCTACCAAATGATTAGACATGATCGAGTGCAGAACAGAGGGGCATGGGGTGTGTAGCTCTTATCAGATCTGCGCTTAAAACGTGGAAAATAAGATTAATATCATCCCAGGATCTGAACTTTTACAGATCTGCGCTTAAAACGTGGAAAATAAGATTAATATCATCCCAGGATCTGAACTTTTACAGATCCGCGCTTAAAACGTGGAAAGTAAGATTAATATCATCCCAGGATCGGAACTTTTATTGGTCAAAGTAGCCATCAGTGCTGAAACCACACTTAACATCCACTTACTCTACAGAGTCCCCACATCAGATCCCACCTTCCCAGCTCTAATGAATAGTCTTCTATTATCTTTCTTGAAACCCAACACCAAATTAGTTATCCTTCAATCTTCAGCTGGGCTGCAACACGGACTCCATTGCTAAAGTGATGGAGGGCACACTCAACTCATTGGGCTTTTCTCACTGTATCAGAGACCCTACTCACATTAAAGAACATCCCCTGGACTGGGTTTCGTCCCTGAACATGAACCTGACCAATATAGAGGTGAAGCCCTGCCCATGGTCTGATCACTTTTGTATACGCTTTCATTCACAGATTGAATATTTTTTTTCATGACATTTTATTAGGTTTTACAGATAGACATGACATCAACAACATCACAATGATCATTGATTGCTACAGTTCAGTAACATAGGTTCATAGGGATGACGAGGGATCGACTGATGATAGCCTGCACTCCATTTTCCGATACTCTGCCCACTCTTGGTGATTATGTAGGTATCCGTGAGTTGAGCGTCTATGATTTAAGTTTGTGCGTTGGTTAGTAGAGAGGGCTGCTTTGTAGCCATGTAGTGATTGGTGGCCTTCTAGACAGTTCCGGGAATCTAGTTGCATAGTCCATAAATGGATCCCAAGTGTTCATGGTCTTATTGAAGGTATTAGTTCGGATTGCGGTAACCTTTTTCGCAACCGCGATGTCCCAACACTTGGAGCACCATAGTGCTACTGAGGGTCCGTCTTCATTTTTCCATAATCAGGCCATGGTAATTTTTGCTGCAAGGAGTAAGTGCGTACATAGACGAGGAATGTGCCCTGAGATTGGGAGTGCTCCCCCCGTCCCCCGTGTCACCCAGGAGAATGATTCCAGGATCCCAGGGTATGGTGAGGCCGGTGATGTCCTTGATGTGTTTAATCACCTCCCTCCAATATATCTCCGCCTTTGGACAGGTCCATACCATATGAAATAGGGAGCCAGGGGTGGG